>NC_141543.1:71080000-71436250 GCF_021556685.1 Rattus norvegicus | reverse complement strand
GCTAGAAATCAAGCCACGGCAGCTGCTTTCCACAGCTGCACACCATGCAGCTGCCTCTCTAAGTAGTTAGTGGGGCTAAAAATAACCAGGAGCTAACACTCAGCAAGCTACGAGCCTTAGAAAGAAAGGAGTGTGAGGAAGGAGATTGCGGATGGCTATCTGGGGCCTCTGAGTGGATGTCAGAGGAATACCAACTCGGTGGCCCAGGAGACATCAAAGGTCTTCTGTGTCTGGGTAGATCAAACCTCCTGCTGCCATTTCACAATGGTGGCCAAGGCTGTTGCCTACTGACTTCTTCCCGTTTCTAATCTCAGCTGTAATCCAAGTTGAGTTGATGCCTCAGGGACACAGAAGCAGGAAGTAGCAATGAGCAGCTTCCTGTCTGCACTGTGAACCTGAGCCAGTGACCTGAGCAGCAGTGTGGAGGGTCTGGGATACTCCACAGAAATGCGACTCTCTTTTTTTAAGTACACTGTAGCAGACTTGAGACACACCAGAAGAGGGCATCAGGTCCCATTGCAGATGGCTGTGAGCCACCATGTGGTTGCTGGGATTTGAACTCAGGACCTCTGGAAGAGCAGTCAGTGCTCTTAACCGCTGAGCCATCTCTCCAGTCTGTGACTCATTTTAATAGTGAAACTAAACTGGGACTTTCTCACCAGCAAAGCAAAATAACCAAGGTGACATCAAAAGGAAACACGGTCCATCAAAAACAAAAGAGAGGGTTTGTTATACTGTGGGAAAACGCACAGATAAATACGCTCATTTCGTACCAGAGAAAACAGACCTGCTTCCCTGAGTGTAGGAAGCCATTGATGCCTTTTTTTTTTTTTTTTTGTAAGAAAAATGAATTGACCCCTACTTGTCCCAGCCCTATGTCATCATCATAGCGATCACAGTGCATTGTGAGGCTCTTGTGGCCCCGGTGCTGAGCGCACTCTCTGCCCTGGATCATTCATTCTGGATCTTCCCTAGATTCATGGCCCAGGACACTGTGCCCTGCTGATCCCGACTTGTCCAGTCAAGACTGGCCCCCAGCCATTTTCCCTCCAACAGGATGGCCCTGGAGGTGTAGTTGGTCATGAGACTGATAGGAGTCCCCTTTCAGACCTGTGGGTTTCCTGTGGATTCTTGTTGTGGATCTCGTTGTGTTGCGTACTCCATGACAGGTGCTGGTCTGTGCTTCTTCCCTTTCTTCTATGAGTGAGTTAAGTGGGTGGGTGGGTGAAGGGTGGGTAGGTGAGTAGGTGGGCGAGTGAGTTGGGTTAGTGAGTGGGTGAGGGTGGGTGAGTTGGGTGGGTGAGTCGATGAGTGAGTGGGTGGGAATCTCGGGTGTGCTGTACAGGTGTGATTCTGCCACCCAACCACGTATGTGGTTTGAGGGCATTTGTTAGCTTGATTGATTGGTTGGGTTTTTTCCCCTCTCCTGGTTTATTTTGGCAGGATCTTGCTCTATGACCCAACCTTGAAGTCTTTATCCTATCTGCATCAGCTTCCATAGTGCTGGGACCACTGGCGTGCACCCCTATAGCCTAGCTCAAGGCATAGTGAAATAAAGCTCCCTCCTGTGCTAAGAACCCGTTTTTCCTTTCCTTCCTCCCTGGCACTTCCTGGTCTTTCACTATGTGCAGTGGGCACGCAGAGCAGTGCCACCGAGTGGCTGAGGGCGCGTCTCGGATAGTGAGGAGACCCACAGTCAGTGGAATGTGTGCACGGAACGCACAGTGATCTGGCTCTCCCACAAGGAGACCAGAAATACATTCTGGCTCTGGCACCTCCCTAGCCCTGTCCTCATCTGCCTTTTCCTCCTTCCATCCTCACAAGGTTCTAAGCATCATAGACTCGGCTCGCAATGAGCCATGCTGACCTCCCTACTCCTCCCGCCGTCTCTTCCCTCTGCCCTGCATCCCCGTCGGCTTAGGAAGCAGCAGATCTGATGTCAGCTGTGCTGACCAGGTGTACTGTAATGCTCGGCCAACATTTAAGAACGTCTGGTTCAGGGGTTGGGGATTTAGCTCAGTGGTAGAGCGCTTGCCTAGGAAGCACAAGGCCCTGGGTTCGGTCCCCAGCTCCGAAAAAAAGAACCAAAAAAAAAAAAAAAAAAAAAAGAACGTCTGGTTCAGCCAGCGCCCACGGGGGCTCACAGCATCTGTAACTCCAGTTCCAGGGGATCTGATGCCGCTCCTGGCCTCCACAGGTACCAGGTGTGGATGTGGTAAGCATACCTACATGCAGACAGACAGTCATTCACGCAAAATAAAAAATAGTAAAGATAAAGTGAAAGGTGCAAGCTGATTTTTTTTTCTCTTAGTAATTCACTGCTTTGCCTCTCTGTGCTATGGAGGGGTTTTTGTTACTCATTTCCAAAGAGCAGCAATATCAAATTGTTAAACAAGTCATAATGATTCATTATTGAAGTGTATTGAGTTCATTAAGTTTTATCTGGGGAGAAGTGGGAAGAAGGCCTTCAAGACATGGCAGTAATTTAGAGCAAAATTCTTTCATTCCAGCTGCTACAGAAGACCCTGTTTGGGTCAAAAATCTCTAACTCAAACATGGTGCTTCCTATTCAATGCTAGGAGCCAATTTAAGATTGGAGCAGTGAAACAGGAATTGGGAGAGTGGATGGGGTGGAAATCCATGCAGACTTTGTAGTTTTGTTGTTTTTAGTGAACTATTTAATCACAGAACAAAAAAGTATTTGAATCCTCAGGGGTGTGTGAATTTTACTATACAGACATATTTTAAGCGCATGAGAGGAGCCAAGGTGTATCTAACCTAAGCTGACTAGGAAGGATTGTACAGACCAGAAGTAACCATAGGCTCGTCGGCGTGGTCCACGCAATGGTAAGGTTATCAACTTCACTGATATTTGTATTGAACTGTTTTCTAATCCAATGCTGTGAAAGGGATTTGTATGAGAAATTGAAATTCTATTAAAGATAGGCTCTCTCCTTGTAGCACAGGCTGGCCTTGAAGTTTTTAGCCTCTTGAGTGGGATTACAGATGTGAGCCATTACACCTGGCTCAAAACACTCTTAACTTCCCCTCTGGCTTCTCTTCAGTTTCCACGATCGTGTGGGACTTTGTGGGCCTTTGTCCCACACAGGTCACCTCTGAAAGAATAGCACTCCACTATCCCAGCGTGGCGTTTGGCTGCAGGATCAATGTCATTGCTGGGCCTCATCCCTATTTTTGGTGTGTTTCTAAGGAGTAGGCTGGTTGTCATGGTTTGCAAAGGACTTCTTCACGTCAGGATGCAAGAATATTGCAGTAGGCAGCAAGGGAGGCACAGGCCATCTGTCCCCAAGGGACGGACGTGTCTAGAGGAAATAAATAGCCTTCTAGCCACGATGCTTCGCATGTGTCCCTGCCCAAAGCTGAACTCAAGGTTTTGTTCTAGGATCCTGAGCTTCCAAACTGAGATTCAGTCACTAAGGAAGCCCACTGAGAGTAGCTGTGGTGGTTTTCAGTCATTCCAGATCATTCTCATTCTCTGCCTGCTGTCACTCCAAGCCATTCTCACATTCCCACCCCAGCAGCCAGGAAGATGAGCTCTGAGTCTCCTGGGAGGATGGGAAGACTGGCTCTAGAATACAGGACTCACAGAGGTTGACATGCGTCATGTGTTGTTCTCCACTGCTGAGTGAAGGCTTGGGTGAGAAGGATGCACAGCCCTGGGCAGCTATTGAAATGGACACAGCTTCGGTCTAAATAGATCACTAGTGTGGTTTGCAAAGTAGCACTCCAGTCAGACCCTGCCCTGACTGCTGGGAATCCCACAGCAGTTGGGAGTCAGCTCCCAGCAGCCCACAGCAAGTCTTACTCACCTGTTACTCAGCAGAGCGCTTTTGTCATCTGACAAACATGATGCTGCAGACACAGAAGAGGTGTGTCATAAGGGGGAGAGTGCCTGTGTGGAAAGGCAGACGCATTGCCCCACAGTGCTGAGGCTTCAAAAAGACTCCCCAGTCTTGTCCCCTAACATTGTAACTTCATAACAAGGCACTCGTGCCACCGGGGTGTTTGTAGGCCTCATTGCACTGGGCAGCCTACCTGGGGAACTCCAGTCTTC
Source organism: Rattus norvegicus (assembly GCF_021556685.1). Taxonomy (NCBI): domain Eukaryota; kingdom Metazoa; phylum Chordata; class Mammalia; order Rodentia; family Muridae; genus Rattus; species Rattus norvegicus. The sequence continues at coordinate 71,432,175 of NC_141543.1, read as the reverse complement.
TGTGGCCTCTACCTGTGAGTGGCAGGACTGTTCACCCTCGTCTGTGGAGGCAAGCTCCACCACGGCTCAGCTGAGCCGGCTGAGTAGATTGACAAGCCTTTCCTGTTGGCGCTGGAACAGTTAGAGAGATAATACCACGAGGTCCGGAAGGAAGACAAAAAAGGATACACATTGATTTTCTTTTTCTGGAGGAGGAATGTGAGCAGAACTGTCATGTGAAGTCCCTGCAGCAGGACAGTTCCCCAGGGCCTCTAGCCTTCAGGGTGTCCTCATGGCCTCACCGTTGTTTGGAGGGGATGCTCGCCTTTTAACTCTTTCTGCCTAGTTGTCTCATTCATTTGTTTCTTCGTTTTCCTCTAGCACTAAAGCATTTTCCTGTTGCTTAATGCTTCTCTCCTACACTAATCGTATGCCCTTATCTCACCCAAAGCCATAAACCCCTTCCCTTTGGGCACCCAGTGAGCTCGTTAGTATGCGAGCAGATGATCCACACCCAAATCATCACCTCAAGAAAGAAACAAAGCAACCATCAGAAGGAGGGCAGGCTAAGAAGAACGCTATAAATGATGCATAGAGTCTAAAGTAAGCCACCCTGTCCTTCTTGGTGTGTGTGTGTGTGTGTGTGTGTGTGTGTGTGTGTGTGTGTGTGTGTGAGAGCACGTTTCCCACCCACAGCTACAGCACCCGCTCTCTCGGCGACAGCAGCATTTTAATGTCAGATGGAAACACCAGGCCTCCGTTACCATGGCAACCACAGAGTGGCAGAGCTAAAAGCAGCAGCCTTGGCTGCGCCACCTCCCTGCAGCCCACCCTCCTCGGAGGCAGGCGCAGATTCCCTTTGTCTCCTCAGGCTCCCCTTGCCATCCTTCCCCGGCCCTCTTCCCTTTGTGGCCTCCACATTACTAAGCTCTGCACCTGCAGCACCCAGGCCAGGGCCAACCGCAAAGCGGGTTTCACTGAGACCAGCCTTTACAGAAATAAGGGTTAGAGCTCAGCCGGAATTCTCGGCCCTCACCAATCATTCATCTCTGGGCTCCACTGACTGAAAGGATGGACCAGGCGCCTGCCTGTCCCCTGCCTGGGCTGCCCCCATGCTCAAGCTCAAGTGGAGCTAGAAGCGGTCACAACTGCCCATAAAAGATCCAGAGAGATTACCTTTGGATCTCCATAGCCCTTGTACTTAGTGAGAGGTGGCTGGGAGCAGTGATACCTGTGAATAGGTGGGCTTTTGTAGCCTGGGGCCCTGACAGCAACGCCATCCTGCCCCTGGCTTACAGATGCAGTCACTTATCTGGTCTCTGAGAACTCTATATTTATAAAGTGGAGATGCGGCCCCACCACACCCCCAGCTTAGAACTTCCAGGGCCTCTGCAGTGCGGACCCTTGATTGAGAAGGAGGAATTGTTTGAAGAGAGTGCTAGCTTTGCTGTCAGCTTAGAAGGCAAGACACAGAGACGGCCCAGCCTCCAACTCTCCTTCACTTTGGCCTGGGTTATGTTGCTTTTATTCACTATTCTGACCTACCCAGGAGGCTGAGGCAAGAGAGTCTCCTGAACATGGAAATACCAGGCCAGCAACATCTTAAAAAGGAGGGTTTGTATCTCCACAGACACACCGAGACCCAATTATAAAGTTATCCAGCACAGGAATAGGCATTTGTTTTGTTCCATGATATAGTCTCCCTCAGCCTGGCCTCCAGGTCACTATGAAGCTAAAGCTGACCTGGAGCCCCTGATCTTCCTGCCTGAACCTCCTAATGCTGCGGTTACAGCTGTGCCTCCCAGGCCTGCTTGATGTAGGGTTCCTATGCTAGGCAAGCTGCCCATCAGCCGACCCGCATCCCCAGCCCTACGCATGGGGGATGGTGTTGCTCTTGCTGCTTCCCTTACACGTTCTTCTAGTTATTCTTTATTATTGCATGTGTGTGTTTATGTGTGTGGTCATGCATGTGCATGCATACATTCCATGTGTGAGTGTAGAAGTCAGAGACTGTGGGGTCGGTTCTGTCCTCCCAGTATTTGGGTTCTGGGGATGGAATTCAAGTCTTTGCGGTGCAAGCACCTTTGCCTCTCGGCCTCGGTTTTTGTTTTGTGGTTTTTGATTTTGGTTTTGGTTTTGTGTCTCAAGACAGGGTTTCTCTGTCATAGACTGAGGTAGCCTCAAACTCAGAGAGCCACCTACCTCAGCCTTCCAGTGCTGGGATTAAGGCACGGACACCACATCCAGATCAAGGCATTTGTTTTAATAGTGTGTTTTGCATGCTTGGGAAGTTAGACCTGATTGCTTAAGGTGAGGCTGACTAGCAGCAGCCAGAACCCCTGAGCTCTTCCTGCCATGGCCCTGAACCAATGTCTAGTATCATTTGTAATAGCGCACAACCTCCTTCCACCATTTCTGTATCAGAAATAAACATAAAGGCTGAAGATGGGGGTTCTAGCTTCACAGTCATCACACACACACATACACACACACTCACACACACACTCACACACACTCACACACACACATACACACACAACCACACACACACACTCACACACACTCACATACACACACTGGTGCTTGTGAACATTATACTTGTGTATTTAATATTCTTGCTTGTTATTTTTGCTCTGTTTTGGTTTTCTTTGGAGGGTGGGAGTTGAGTGAGATAACCCTCTTCTATTCGAGGTTGGCCTAGAACTAGCTCTATAAGAATGATGAACTTGGGCTGGGGATTTAGCTCAGTGGTAGAGCGCTTGCCTAGGAAGCGCAAGGCCCTGGGTTCGGTCCCCAGCTCCGAAAAAAAGAACCAAAAAAAAAAAAAGAATGATGAACTTGAACTGCTGATCCTCATGTCCCTACCTCCCAAATCCTGGAATCACAGATGTGCCACCACACCTATCTGCTTCCTCCTCTTCCTCCTCTTTCTCTTCTCCCTTCTCCTTTTTATTGTTTTTTTAGCACAATTTTATATATCATACCTTAAGGACTCACATATTTCCAAGGTATTTGGATAAATGTGATTTTGAGCAGCACACAGAGTCATCCTGAAGCAGGCTACACATTCAGAACATATGAAGAGCTCTACAGGCCGTGGCCTGTGTGTGGAGAGGGACACTCAAGACGTCTTGTGTAAATATGCAAATCCAGTCTATTTCGTCTCCCATGTAGCCCCGTCTCCTAACCAGCCTAGATATCTATCTTCCTGGGGAAGGGGAGGTTTTCTTCTTCTTCCTCTCAAAAGTGAGGGTTTTTTGTTTTGAATTTTTGTTTGTTTATTTGGTTGATTGGTTTGGATTTTGGGTTTTTGGGGAGCTTGTGTTTGCTTTTGCTGGTTGGTTGGTTGGTTTCAGGCAGATTTTCTTTGTGTAGCCTTGACTGTCTGGGAACTTGCTCTGTAGACCATGTTGGCCTTGAACTCAGAGATTCTCCTGCACTAAAACATTTTTAATATCATTTCTTCACGGAAGAGTGTACAAGACTAGACTAGGCCCCTTGTTTCAAGCTCCCATCACATTCTTTGAGATGGAGTAGGGAGCGCAGACATCAGAGGCCAGCCTAGACTGCAGAAGACCCACCTCAAAAAAGAAAATTTTTTTAATTAAAAAAAGGTCCAAAACTAAGCGATCTATATCATTGTTGTTGTTTTACGTTTTTAAAATCACATGTTGGACTGGAGAGATGGCTCAGCGGTTAAGAGCATGGACTGCTCTTCCAGAGGTCCTGAGTTCAAATCCCAGCAACCACATGGTGGCTCACAACCATCTGTAATGGGATCTGATGCCCTCTTCTGGTGTGTCTGAAGACAGTGACACTGTACATATATATAATAAATAAATCTTTTTTAAAAAATCACATTTCTGTGTGTGTTTGGGGGAGCCTGATCCACAGTGTGCAGGGGAGGAACAAAGCACAACTTACGAGAGTCAGTTCTCTACTTCCACCTCGTGAGTGCCAGGACCACACTCAGATCTTCACCTCAGCAGCCTCTTACCCCTGAGCCGCCCTTCCAGCCCAGGGCTTCTGGTTTCAACTTCTTAAGGTTCTCCAGCAATGCTTTTCTTTCTTTTTCTTTGTGTATGCAGGAGGCAGGGTGCGTGTACACACATGTACATGTGTACATGGATGCACGTGAGGGTGCAGAGGAGGGTGTTGGTGGCGTGTCCCGCTCTATCACCGTCCGGTGTAGTCTGTACTGTCTCACTGAACCTGGAGCTCGTCTGCCTGGCAACAAGCCCATCAATCCTGTCCCTACCCCCGACCACAGCACTAAGGTGACAGACACACATGACAGACCCACAGATTTTTATGTGGGATCTGGAGATTTGAACCTCGGACCTCATGTTGTGCAGCAAGATTCTTATGCTCTGGGCCATCTTTCCCTTTCTATAAGTCCTAACCAACTATTATGGCAATATTCTATTGGTAAATATTGTTAATCTCTCTTTATTTAATGTGCATTGGTGTTTTGCCTGCTTGTATGTTTGTGTGAGGGTGTCAGATATTGGAGGAGTTATAGACAGTTGTGAGCCACCATGTGGTTGCTGGGAATTGAACCCATGTCATCTAGAAGAGCAGCCAGTGCTCTTAACCATCAAGCCACCTCTCCAGCTCCTGTTGTTAATCTCTTACTGTGAGAAATTTATAAATCAAATTTAGTTATAAGTATGTATGTCCGTGATTTCAGACAGCCTCTGAGGATCCTGGATGACAGGAGATGGGCACAGGTGCCTTGTCACTTGCTAAGCTGTTTCTCAGCCTGGTAACTAGGGCATTTACCAAAGGCAAAGCCAGACTAGCTCCTCTCCCATCATTCCCAGGGCTGTGATCACGTGGGGAACCCTGCTGGTTCCACTCACCACCCAGAGTGAAGCTGACTTTGGGGCAAGGACCCAAACACTTTCAGGGCCACTCTTTCTCAGCTGCTTTTCAGCTTCTAAGGTGTAGTCAAGTGCAGTGAAGGTGGACTGTGATGCCGTGCAGTCTCCCAGAAATGGGAGCCTCAGAGCCTTGGTTTCAGTCGTAGAGTTGAGGCCAATGTACTTAGTAGGAGAAAGTGAGCAGAGATAATCTGGGGCACCTCATACCATACCAGGACCTCCCAGAGCCTCTTTCCCTTCAAAGCCTCTATGTCTCCTCCTGTGACAACTATTTAACACAGACGGGAACTGCCTAATCAGGACACGCACCATTTTCCAGACTTACCGGGGCAGCAGTGACCTAAATTTTACTGGGGGTGTCTAACATCTAGCCCAGAGGAAGAGTGTCTTTGGTTTGATTGTTCTCATGCTAATGAAGTTGGGCCAGTAATTCCAAGTCCCCTTAAAGATGGCTGAGTCACTTGAGGCTATGCGTTAGCACTCTAGAAAGCACCAGTGCGGCATCGCTACTTCCAATAGAATTACTCGCACACCCACTCGCTCTCATTGGTTGTATTTTTAATTGAGATATGAGACAAATGAGTAGGAATACAGGAGGTTGGTGGAAATGGCCCCAACTACCTATGCCAGCCAGCTTGAGAGCCGATCTTTGAGAAATGTGACTAACCCACTTCCAAGCCAAGAGATGTAACAAACGCAGTGGCAGACTGTTCAGCCCTCTCTCCCAGTGACCCTGCAGGCAGTAAATTAGACCTACCTTAGACTAAAGCCACACACAGTGGAGGACTGCCCACCCAGCTGGGGACTGCAATGGTCTTCTACTAGAAGTGTGTCTGCACTCACGGTTACACCAAATTATATGAGAAGCCACATGAGGACACTCCACATTAAAATCTCTTGGGGGAAGAGGGCAGGGCAAATGAAAGCTAAGCTTCTCTTGGGTCCTTAAATCAAGTTAGTGATCATCAAGAAAATGAGAATTCTTCGTGGCACACAGGAAAAGCACACATGCGGCTTGAGTAAACCCACATTCCAGCCACCAAGCTTCAGCCCATATCTAAACAGCCATTTCTGGGAACTTAAAAAAAGAAAAAGAAAACACACCCACACACAAGAGAGAGTAGTCTGATGGACTTGGGCCCTGAGGGCCTGTGATGTGTCCACCCTCAGCCTCAGCAGCATGGCCAGTGGCTTCTGTGATGTGGGATTCCTGGGTAAGAAGGACTGGACCTCGGTCCCTGCCTGCCCTCCTGACCCCCATTATTGTGCCAGAAATAGAGGCTCTGTCCCAGGGTAAAGAAGTGAGGCCTCCCGGAACGTGTCCTCTGTTGGAATACAGCTCGCCTCTGCCTGACGTGATCACTGTGTCCTCATTCTGTAGCCGAGGCATTAAGTCAGAATCTGAAGATTGATGCATCATGTACTTGCTTAAAATAGCAAATGCAGAATGAAGAAGGCAGAGCTGCTAGCCCGCATGCAGAGCACAGTGACAGGAGGCCTGCCTGGGCTCTGTTCATGGCGGCGTGAAAGTGTGTGTTGGAGGAGGGGATGTTTTCCCGAATAGTGCTCCCAGGGTAGAGGCTCCCTGGCCACAGTAAGACCAGGTACATGTGTAGCTGCCATGGCTGAGTGCAAATCCTTCTCTGCTCTCAAGCGTGTGGTAGAGAGTGGGCAGCTGTTCCTTTTCTTCTCGGCGCCCTGGGGTTGCTTTATGAGTTGTTCTGTTTTAACCTCCCTGAACTCCCTGCAGTACAAAAATCCCCAGTTACTTGCTCTCTAAGGAAGGTACCCGTGGGTTATGCTTGCCCAGGTGGCCATCAAAGCTTAGTGACAATGAAGTGGAAATTTTATAAAAAGTACCAAATGCTGAGAAGAAAGTACCGTTCTTTGTCAGCTTCTATGGGATTTTCAAATACCCAAGTTAAAAGCATATTCTGGAACCCACAAACTTTCCTACCACAGCAGCACCATGGCAAGTTGTTTCTTAGGCCAGAGGTGGTCAGGAAGAGGCCTGAGCCCGGACTGCACCACCATGGGGTTAGCCTCAGCCTTTCTATGGGCATGGGACCCGGGCCTTGTGCATGTTCAGCAAGCACTCCAGCCCAGGAACTTTGGCCACCTCTCCATCCCTGACTGCTTCCCTCCTAAAGCCCTGCCACACTAGCAGCCAGAAAGGGGACACTCGTCCACGCTGTGCCACAGTAGCTGCCCGCATGCACTTTCTTTCCCCTTTCCCCTTCGCTAAGCCCTTCGTAAGAGAGATATGTCTGTAGCCTTAATGGAATCCCCAGAGCAGGTGAGCTGGAAGGTAAGACCTGGCCTAGCTGATTCTAGGCTCACACCCTCAGTGTTCTCTTTCGACTCAGAAGTACATAGAACCAAGAAGACCCTGTCCCGTGTCTTCCTGCTAGACCGTCTGACTTTGGTATATTTTAACTAAAGTTCTAAAAGTTAATATCCCAGACTTTTTCCAGGCTGTAAACAGACACACAGGTAGCCCTTAAATAGCAACTCAAACTGTCTTTCAATAAATCCTAGCTGATCGCCACTGGACAGCCTCCAAATTCTTCCAGATCCACCACAATTTTGGCTTGCAAAGCAGGCATTACTACCACCTTCCCTTCTTTTTCCTCCTTCATAACTATTCTGTTACTTCTAGGAGCCGTGTTTTTAATGCTCAAACACTTTCAGATGTATGCCTAGTGCATGGTGGTGGAGATATCTGGAGTCCTATGACAGCCTGATCTATGTAACAAGTTCCAGCCAGTGCTACATAGTGAGACCCAATAACAACAAAAGTAACAACAAAGAATTACAAATGAAAAATATTGAAAATCACAGGCTGGAGAAAAAGCTCAGTGACTAAGAGCATAGCCTTGCTGAGGACCTGTGTTCAATTCCCAACACACGCACAGGAACCTCACAACTGCTTGTAACACTGGCCTTTGGCCTCCACAGGAACCTGCACTTGTGTACACACACACACACACACACACACACACACACACACACACACACATATCTAAACTAAATTCGTAATTTGTAAGAGTTTAAAATGGACAAGGGTGACCACCACCAGGTGACTTTCATTCTTTCTTTATCTTTTCTCTCTCTTTTTTAAAAAAAAAAAAAACAAAAACAAAAACAAAACAGGGTCTCTGTGTAGCCCTGACTGTCCTGGAGCTCACACTGTAGACCAGGCTGTTTCTTGGTACATGGTCTCATGAAGCCTTGGCTGGCTTTGAACTTACTGTGTATCTAAGGATGACTTTAAAGTCCTGATCCTCCTGCATCCACATCCTGAGCGCTAAGTAGGATTACAGGTGTGCCAACACCACACCCAGCCCTACCTTTCCTACAGAGCACAGGGCCACTATGCTATCTTACGCTGTCTTTCTAAGGAATCACTTAAGACACAGGAAGCAGTCCTTCTATGACATACAGCTGCCTGAGTCACACCTCTTCCTGTAAGGGAGAAAGGTGTGGGTTTTGTGTATGCCCAGGTCTACATGATGCATAGCGAAACCCTGTGGATTTTCCAGTGCTGTCCTCTGCACTCTCCCAACTAAGGCCATCTTCTTTCTCTCTAACTCTCACTACCACCCAAACCGAAGATCTGGAGCCATGACCAACTTTAGAGCTGCCACATCCTCCTTTTGGGCATCTCTGTTGATGTCTTGCCCATTCAGTGACCTTGGCCCACTCTCCAACTTGTTTCCTGACTGGTCTGTCTCCCTCCAAGTGCCCCATTCACCTATTTCCACATCCTTTGTCTTGCTCTGTCAATCCCCTGGATTGGTGACTCTGTTGAGAACTAACCATGCCAGGCACCCTTTTGGCACAAGGCTCCCTTCTTCCATAGAGCTTTCCTTGAAAGGGGATGGAAGCCAGGGAAAGATAGAAGACAGCCAAGAACTCAGACAGTGGTGAGCGGCGGAAGGGAATAAGCATCCCTTGTCTTCTCTGCTCGAAATCCTTACTCAAGGATTCTCACTGCCCACGGATTCTGCCTGGACGTCTCACCTCTCAGTTGCCTGCCAACCTGGCCGGAGGCGTCTCCTACACAACCTCCCAAACATACGTGAGCCTGGACTCACCATCTAAATCCTCATCCCCCTCTGAGGGCAGAGGAGATCCAGCCAAGCTCCATGGGAGAAGGGAGGTTGGAACTTGAGGGATGTTATTAGTGACTAGTGGGTGAGTCACCATCAGCCCTGGCACACCAGGCTCAGTTTGTGTGGCACCCACTTCCGTCGCTATGTCTTGATCCATGCCCATAGGGAGTCTGGTACAGAACAGGCCCTGATTTCCCCCCTCACCAGAGCCTAAGTCACTGGGCAGATGTATCTGCCTATAAAGCCACACTTCCAGACCTTCCATGGCTATGGTGGGGCCGTACCCTCCATGAGAACTCTTTGTTCTATCTGCCTCCCTTCCCAGACTGTGATCTCCCAAAGAAGAAAGAACTGTCACCTCACTGTACAGAGCAGGTTGGCAAGACTATCCTCAGCCAGTGCCTGGGAGTCCGAATCCAGAGGGACAGGAAGTCGAAGTCAGCCTGGGCTGCGCAGTGCGAACCTGTCTCACAAAGGAGAAACTGAGCAAAAGACTGTCAGGAACCCCTGAGTTCCTAGCAAACTCCTTTGTTCTTAGTTTCCATCCCTGTTCAAAAGTGCCAGCCTATAACGTGGGCCCAGTAAAAAGTCTTATCTGTTCTCTTGGCAAGTTTGGTTTTTTTGTTTTTTTTTTTTTTCTGTTTTTTTTTTTAAGTATCTCTGGCCCTGGTGCATTTGTATTTGGACTGTTTTAAATGTTCTCAGGTGACAGGGACTAGGACTCAACAGGCTCCCTGTGAAGTCCTAGACTCTGGCCAGCGGTCATAGCTCCTGGTCCTGTGAAGACCTAGACTCTGGCCAAGTGGTCATAGCTCCTGGTCCTGTGAAGTCCTAGACTCTGGCCAGCGGTGGTCATAGCTCCTGGTCCTGTGAAGTCCTAGACTCTGGCCAGCGGTCATAGCTCCTGGTCCTGTGAAGTCCTAGACTCTGGTCAGCGGTGGTCATAGATCCTGGTCCTGTGAAGTCCTAGACTCTGGCCAGCGGTGGTCATAGATCCTGGTCCTGTGAAGTCCTAGACTCTGGCCAGCGGTGGTCATAGCTCCTGGTCTTGAGCAGCTTGAGCTTGACTCAGTAGAGATGTCAGTCCAGAGGAGATCATGGGTGCTGCTCAGGCGCCATCCAGTCCTATTTAGCACCTTCATTAAGGATGCAAACAGAAGGACTGGAGAGATGGCTCAGAGGTTAAGAGCACTGTCTGCTCTTCCAAAGGTCCTGAGTTCAATTCCCAGCAACCACATGGTGGCTCACAACCATCTGTAATGGGATCTGATGCCCTCTTCTGGTGTGTCTGAAGACAGCTACAGTGTACTCATATATAATAAATAAATAAATCTTTTTTAAAAAAAGGATACAGGGGTTGGGGATTTAGCTCAATGGTAGAGCGCTTGCCTAGCAAGTGCAAGGCCCTGGGTTCGGTCCCCAGCTCCGAAAAAAAGAAAAAAGAAAAAAAAAAGGGTACAAACAAAAAATAGACACCACTGTGCACAGATGGTGCTAACTGTGGAGGTGCTGTGAGCAGAAGTGTTAAGAAAGGAGAAACAGAAACGTAAGCAGGAAACAGCAAAGATGTTTTATTAAAAAAAAAAACCCTCAGTACAGCAAAGATGAAAAAAATCTCTCAAATAAATACAAAATAAATCCCTCAGGACATTTCAGCAAAAGCATAGAGAGATGTAAAGTCAAGGAAGGAGAAGCTGCTAAGAAAGGATGAGCTGCGGCCAGGCAGCCTCGAAGCCCTCAGAACTGCACACTGAGCTGTGGCCCGCTAGGCTGTCATTCCTTTTCTCCTGTAGCAAAGGCTTGGTTTGTTGCTTCTGGGTGGTGGTGATGTTTGTGTATGAGAACGAGCTGTAGCTGCAATTACATCCTGGTAGTGTGGCTTTGGAAGGTTGCATTAGCCCTAATAACGGCAATACGTTGGCCATTTTGGGAGAAATGGTAATGATCCTTGAGAGAGGAATATACTACAGAGTTAAAATAGACATCCCCAGGCTGGAGAGATGGCTCAGCAGTTAAGAGCACTGGCTGCTCTTCCCGAGGTCCTGAGTTCAATTCCCAGCAACCACATGGTGCTCACAACCATCTGTAATAGGATCCAATGCCTTCTTCTGGTGTGTCTGAAGACAGCTACAGTGTACTCATAAATAAAATAAAATAAATATTTTTTAAAGGTGGGACACTCCCACACCTATAGCTCTGATTGGGACAGGGATAAGTCAGAGCCACTCGCCCTCCGGCCACCCCGGGGTAATGCAACCTCTAACACACATCTTCATCCACCTTGCTGGGGCAGAGCAGGGCTGCTGGGGTGCACATGGAGCAGAAGCCTTTACCTCTTAGTTGACAAACTGCCCAGGAATATCTACAGAGCAGCCATTTTCCCCAGCACTCTACCTGGGAAGACAATGTGTCCTGAGGGGCTGGATGTGGAGCTCGGTACAGAGGCCTTGCCTAGCATGCAAGGGCCTTGGTTCAGTCCCAGCACTGAAAAGGGAGGAAAGCCACCCTAGGAAATCAGAAACTGCACACAAGCTCTCCACACACCAGGAGAGTGCCCCTTCTGACAGCCTGCACCGGCCTGGAAGCCTTTGTCTTCTGGCCAGGTAGAAGCTGAGGTTTGGAAGGAATAACACCCAGCAGAGAAAGGAGGAGAGGTAAGTGGGCCACTGCAGGGTCATGGCTGCAGGTCAGTGTCCAACCCCAGCCACAGACTTAAGTGCTTTCTTTTCCCTGTGACTCACTGGGGCCTGGGCCAGGCTCTGCCCAAGGCTAAGAGCACTCAAGTGCAAACGGACAGAAGGGTGGTTGGAAGTGTCTGGAGAGCTGATACTCCAGCCGTGCCGTTCCCAGCTTGAGAAGTTACTTGACACGAGCTTCTGTAACTTCCTCCTCTATAAAGGGAAGGTGATGGCAGGCCCTCATGACAGCTTTGGGAGGGATTACATGAGATGACGCATGTACAGTGTTTAGCGCAGTGCCTACTGCCGGATAAGCCCTTAATAAATGGATGATTTCCTGCCCCTGCCCCAAGACCCTAACATGCTGCCAAGCCTAGTGACCACTGGAAATATCTACAACACTCTGTAGCACTGAGAAATTTAGAGAGAACCGGGGTCCACTCACCTCCGTCAACTCAGGACATAAGAACGACATAGTCATTGATGTCATGTTTCAAGCCCCATCAGTCCTGCTGTGTAAAATGACCAGTGATGGGGTACTTGCCTGGCATCTGTGAGACCCTTACTCGACCTTGCTGCTGGGGAAAATCTACCCATTCGCTTGTTCTCTGTCCTCCCAGATATTTTTATCTCCCTTAGAATCTCCTTTAAAATGAGGCATTTCTTGGCATTAAGGTTTACAGAGCAAGTAGATATGCTTTACAGAAGGGCCCTCCAATGCTCAAAACAGACCCCTTGAATAGTGAGTGTTCCTTGTGCCTCTTAATCACACTACACATAAACATCCCCTTGTACAGAGCAAGGTGCCAGACGTGCACGCACACCTCCTCTGGCCACTTGTAGGCCCACACCTGGATCTGATGGCTCCCCCACCACCATCTTCCCAGCCTGGTCTCATCTTCCGGTTACTGTCTCATAGTTTGGTTAGCTGCACCTGCTCTCTTAATCATGTCATTAAAAATAATCAGTCCACAGACACTGGTGTGTCAGACACTATAGTGGGCACTTTTGGTAAGACATGGACAGTACCCAGGGCCCACTGTTCAGGCACAGATGATAGTGACCTCATGTTCAGAGGTTAAGACTCCAGCCTGGGTCACTATGTTTGAGTCCTGCCTCTGTTCTGTGACTCCAGGCCCTGTTTCTGAAGTGGAACGTGCCTGCTGTCGTGAGGCTGTCAAGAGCCAATGTTTACACTGCTCTAGTACTCTGCTACTCTCAGAGTGAAGGGCTAAGGGACGACAGAAGTGTGTGTTCTCACAACTCCCACCATGTCCAGCTCAGAGTCAGCAATTGGGGGGTCTGGTGAGGGCGGCTTTCTCACCATCTCCTACATGATGGAGAGAGAGAGAGAGAGCAAGCTGTGTGTCTCTCCAGTCAAGGTGCCACTTTTGGCTGGGTGCAGCCTAGGGGTAGAGTGCTTATCTCTAAACACATGTTTGGGGTCAAGACATTGTGTTAATTAGTACAATTCCTAGCATCTTTATTAGATTTGATTACATTTTTAAATTATAGATTTCCTTTTACCAATATTATATGTCTGTGCATCACAGGTGTTTCTGGTGCCTATAGAGATCAGAAGAAACCACTGGGTCCTCTGGAACTGGGGTTACAGAGAGTTGTGAACTGCCATGTGGGTCTTCTCATAGAAGACCAGCCAGACCTCTAACCACTGCGCTTTCCCTCTAACCCAACCATTGTGACTTTTTTTTTTTAAATCAGTGTAGAGGGCTAGAGAGGTGCTCAGTAGGTAAGAGCACATTTTGTGCAGTCATGGGGACCGGTATCCAGATTCCCAGCATCCCTCTAAGAAAGCGGACATGGTTACACATATCTAACTTCTTACTTGCTCTTATGGGTGGAGGCAGGAGCATTGCCTATCTTCGGGTTATGTGACAGACAGACCTCAACTCGGAATGAAGTAGAGGGCAGCAGAGCTGGACACCTGATGGCTTCTTTTGGTCTCCAGGCACACAGGCCCACAGGCACAGGCATCCACACACACATGTGTACATACTATGTACCACATACATACACATACACACATGCAAGAAAGTAGACTAGATAGATAGTATGAATATTTCTTGTGGGCTATCTGCAAGTTGTATATTTAATTTGAGAACTTTGATAGAAGTAGTTCGGGTCTGAAACATGAATACAGGTGAACCCCAGCAAATATTATTCCCTTTCGAGGTTTCCAGGCCAACATCCCCCTCTCCCTCCCCCCTCTCCCTCCCCCCTCTCCCTCCCCCCTCCCCTCTGTGTCTCTTTAAGGAGCTTGTGGTTGTGTTTTTCAGGTCCGTCTGAGAGACGTCTTTAACCCGCTTATCTACTTCAATAATTTATTGCATTCGTTTATTCAAGGTTATCTGTGACTATTCTATGTGGTTGTGTAATTTTTTAAAAGTGAACTATTTGTATATAGTTTCACATCTATGTGCATGTTAAAGAAGTCAGTTCTCTCCTTCTACCGTGTAGATTCTGGGAACTGAACTCAGGTTGTCAGGCTCAGCAGCAAGCACTTTCCTACTGAACCACTTTGTTTAACTTTGAGCCAGTCCCTCTAGACCTGCACCTTGAGGGCCCCAGCCTGGCCTTCCACTCTTGCTGCAGGACCCTCCCTTAGCCCTGCCACCGGGAGGCTGTCTTTTTGTTCCTTTAACGTCCCACTGTGGTTCCCATGCTCTGTAGAGCCCCAAAGCACTGAGCTGCATGCAGGAGGCAGGCTTGCTGGGCTGTCGGGTACTAGGAAAAGCATAGCAGAGCTCCACACTCCAGTCTGCGCGGATACCTCAGAGCTCATGACCTGGCAGGAACGAGGGGAAGGGAGAGTGAATGACAGGGAGAGGCCAGCCCCTGGGTGCCTGTTCCGACTCTGCTCACAGCACAGAGGATGTACACATGCAGAATGTGTGTGAAGCAAGCAGGGTGTGGGGCAGAGAAGACAGAAACCAGTCGGGCCACAGTGGTCAGTAGGAGAGGCTGAGACAGAGCAGTCTGGAGAACTGGCTGTGGTCTGCGTAGGCAGTGGAGGCGGAGAAAGCTGAGCTACTCCCACCCGTCGGTGTGTGAGGAGTGTCTAGACTGCACTCTTGACAGGTTTGACAAGGGTTGACGCCAAGAGCATGTGCTCCCCCTTCCTCACGTGAAGACCCAGTTGCCTGTGGAGTAGTGAGGGATTTCTCAGAAGTGGCTAAGAATGTGCTAGAACCTCATGCTTGAATGGGGACAATGATTACATTATTATCTGTCATTAAAACCACACGGGTGGATATTATACTCTGTGGTAAATACAAACTCTGATGAACATGCAGTAATGATTAAGAATGAGAAAATGAAGCCAGGAAGACTCTTGCAAGAGCCCTGTTCATCCTTGAGACTCAGCCCAGATGCCCCCTCCCTGGGGACGTTCACTCAGCCACCATGACCAGGCCTCTTCGGTGTGGTCCATGCCCAGCATACGATGTAAGGCCTGGTTCTCTGGCATGCGCTCGCTAGAGGTTCTCAACCTGAAGACCGCTTTGGCAAATCTCTCTCCAAAAATATTTACATTGCAGTTCATAACAGCAGCAAAATTACAGTTAATGAAGTAACGATGAAAACAATTTTATGGTTAGGGGTCACCACCACATGAGGAGCTGTGTGAAAGGGTAGACGTATCAGGGAGGTTGAGAGCAACTGCAGGAAGTGTGGCACCTCTGTCCCTAACACACACAGGAGCCAGACGCCTCAGCTCGCTCTAGAAGCCAGCTGTGGTGCAACCCTGACCAAAACAGAAGCAGCGTTTCCCCAGCAGGGTTTTGAAAGAGCTGTGCTCCGAGAGTCAGCATCAGCAGGGGGAGGGGGGCTGCTTCCTGAAACAACACAGAAAAGAGCTCCAGACCTCGGTGTGAGCAAGAGCAAGTGACATCCAGTGGGGTGTGGCTCTGGGGTCCTCGCACCACATGGGAGATAGCTTTCATCTCTTTGTGAGCATCTCTCTCCAGCCCATATCCTGTGACCAGACAGTAGAGCGTACACACTAGCTTCTCAGGGGCACTTCTGTCCCTCCCAAAAGTCCCAGGAATGCACCTCCCTTCCACACTGGCCAAGCCAGGAGACCTGCAACCTCCTGGGTCACTTTCTCCGGTTGGCTTCAGTCTGGAGACGGCATTTCCCAGGTGACCAGGGTCCTGACCAAGGAGGGATATTCTCTCAGCCTGATTCAGCTCCTGAACATATGTGGATGTCCCTTTGTGTGCAGTGCCTCTGGGTACCCAGCTAGCACTGGGACCGTGTCTTCTCACACCCCAGCAGCCTCTAATGAGCAGAAGAGGGGAGTCTAAGTGAGAAAGGGAGGAACTGGAAAAGAGCCATTTGCCTGCAATGATGGCTGAGAACAGATGACAGGAGATGAAAGTCCCCAAATACCACAATTTGCTGAGCCACTAAATCCGTAACAGAATCTGGGGAGTAAAGGCCCCTCCCCCCACAGCCAGCCTCCCTCAGCAGCTGTCACTTGGCTTGGCACACCATCAGAGGGAGACACCCTGTCTCCATCTCCGTTCTCTGTTAAAATGAGGGGAGAACTCTGACTCTATAAAGACCCCAGTGTGTGCTGGGGCTCAGGACAGAGTTGGGTCCCTACTCTGCCCCACAGCACCCAGTCTCCCGTGCCTGCTGGGATTGCCCCAGCTCCAGGCCCCGAAAAGCCTCTGGCTGGTTTCGTTGTTGTTTTGAGACAAGGTCTCACTCTGTGAGCCAACATGTTCGTCTTATTGCACTTCAGTCATTTTAGCTGAACTTAAAGTAAGAGCATCCCCTGAGGCTGGGCGGTAGTAGCACAGCCAGGGACACACAGAGAAACCCTATCTCAAAATAAACAACCAAAATAAAAAAAAAAAAAAAAAAAAAAAAAAAAAAGAAAGTACTTCCCTGTTTTCTCCTTCCTGTCCTCTACACCCTACTGTAGGGAGGTACACACTGAACATCGTGTCTACCGTGGACAGTGTCATACGGCCACCACCTCTGTCTACTTCTACCACTCCAAAAGGAACCCTAAGCAGCCTACCACCCCCGCCCCTCCGATGCCCCTTGCAACAGCTACTCTGTCCCTGTTGGAGTCTCAGAATATGTGGCCTGTTGTAACTGGCTTCCTACAAAGTTTATTACCCTGTATTGATACTTTACTGCATTGGACCGTAATATCCCAGTGAATAGATCTGCCACACTTTCAACCACTGATGAACAAGTAGGCTGCCTCTGCCTTTGGGAAATACTTCTGCTGTGAAATCCGATGTACAAAGGTCTTGTCTGATGAACCCCTGGGGGTAGAACTGCTGGGCCAGACACGTCTGATTGCTTGGTATGCTAAGGGACTGTGACAGTACAGCCAGGCTCTCTCCCTTTGTGCAGTGTGGGCGTGGCAAGCAGTGGCCTCCACAGCTGCTCTGTCAATCCCCACTTCTTCCTAAACCCTACGGCAACCTCCCAAAAATGGCTGGACACTGGGTCATTCAGGGCTGTGCCAAGGGAAAAAAAAAAAAAGAAAACACCTGGAGCCTGGGGACAGATATCCCATTTCTCACAGTGACAACACCAAGTCCCTTTTTTCTAAGGAGCTGCCTGCCTCCTGGGACTCCTCCATTCCACAGCCATGTGGTTACTTTGCCTCTGGAATGAGTGTCTTGAGTGGGTGTTTTGGGCCTAGGAGGACCATGGACAGTTGAGCACAATGCTCCCCTCATTATGAGGCAAGAGTAGCTATAGATAAAGTGCCAGGAGGGGCTGTCCTGTCTGCAGTGTGAGGGACCGAAGACTGTGAGGGCACGCTGACCCAGCAAGCCCAGAAACAATGACCTAGCTAGAACTGCCCGTTTGCACCGGGAGCCCCCTGGACCTCCAGGCACAGTGCTCAAGCCCCCGAGACCCCTCACTCTCCAGCACCTGTAGGCAAACACGGAAAGCACATCCATGCGAATGGCGTGAGAGCCCCGCACTGTCAGGTTGGAACAGAGCTGAGAGTGCCCAGGGCATACGTCATCAGGCAGGGGCCGTTCAGAACACAAGCGGCCGGACAGTTCATGGGCCTTCTGAGCTATGTGACGAGGGCAGAGAGCGCAAGCCAAGTCTAAAGTGGCTCGCCTGCACTCGACTGAAGACGTGAACCTCCCTCTGGATAGTGTCCACTCCCACACACAGAGCTCACATCCTTCTAAATAGCTTGTGCCCTGGTCTCCAACTGCAGACCAAGAGGACGGAAAAGACCCTCTCTCCAACCGTCCACTTATTTTTTCTGTTTCTGGGGCTCAGTGCACTGAGGTAAATACTGGGTGAAAGCTGGATGCAGGTGGCAGGGGGGTGGTGGTGGTAGTGGTGGTGGTAGTGGTGGTGATGAAATTACTCTTCACCTGTCCTCACCACAGAGTAGTGAAGAATAGATTCTCACGTATACTTTATGACTATAAGCGACCTCTCACAGGGGCTTGCCCAAACCCAAGAGCCAATAGGACTGGAATCCAGGCCTGTAGCCCTAGACTTGAATTTAAAGATCCAAAATGAATCAGAGGCTTAGAGTGCCCTACCCAGGAATCCAGGACAGAGAGTGGAGGACAGTGGCTCATGCCTGTAACTCCAGCATCAGGAAGCTGAGGCACGAGTTCAAGGTCAGCCTGACCTATATATAGTGAGATCTCATCTCAGAAGACAGAAGAGGGAGGGATGTGGAGGGAGGAATGGCATCCTTTCTTTCCTGATACGTCCTAATTGCTTCTTACTCCATCGAGAGTAATGCTAGGAATCGGGAGCTCAGTGTTTGACACAGACAGAATCTGCAGCTGAGGGGAGGGAGGGGAAAGGGGCAGCCCAGGAGCATAGCTGGGTGTGGCAGTGAGGAAAAGCTTCTTATGTTTGTACTCTGCCTCTCTGTGACTACCTCCCATGTCACCAGAGGACCAGGACACAGTCATTCCAAGCAAGCTCCCCGGGGCAGGCTGATGCCCAACACTGCCCATGAGAGGGAGAGGAGGCCCAGCACTTTCCTGGGTCAGAGAGAGAGCTCCTCCTTGGCAGATGGAGAGGCAACACAGGCCAGAGAAAGGCGACCAGCACAGGCCCAGAGCCCTCTGCATCACAGTGCAGAACAACCCAATTCCCTGGTTCCCTGCCTTCCTCCTAACAGACATTCCTTCAACATCAGCATCCTCTGGGAGGGAGGGAGGGAGGGAGGGAGGGAGGGAGGGAGGGAGGGAGGGAGGGAGGGAGGGAGGGAGGGAGGCCAATCTCAGTGGCCCTAACTTGTGTGTGGGCCTCCCCAGGTATGGGAGGCCCTGTGCTCTGAAGTTCCTGAGAAGCAGTTCTGTCCCCTGCTCCCCTCCTATCTGTTCCTGTCCCAGGCAGCATTTCCTCCACTGCTCAGACTGACTGGCTGACTGGGACAGAGGGGAAAGAAGGAGAGCAGGCAAGTCTGTGCCTTTTTATCCCTGGGACACCAAAGCTCTGCTTTCCAGATAAAGTCCTGCCAATTCCTGGGATGCTCTTCCTGCCTCTCCCAGGCCCAGACCAAAATTAGGGCAGTTCCTCAAACACCCAAAAGAAAAGGAAAGCCATGGCTGGTGACACTCTGGCCAAGACTTGGCAGAGAAGGCTTCTATCAGCAGGGCCCACAGCAGCATGGGGACACGCGGCACACCGCTGACTGCATGGTGCTTTCTCAAGATGGCACTGAAGGAGCCCCTGTAGGAGCCATTCCCAGGGAGTCTGAGAGAACCCAGTGTGCATCCTGCCCCAGCGAGAGGAGGAGGGCAGGACAGTGCCTTCCAGCCCGCTCCTTTCCTGGCCCCCAAAGGACTTAAGTAGATCAGGACCAAAAGTCCAGGGGTGACAGGAGAGGCAGGGAGGCTGACCAGGCTTGGGAACCATCTTGTTCAGCAGCACCCGTAGAGCTGGCCCTGCCTTGGCCAGTGTGAAGCCACACGGAAGCTGCTGCAGCCGGGGGCCACGTATCTCACCTGACTCCCGGGGGAATGGGAAAGAGCCTGAGTCACTGCCTCTGATGGGCTCCGCTATTTCTGTCCAACTCTAGTTAAAAATAACCGTCTGAGCCCAGGTTCTAGCTGTGGCTGACGAGACATTAAGTGTTTGGTACTTAACGCGCACAGGTCTCTCCTGTTCTGTTCGCTGGCTGTTGAGGCAGGGAGGAATCAGCATCTCAGCCTCTCCAATTCTGGGGCCTTCTATGGGATGAGCCACCGAGTGTCCCTGGACGCCAGGCCTTGGGGCCCGTGCTGTCGTCGTCATCATGCAGCCTGATAATCTGCCTCAGCGACTGGGTCTTCTGGACCAGCCAGTGCTCCCGCATAGACAGGGAACTCTTGTTTAGCTGGGCGGGGCTTGGCACGAGCTGGGCTCAACCCCTGGCTTCCTACACTGCCATTCAGGACTCATCATCAGTCGGCTGGGAGCTCCCTTAGCCTGAGGAGACCAGCGGGTTGAGACCCAGCCTGTTCCCTAACATGCAGCCCTCGCAGCAACAGCGAAGGAGCCCATCCTAACTGGAAGCTCCTAAAACAACAACTCCCTCTCTCCTCCCAACTGATGTAACACAGCTGAGGGGCAGTGCCGGAGCAGGCTGTCGTGTGTGCGCGCACGCTAGGCGCCAGCCTACTTACGAGTTTCTCAGTTTTTAGACTAAGCTGCAGCCAAGTACACCGAGGACAATGTGCACTGCTGGGGGGTTGGGGGGCTCCCATTTCCACGGCAGGGAGAGCACGGCACACCAGTCAGCACCAAGTGGGCTTCCTCGGGATTCAAACCCATTCCTGTGGCTCTCCTGGTGGATAGGAAGTGAGATACCATCCACCCTCCTATTATTCTGTGGCAGCCAGGCGTGGGGACCATCTGTGCTCTGTGGGAACAGCCTTCACAGGGTGGGGTCGGCTCAGACCTGCTTTGATTGGGTAGCTCTAGTGATTGAATCCTAGCACTCGCACACACACACACACACACACACACACACACACACACACACACGAAGCAGGTGCTTTACCACTGAGCTACCCTATCTCCAGTCCTCTCCCCTTCTTAGCTTGCTCAGGCTAGCTATAAACTCACTCTGTAGCCCAGTGAGCCTTGCACTACTGTCCTCCTAACTCGACTACCTATGTAACTGGGATTGCAGGCCTGCTGCACCCCAGCATTCAGCCTTGGATCCCTTTTGTCATTAATTAATGTATTTATTCACTTTCTATCTCAGACCCACTTTTGACAGCCAGGCTCCATGGCAAATCGCTAGGTGGATTCAAGGCAGACATTTCCTTGAGGGGATGGGGGAATCCTAATCTCCCTGTTGGTAATCAGAGATAATTGTCATGATTCAGAGCCCTGACACTCTTTCTCCTGGGACACCCAAAGCCCAGATGAATCAGTCCAGCCAGTTCTTGTGGCAAATGGCTCAACCACGTCCGCCTCCCTGGCCCATGGGCACACAGGGTCTCCTGGAGTGAACAGTCCTTCTGCCTCATCAGCGCCTGTGGCCACAGCACACAAATCAGGACCACCCTCTGCTCTCCTTTCCTCTGGGCCCCTCCAACTGCTGTGTTCACCTGGGAAGAAAGCAGGTTGAACCCTGAAACTACCACCCTACAGGAGCCTGGCAAATGGCAGGGCCCTGGGGGTTGCCCAGGAAACCACAGCACTCTCTGCCCACTCACTGGCTGCCTGGCCTGTCTTTTCCACTCTTGCAGTGAGAAGCGCCACCTTCAAGTGAACGTCACCAACCCGGTGCAGTGCAGCCTGCATGGGAAGAAATGCACCGTATCCGTGGAGACCCGGCTTAACCAGCCACAGCCTGACTTCACCAAGAACCGCTCCGGCTTCATCCTCAGTGTGCCCGGGAATTGACTGCTGCACACCGGAGGCCTGGCCCAGGGGAGCAAGAGCCTGGGCCTGGCACACAGCAGGCCAGGTCCTCGGCCTCGCCATCCCCACATCTGTTCCACCTCGCTCAACATCCCAGGAGCTCGGCTAATCGCTGTTTGCCCTCTAATGCCACTAGAAATCAGCTTGCAAGGGCCTCCGCTGGGCAGGACTCCTCTGCCTTTTCTGTGGCCCTGCTCATGACCTGTCCTACCTGGCTTTCTGCCTCTGCCCTGCCTCTGCTCTCTCAACTTTCCATACTCCCTGCTCAGGAAACCAAAGACCCTCTTCAGCCTGCTGGGCTGACAGCTAGACCACTTCCCACCCCAAGCGACTGGATGGCTCCTGTAGTTGGCAGGAGTGCAGTGGCCACTGCTGACCCCAGCAGAGGGATGAGAGGCCCGGAGCCCAGGACGCAGTTTCTGGATCCAAAGCCACATTATCTTAGAGGTTTGGATCCAGCATCCGTGGGCAGAGGGATTGGCCCTGCTTTGTGACCCCTACCTGATGCCTCCTTCCACAACATGATTGCAGCCCTTAGAACCTAGCTCAGAGCCCCTCAGCACAAGCCCCGCCCCCAGCAGCCAGCCAAAGCCACTGGGTGAGCGGGTACATCTGCGGAGCCCATCCCTCAGCCTCGATCAACCAGGATCCCTCCTTCCCAGAGCCTGTCCCTGGGAGAGCTTTTGCCACCAAGGTTCTAGCCCTGGACTTTCTAACCACTTCTCTCATGGAGACACCCTGCTGCTACTCCAAGGACCAGTTTGCTTAACTCACAGCCCACATCCATGGTCATCTTAACCTTCTTTCCTGCAGATTGCCAGGTTGCTAATCTGCTGTCCCCTCTGCTGTAAGCACAGTGTCAGGACCTAGTGAGGAGGTACAAGGAGCAGGCCGTGCTTGGAGTGCCCATTCCCCCTAACCCTCTGGCTGCGCCTCCTCCTCACTGGAGACCCGGAACTCTGAGAGAGCCAAAGCACACAGGACCCAGCAGTGTGGGTTAGACAAAGCTGCAGCTAAGATCGGGGAGTCCTGGCACTGCAGGCCAGGCCAGGGTCCCCACCTAAGCCACATAATCTGCCTGCCGGAGCCTGGCCCCCGAGCCCCCTCCTGGGAAAGTGCTGCCCATTTGCCAGTGTCTGCCCAGGAGGAAGGGCATCTGCTTCAGAGGCCTTCCTGAGACCCCTGCTCCCAGCCTCAGCTGGTAAGGCCTCTGGGTGGCACAGGCTTGCTGTGGGGAAGCCCAACACGGAAAGTTTGCAAGAGGCGAGAGGTTTGTAGGAGGCGAGCGAGCCACAGCGCTTTCAGAGCCAGGCTCACATTTTCTTCACTTTTGACCCGACTCTGCTCCCTAATTCTCACCCTGCCACCCTAACCCACCAAGTGCCTATGCGCTACCTCCTGTGCCTTGGCCCGGGCCTGAGGGAGTCACCTGGCTGGCCACGGTGGTTCCAGCACCTGGTCTCCTAACCCTTTTGCAGAGCTGTGGGGACAGGGACGTTTACACTGCAGGCAGTTTGCAACAAAACTCCTGTTGCCATGCTGCCCTCGAGAGGCGTTCTCATCCCCCAAGCCTGGTGAGCTGCCAGTTGTGCGGACCTGACGGAACCACGTGACTGGAACCACGTGACTGGAACCACGTGACTGGAACTTCACCTTCCCACCCCACTTACCGCCCCAGCGTGTTGCGTTACACTAGACATGCTAAGTGTGTTCATACACACCAAAGCAGTTATGCCAAAAGAGTCGCGGGTCAGAAGGGATGGCTCCCCTCCCACCCTCTGATGTAGTCTGGGACCCCTGGCCCAGGCCAGCACCTCCCACTGAGGGCTGCCCTGTCCACGAGCACTTTCTTATGTCCTAAAAGTCAGCGTGTGGCCACTGAAGGACCTGGAATTAGAGGTGTGGATGATCACAGTAAGAGCTCGGGAGAGGACACAGTGATTGTATGCATGGAGTAGGGGTCTCTTGAGTTCATGAAATGCAGTTTATGGTTTGGTGCATATATTCCTATTTTCCATTAAATTAACTTTATTTCTAAAGCATATTTTGATTTACCATCAAGAGCAATAAAGCATTAAATCTTATTTTAAAGGTGTTCTGTTTATCATTGAGAAACAGTGACATTTTAGCTTAGTCAACTACCATTCCAGAAGCTAGGAGAATTAAGCACAGACTATGTAAAATGGGGGGGGGGGGGACTTGCCCAAGGCTTTTGAACAGAAAAATTAGGGAGCAAGAAGCAAGCCATGTGAGGGAAGCAAGAGGCAACCTCAGAATCCAGTCTAGGAACTCTGGCCCGCCCTTCTCAAGCCCCACTGTAGAATTCTCTTTTTTTTTTTTTTTTCTTTTTTTCGGAGCTGGGGACCGAACCCAGGGCCTTGCGCTTGCTAGGCAAGTGCTCTACCACTGAGCTAAATCCCTAACCCCCCACTGTAGAATTCTAAGGGACGTGTTTCTGAACTAAACACACAAAGGAAGGCACAGATCCCCCTGGAAGCTGTTGGGCCAGCACAGCCTCTTCCAGGAACAGGAGCCCTAGCACCCAAGTGCTCAACACTGCAGGGTCTTGCCAGTCCATGGGACCAGCCTGGACAAGGTGAGGAGCCCTAATCACAGGGCTCCCAACAATGGGTGCAGGGCCAGCCAGAGAACTGATTCCTGCTGCCCTCTTCCCAGCGACCAGACACAGAAGCTGAGGTAGCAGTGGTAGGTAGAGGGGAAACCCGGATTCCTTTAAAGCTAACCTTTGGCACACCAGGAAACCTGTCTGTCCTTGCTGGCCTTGGGGCAGTAGATGCTGAGCAAGGCAGGCCCAGGGGAAAGTGGGAGCGGTAGCCTTGGGGTGAGGACAACGGTCTAAGGCCCAAAGTCCAAGAAGGACTTATGTGGCCAACCAGGCATCCCTAAAGCTGACTGGCCCTCTGTGGCTCGGGCTGTCTGTCTTGTGACCCCGCATAGGAAGGCCCCAGGGAGAACCTGTCAAACCACTAAGTCACAGCCGACTTCCCCTTGTGCTGTTTTAATCACTTAAGTCTGTTCGGTCTTTTCCCCTAACTCTGCCCCCTTCCACCTGCAACCCGATCTCCACACACAAATCATCCATTGAAGGTGCCCCCACTGTGTTCCCAAATGGCAGGCCACAAAGAGTATGTGCTGGATGGTCAGTGCATTTTATTGAATCAGCACAGTACAAAAATAAATAAAAATAAGGGAAGGGGAATTAAATTACAGCCAAACAGAGCTTCATGAGTCTCGTCAGATTATAAACCAGACATACTCACAAACACGCCATACATACATACAAAATGAGACAAATATAAATTAATATTAACAGTATCCACAGTTTGGTCAAAGAATAGCTACAGAAGAAATCTCACTTAAAAAAAAAAAAACAAAACAAAACAAAACCAAAACCATCACATGTGTGTACAGCAGTATCGATCGACGTACAGCTATGGGTAAGTCCGGGCAGGGGATGGCACATTTTCTCCTCATTGCAAGTTTAACACTGCTGGGACAAAACTAAATTCTAATAACTGCACGGAAGGATGGATCAACCCTTCATGGTCGTAAGGAGAGAGAAAAATCCAATCGTGAACTCCGCTCCTGCGGCTTGTTCTCAGCACGTGGGATTCTCACGGCCATCTGCTCTAAGGTTATTTTTCTTAAGACACAAAATGCTCCTGGTTCGCATGCACAGTTCCACTGTAAAAGCAACAAGAATAAAAGGGGGTTTTTGTAGATTTTTTTTCACATTTTTCTTGTTTTTTTTTTCTTTTCTATTTTGTGTGTGTTTGTTCTAAAAGTGTCTTCATAGCAGCATGTCAGACGGGTTCTTTGCTCGAACACTTAAGTCTAGCAGTTGTTCCTTCACACAGTCCTGGATACCAGAGCAAAGAGAGAGGGCACGGGCCTCACAATGGAATGATGGAGCTCTTTCCTCAGTCGCCGACCACTCCTGAAATATGCACCTTCTCAAAAAACAAATTTTTGTTTTTTTAAAAAAAAATTAGGTACAAAGAGAAGGAAACAGTCAACGAGGCTGGAATCCTGTTACTGCAGCTCGGAGGAACAGCTTCAGGCCCGCTTCAGCGGCTCTGCAGGCTACAAACGAGTACCCCCCTGTTGGACTGCACATCTGAAGCTCTTCTTCCTCCAACTGCCCCCCCCGGGGGGGGGGCTCCAGGATCTGAGGATGGGCTGCAGGAAGCTGGCCCAGAGAGGCTGCAGCGAGGCCTGTAGTCAGCAGGCCTTGCAGGGCTTTCCAGCTCCATGTCATCATCTGAGGGCCCAGGATCCACTCTCTAGGAACCCGGATGAGGGACTGGGGAAAGGCCCTCTAGTCCAGTCAGGTCCTCTTCCCCACCTCTGAAAGGCTCTATTCCAGGCCTCTGCAATTGAGACCTCAATTTCACAGCTTTCTCTTTGTGTGATTTTCCAGTAGTGCTTGTGCAAGAAGTTGGCAGCCACCTAGAACCTAATCCTATGCAAGATAACCTCTGCCTTCCCCACTGTGGCCCCAGCCCCAGCACCCCCTAGGGAAGCAGGAAAGGAAGAGGAGGCCCTCGGTAGCATCTTCACATTGCTCTTTGTTCCCCAAAGCTGGAGGGAGGGCCATGGAGGAAGACTGGCTCCCTTTTCTTGGACCGCTTCCAAACCCCAAGCTACCAGTCTGGGAAAATTAGAACGAAAAACCATTAAAGTCCAGAGTGTTATGTAGCCGACAGGGATGGGTGGGCACCACACCCAGCAGCTGGAAGTGATCAGCTGGACAGTCACCAAGCTTCCAAACTGATCGGCAGTCACACTCGAACCCTGTAATTGTCCCCAAATGCAGCTGTCTCAGTAGGTTGCACAGAGCAAAGCCTCCTCACCAGGAGAAACTGAACTGCCTGGAAACGGCTTAAAATTAACTAGGGACGGGGTGGGAGACAGCAATGCCATTTCACCCCATCTCGACTTTCCCCAGGGATGTAGGACAAGTATCATGTGCACCAGCAAGAGGCCTTAGCATGTAAGTGGGCACCAACTTGATCTCAGGCATAGACACCCACCTGCCCAGGAGGCAGCATTGCTAGTGGGTCCCTGGCGCTGTCCTGGCTTTTTACACAGGGTGACTGAAGTGTGTCGTTCAAATGAAAAGCTCACTCAGGAGAGGAGCTGCCCCTGGCTTCACCTCATCCCTTAGCTGGGACCCAAAGTGGGAGAGGAATCTAATGAGCAAACCAGCTTATTAACCAGTGCTAAGGTGGAGCACAGACAAAAGGACGGGGAGGGAGCTCCATCCTGCCAGGAAAGGAAAGAAAGCCCTTCTCTCTGAACAGCAAGCAGCAGACCAGGGCCGTGCGCGGCCAACAGTCACCAACAATCTTTGCACCAGACCCACTCCCAGGCGCCTTCACTGATGCCCCGGGGCAGTGGAGATCTTGCCACACCAGAACGGCTGGCTGCAGGAGCCTTTGAGAGAATGAAACAATACCCAGAAAAGGGCTGGTTCCTCCTGGGCCACCAGCCTCGGGGCTCAGCTCAGATCATGGGACAGCGGGAAGCCTCATCTACCCTGGATCCATCGTGGGTACAGGTGACGTAGACGAGTCAGTCCCTTGAGCCCCGGAAAGAGAGTGGTCAGCAGCCGAGGTGGCTCTGAATGCATCTTCTGGGTTCCCACAAGGTTCATCAGTTCGAAAGTCCCCAGAGTTCTTGAAAGGGCTAAAAAAAAAACCCAAGGAAAGAACGTGGGAAGAGGCCCTTGGTGGCTCTGCTAGACACATACTGTACACAAAACTTGATTCTTTAATAATAAATTTTAAAAACGAATGGAATCCTTGAGCCAGGATACCAGCTACAGGGGCTCACCGATCGAGCCCCAGGAGGAGTCGCTTCTTGTCCTCCTGACCACTCTCATTCTTCAAGTCAGAGAACACTTGTGTGAAATAGTGTGGGTCAGCATTGATCTGCAGCATCTTGGAGCTCATGAGGTTGATAACTGAGAGGCAACGGTCCCAAAAGGCTTCCTTGCAGCTCTCCACCAGGAAGGGCTTGAGCGGGTAGGAGATTTCATTGCCCATGTAGGAATAGGAGAGGTACAGACAGGTCAGCAGGACAGCCTGGAGCTCGTGGTCCGAGCCCACCTCAGAGGAGATAACATCCCTGCAGAGCATGTAGAGGAAGACCACATTGGCCGGTGTGATGAAACCCTGGTCCTGCCATCCCTGCAGAAGCAGGGAGCGGTCCACGCTGCGCAGCCAGAGCACGGGGTCCGTTGGGGACAAGTGCTTCAGGCGGTAGCACCGGCGGCAGAGAAACTCACCCAGGCAGCGCAGCAGCTCACTAGTGGACGCCTGGACGATGACCCGTTTGGGTGTTCCTGCGGAGGTGATGGCAGGGTGCGGGGCCTTCTTGACAGAAGAGGAGACCCCAGTCTGGGAGCCAGAAAGCTGGCTGGCTGGGGGTGCGGGCGGCTGGGCCGGCGGGGGCTGGGCGAACGTGGACAGGTTGGCACACGACAGCGACTTCTTCAGGTTCTCATTGTTGAGGTGCGCGATGTTGCTCTGGTAGCTGCTGTTGGGCTGCGCCTTCTTGGAGTTCTTCTTCTTCGCTGACACCGCCACGATCCTCTTCCAAGGCAGTACCGAGATGATGGAGTGCCGCTTCAGGTTCTTGTCCTTGGCGTTCTTGCTGTTCTGCACGGCCGTGTAGTGGCCCACGGTGGCCGCGCCATCCTCAAACAGTGTGGCCTTTCGATAGCTGGGGGACAGGGACAGCACCGTGCCCATGGTGCCACTGCGCGCCCGGCAGGGGCCGGCACCCCTGCGCGCCCAGCCTGCCGGCCGGAGGGAGAAAAAGGCTTACCAAGCCTGTAGCGGCCGCAGAGAGAAAGGAGGCGCTCCCGGGACACGACGCGTGTAGCCCTGCGGATCTGCGTGGAAAACAAGATGGTTCTCAGCCCCGGGCGGGGCTCCGCGCCGCGCCCCTCCGCCCGCACTTCCGAGGCCCGAGCCCCCCGGGCTGCGGCCCCGTGGAGCCCCAGCCTATGCTTCCACTGCGGCACCAGCCAAGCGCCGCAGCGGCCGCCGCCGCAGGCGTCCAACCAGGCCGCGCACACGGCCCCGGTCCGCGGAGGCTTACCCGCAGGCAGGCTCCCCGCGGCAGGCGCAGCCGCTGCGTCCCAGACCCTCCGCAATGCGCGCCGCGGCCCCGGGGCTCGGCGCGGCTCGGCGCGGCTCGGCGCGGCGGCGGCGGCGGCTCTCAGCTTCTGTCCAAGGTTCTGCAGGCGCCGCGGCCCCGCCCCCGCCCGGCCCCCGCCTGCGTCTCCGCCGCGCACCCGCCGGCCCCGCCCCGCCCCGCCCCGGCGAGCGCCCCCCAAGCTGCCTCTCCAGATTGCGCGCGCGGTCCACAAGCCCGCTCAGTCTCGCCGCACTCGCATCTTCAGCGCGAGCGGCGCACAATGGCGCCTCTAGTGGGCGCGCCCCATACGGGTCGCAGCGCGGGCGGCGGGAACGCGCGAAGCCCGGTCTCCACCTGGAAGCCGCCGGCGCCGCGCGGCGCAGCCCGGCCTCCTGAGCCCCGGAGCCGCGCAGCGGAGCTCGCTGGGCGTGCGGGCGAACGGGCGAGCGGGCGGGGCGGAGGGCGGCCCCGCCCAGACACGTGCTGCCTTTGTTCCCGCCGCGGCCCCCTCAGCGGAGGCTGCGGGCGTTGTGGAGCTGGCCGGGGCTCCCACAAGGGAAAGCCGCATCCCGCATCGGCGTAAAGGCCCGGCACCCATCATGACTCTAGAAAGCCAGGCCAGAAGGGCGAGGGCGGCCTAGAGATCCCGTCAGGACAGCTGTCAAAAATCAAAGCTGCTGCGCCTTCAGGCCAGTCTCTCATTTGCCCGTTTTAAAATTTGATGACAGTAAAATTGCAAAATTAAATACGTAAATAAATAAATCTGGTTCTGACTAGCGACGCATAGTTCACAAGCAGCCTCCATATCCTTCACAAAGGCCACTGCTTATTTACAAGTCACTCATTTCGGACTGGTTCTGGAGACCCATACTGTCAAACAAGCCAACCTGTATCTTAACTCAGACTCCCAACTCCGAACCTAAGAGAATTCCTGACAACACCTGCAACGGTTGAGCAAACTACCCAAAACAAGAATCTTGTTGAGGTCATTAGGTGAAGTACTTCCAAGTTAGAAAGTGCCAGTTTCTTTTTGTACCCAAAGACTTCTCAGCCAACACGAGCAGAAAGATTTAGGGATGGGGTGATCAGAATGGAAAATGCCTTGCGCTGTACCGGGGCGGGGGGGGGAGGGGTGGGGGGGAGGGGGGACTAGCTTCGCTGTGGCCCCTCCCTAACAATGTTTCTCATAGAACAAATGGTTGCTGGCTATTACTAGAACACAGCACCTGACACTGGGTAACCTATAAATAAAATAATGAAGTGTTAGCTCACAGTTCTGGAGTATGGTCCAGATCCAGTAGTAGAGCAGGCTATGGGGAGATCGAGGCTTCAACTCACACCGGGAAGGGGGAGAATAATTACTTGGGGGAATGAGGGCAGGTGCCACACAGTCTTTCTAACAACTGCTAGCAGGAGCTTTCGTTAACCCCTTCCTGCTCGAAATTAGTCCATGACTTAGAACCTCTCCTTGAAACACAGGCTGCCAGCACCTTGCCATTTTCCTGCCTCAGTGTTCACTGTTGGCATTCAGGCATGAGCCACCACACCAGCTCCAAAGAAAAACCTCTCCAAGAGCGCCCTCAACACTGACGTTGAAACCAAGCCTCATGGGTCCGACTTAACAGCCCTAGCTGCTCTTCCAATGGAGCTGCCCTGGGTCTCTTCCTTTTCATCATAGTTAAGCTGTAAGTCGTCTTCCTAGGGTCTTTCAGACCCCCTGGCCCAATGCTTCTACCTGGGAAGGCAACCGCTAAAAACCAGCCTCTGAGCTGACTTCATGTTTATGGTCCCCTTCGAATTCTAGGATTAAGCAAAAGTTAAATGTGTTCTACTTCCCTAATTATACACAGGCCTCTGAAGGCTGCAATCCACCCATTAGAAAAAACCTGAACCTGCTGTTGCCTGCAACTGAATTCCAGCTTTTACAATGCATCCTGGAGTTCATTGGCCTTTTCCAGCATGGCTGCATACATGTTCTCTCTTGTCTTCTGTCTGGCCAACCCTATCCCATTACCTTCAAAAACCTCTGTCAACTACTCCAGCCTCCTTGTGTTGCCAAGGACAAAGTCACGTCTGCAGAACAGGATGTCACTACCATACTACGCTGAGAGAAGAGGTTGTCAGGAACCCTACTCATCTGGTAAGCTTACCTCAGGGTGGGCAGAAAGTCTAAGAATCTAAAAGTTGTTCACTCCATGGATCTGGATGTCTCAGCCTGTCTTCTGTAGATTCTGGAATCCCGAAGAAACAGGCTCTAATGCCAGTGAAGAAAGGGACTTGCTAGCAAGGTGAGGGCAAGCAGGCAAAGAGCAGAAGTGTCTTCTTCTGTGTGCTTAGATAGGCGACCAAGAGGCAGTGCAGCCCAGGTTAAAGATGTGTCTTCCTGCCTCAAGAACACAGACTAAAGGCACCTTAAGACCTGAATTAAAGGTGTGTATCTTCTCACCTCAAGATACAGACTAGAAGTGGATCTCCCTACTTCAAATTATGAAAATCCAAAAACAGTCCCTCACTGGTGGGCCTTCCATTTTTGAATTTTACTTAATTCTAGAGGTAATCAAATTAACAACCAAGAATAACCATCACACAAGGCATCACACAGGCCCCTGCCCACTCAAACCCACCTCTGCCTCCCCACACCCAGCTCCCCTCACTGTTCTGAGAAGCAAGGAAGGGCAACAATCTGCCAACATGGCGGAATCAAGAGCCCAGAAGGCAAAGCCAGCTGAGTGTTGCAGGAATGTTTTCTTCCCAGCACTCACTCAGATCTGGGAAGATGTCTGGTTTTCACTATCAGCCTGCCTACTTTCCACAACCCTCTCTCTAGCTACCTTGCAAAGAGGATTACCCACACTACACCGCAGTAGACTTCTGCTCCACACACTCCATTCCCCACGCTGGTCCAAGGACAGCTGGCCAAAGGAATAGCTGGCTACGAGGTGCACAAAGGGCTCAACCGAGAGCTACAGAACCCTGGTTCTTGAGGAAGTCTTCCTGTGAGGGCAGAGAGCAGCATCTAGTGGCTCTTCTGAGCAACACAGGTTACATAACTAGTATACAGCAGGGCACCAGAGCAGCCCTTTTGGCTGCTCACTAACTCGTGAGAAAGCCCTGGTACCTCAAAGGCTCGTGCCTAAAAGAGGCTCTCAGCTAGACAGCCAGAACCAGGCCAGCCCGTGGCCAGACCCTGGAGACCATGTAAGGTGTGGGGAGAGAGCTAGACTAGCTATGAGACCTTCAAGGGGAAACTGTGGCACAAGCTGTGATGGTTTAGTTCAGTCCAGAAGTACCTGAGAGCCATTTTGACCAGTCATGCATTAGTGTGCTACTCTCTAGTAATTACATTTAAAAAGAACAAATGAAATTTTTTAAAGATTTATTTATTTCATGTACATGAATACACTGCTGCTCTCTTCAGACACAACAGGAGAGGGCATCAGATGGTTGTGAGCCACCATGTGGTTGCTGGGATTTGAACTCAGGACCTCTGGAAGAGCAGTCAGTGCTCTTAACTACTGAGTCATCTCTCCAGCCCCCAGAACAAGTGAATTTTATATTGGTCCCAAAAACCCCAATGCATATATAAAAATGAATGGGATGCTTTACACTTTTTTGACTAAGCCTCTAACAGATAGTTTGTGGTTACATATCTGAACTAGCCTCACCTCAGAGGCCTGACAGCCATATACAGTGGCTCTGCAGACAGGATAGGTCTGAGCCATCACACTAGGGGCTGCTATCCTGAGCGCTGGGGTTTTCCTAGGTCTGGAGAGCCCTTTTCATTCTGCTCCAGCTCCACATCACTATGGAAATTATAAAGTACTTTATAAAAACAAAATCTTCTCTAAGTAAAACTATACTGAAGAACACAACTACAACTGAAAAGAGCACACCCACTCCACCGGGAGTTCGGCAGCCCCAAAAGTCCCAGAGGGCCACGCTTGGGGGGCCGAGGGCAGTGTAAAAATGGCCACTATTGAAGGATGCAAAAAGCACAGTACTACAGCATGCTGGCCACCAGGACCTGGGGCACCTACACTCAAGCCACCCACAGCCTGAAGACTGCTGCCCGCCCCACAGGTCCTCGCAGCCCTCTTGCCCCAAAAGACAAATGAACTCCATTTCTGACTCCACTCCTCGCAGCTCAATTTTCCTGCCAAAAACCTTCCCAGCATGTTATGAGGACTCCCAGGAAACAGTGAGGTAAGATAGCTCTGGCCAAGCTCACAGAGGCTTTACGGAGCACCTAAGTGGAAACCCTCCAGCACTCAAGAAAAGACACCTTTTGAAAAAAAAAATTATTTTATTGGAACTCATCTGAACATCAGATATACCTGGTGTTGGTCAGCAAGAACCGTTTGTACATTTGATATGGATGGTGCCAAAACCAAAACAGTGACTGGGCATGATGGGAAGAGAAGAGGGCTGACAACAAAAACCTGATTTTGAAAAGGAAAATAAAAGCCAGTCAGATTCAGTGAAGATGCAAACCCTGGTACAACAAAATCCTTTTACAAAATAGAAATTTATTACCAAAACCTGGAGGGAGACTCTGAGAAAGGCTCTAAAGAAGAGGAAGAGGCCAGCAGGAAGGAGGCGGGAGATGGGGAGGGGGAGGGAAAGAAGACATGGATGAGAGGAGGAAGCACAGTAGGCAGGCGCAGCAAAGGTGCTGGCGCTTACCTGCCCACAAGGCCTGAGAGCCTGCTAGGGAACTGCATGGAGACAAAGCATGCTAAAACCGCCACCCTGTCCCTCACCCTCTTAGGAGGCAGAGAAAGACACTGGGAGGGGGACACAAGGGCGCTTCAAATGCAACAAGGAGAATTAATATTTTTAATTAAAAAAAAAAAAACACCCCAGTCTCATTCCCAATGTTCACTATTTAAAAAATAAAAATGAAAAAAGAAAAAAGCAAATCCATCTGACAGCAGGAAAGGGTGGGAGAGGGAAGCAGCAGATGGAGCTGAGACAGCCCAACTCCTCTAGAAGGAAAGGGAAAGGACATGGCTGAGAGGAAAGAGAGGAGAGGGACAGTTAAAACACTGACGTCTAATCTAGTTACAGTGTTAAAAAAAGCCACATGCACAGCAGGCCCCCAAGGGCGTGGGCCCTCACTGCTCCCCGTGGCCGTAGTGGACACTAGCTCCTGGACCTCTTCCCATCTGTTCACAGGGCAGGGCCGAGCACGCACTGCAGCCATGGGGCAGCACAGCAGGCTCTTAGGCTAGTCTGCTGGAGCCAATGTCAGAGAGGGAAGGGTGGACAGGCCAGATGGCAGGGGAAAACACCAAACGCCTCATTTCAAATGAAAAAGAAAACAGCAGTCTATACATAGTTGTTTGTTTTGGTTCAGTACAAACAGAATAAAAAGTCGTTGCTTTTGATGGTCAGCAAACACCCAATTCTGAAGAGGAGGAGAGGTGGCGCCCAGCAGGTGGATGAGGATCCCCAGTGGTTGGCGGGGTGCCTGGCTTTGCGGCCCTCTCCCAGGAGGCAGAGAGCACAGCTTTAGGTAGTGTAAGCCTTTTTCCTTTTATTTAGAATCTTTTTTTTTCTTTTTCTTTTTTTTAAGCAATTTCCCCACTCCCATGTTGGCCAGTGCTGATTACATGAGAACCGGCCGCCTATCGCTGGATACAGATGCACCAATGAGGGTTAAAAACTTTCCGAGCGAAAAGTAGAACAGAAAGAAAAGAATCTCCTAGCATTTCCCCAAGGGTTCACTCTCCCGCCACACACACTCTCCAAAGGACCGCTACAGATCCAACTCTGCAAGAGAAGACAGAGCAGTGTCAATCGGGGAAGCCGTGAGGACCAGACGGTGTCCAGTGTCGACAGGCAGAAGACAGCGCTGCCCGGCCCTGTGTCCCGGGGCCAGCACTCACCTATGTCAGCTTCTTGGCTTTGTTGTAGAGGGAGTCTACTACTTTACTCATGTTCTGAATTGTTTCCAGAGCAGCTTCATAAGTTTTATCTACTGGGGGTTCATCGAAAATGATCAGGACACCCTCCCCCTGGTCCAAAATCCCTGTAAGAAACACAGCAACAAACCAGGTAGGAGATATTAGATAATAAAAAATAAGGACCCCACTCCATAGTCTCATTTTCTCCCAACTTTTCACAGAGCGCCTTTGCTAGACTCTTCTTTAAAAAAGGTCCTTTATTATTTTAATTTCTGTGTATATGTATGAGTCTATTTGAGGATACAAGAAACCTCGGATGCCGGAAGAGGGGGTCAAATCCTCTTCAACTAGAGGCACAGGCAACTGTGGGTCGCTATATAGATGCTGGGAACTGAACCTGGGTCCTCTGAAAGAGCAGTTAAATGTCCTAACTGCTGAGCTCTCTCTCCAGCTCCTTACACATTCTTCAAAGGGAAGGTTACGAGGAACCATCAGGAGAGAGACTCAGTCCCTGTTTTAAAGATATACACACACACATACCTAACCAGCTCAATTCAAATTCTAACCAGCTCCTGGCCTATGTGACTTTTACTCACCATGAAACTTCTTGTCAAGAATCATCTGTGATAATTTTCTTTCCACGTCGGCCTAAAATCAAAGCACATAATTAAAGACACCAATAGTCATTGGTCAGAAATCAGCCAGACATGAAAGTTAAGACTCTTATAAGAAAATGGGTTGGAGCAAAATACCAACAGTACAGCTCTGAGCCCACGCTCTGTTCCCACGGAGCGCCCAGCCCCTCTGCACCTTTCCCTGTTCCCACCCCTAACAGGCCTGAGAACTTACCTTGGAGAGTTTGATGAGGCTAGATATGTGTTCGATCTAAAAGGAAAAGCAGACAGCAACACTGAAAGTTTGAATTTACTTCCAATATAAAAAGGAGAACAGGGAACTGTTGTGTCTCTCGAGCCTGCGGAATTGAGAGGGCCTAATTCTCCGTGGCCGTGCTTAATGCTCTGCTCTGTCTACTTCCCTGCCCTTCACCAGACAGAACATGCTCCCATCCCATGCACCAAATACATAAAATATTTACTACACGGACAGTGACTACTCAGAACACTAGGAACCCAGCAGGACAAGCCCAAGCCCTTGGTGGCCTCTTACCAGACAGACAGACCCTTGAAAATGAGTTCCTATTTTGGACAACAGCACAACATGTAGCCCAAAACTGTTGACAAAGTTCCCAGGGAGATTCTGACCTGTACTCGGGAGAAAGGTTCAATGACCCGGATCAGATTCTGTTCCAGTAAGTTATCGTACAACTTGGCCAAATGTGTGCTGATGATTGGGTCGTCCCGGAGCTCCGCCCTGTAGTCTGTCAGGGCCTGCAAAACAAACCTCACAACTGTTAAGGTCTGGGTAAAATATTTAGGCCTAGATGGAATGTTAAGGCCTAGGTAACTGTTACCTGGCCAGCCTGCCATTTTGTGTTGTTACTAATATTATAAGGCAACTTTCTCATGCACACGTTGATTCCATATTCTGTTGTCCTGTGCCCTTGGAATCCAATCCAATATAAAGTCGGTAGAAATGCTCTGTATAGTTATCCAAATGTGTGACAGTGGACCACGCCACCAGACAGAACAACTGGTAAGGTAGTTGTGATGGTTTGTATATGCTTGGCCCAGGGAGTAGCACTATTAGACGGTGTGGCCCTGTTGGTAGGTGTGTCACTGTGGGTGTGGGCTTTAAGACCCTCATCCTAGCTGCCCAGAACTCAGTATTCCGCTAGCAGCCTTCAGATGAAGATGTAGAACTCTCAGCTCCTCCTGAACCATGCCTACCTGGACCTGGACGCTGCCACGCTCCTGCCTCGATGATAATGGACTGAAACCTCTGAACCTGTAACAGTCCCAATTAAATGTTGTCCTTTATAAGACTTGCATTGGTCATGTGTCTGGTCACAGCAGTAAAACCCTAACTAAGACAGAAGTTGGTACCAAGGACTGGGGCATTGCTGTGATAGGCCTGACCATGCTTTTGTTTGGAGGAATGTGGGTTAGGGGAGATTGGAGAATAGTGGGATGCTTTAAGTGGGGCTTAATGGGCGATCCTAGTAGGAATAAGGAAGATTTTGTTGCTGAGTATGGTTTGAACTGTGCAGACCTGGTCCAGGAGGTTTCCAAGGAGAAGAATTTCAGTATGTGGCATAGAGACTGTTTTTATGGTATTTTGGTAAAGAATGTGCCTGCTTTTTGCCCTTGTCTGAAGAGTCTACCTGAGTCCAAGGTAAAGAGATGTATATTAATGGCACTGACAAAGGAAGTCTCAGAAAAAGCCCAGCAGAGACTTTGTTCTCTGGCTAAGTCTCATTAAGAGTGTTTTTGAACAAGCACAGCAAGCTTAGAAAGGAAATATAAAATATGTAGTTCCAGTATTTAAGGGGCACCAGGAAATGAAATGGAGCCAAATCCTGGCAAATTA
Organism: Rattus norvegicus; assembly: GCF_021556685.1. NCBI lineage: Eukaryota > Metazoa > Chordata > Mammalia > Rodentia > Muridae > Rattus > Rattus norvegicus. The sequence goes on along the minus strand of NC_141543.1, from coordinate 71,395,063 downwards.
AGGGAGTGAGACTTTGGGGCAAGATCCTACCCAGCTAAATTTAGATCTAGGCATGGTGGTATACACCTTTAATCCAGGCCAAGTAGATCTCTCGGTTCAAGACCAGTCAGGGAAGTTCCAGGTAAAGAATAGCTTAAATCCAGGCACGGTGGTACAGACCTTTAATCTCAGGAGTCAGGCAGGCAGATCTCTTGAGTTCAAGGTCAATCTACAGAGCAAGATCCAGGACACCCAAGCTTAGGCAGTGAGGGAGTTAGAAAAGAGGACGCTAGTGATAATGTAATAGAACAAGGGGCCATGTTACAGCTCCTACAAGCAGCAGAACACGGCAGCTTTGGCCATGCGGCTCTGGCTTTAGAGTGAAAAATAGAAGGGACTCCTGGGACATTGATGCTGGTGAGCTGGAGCTAAGAAATTAGCAGTGATTAAGAAGAGACTAACTTCGGGCTGGAGAGATGGCTCAGTGGTTAAGAGCACTGACTGCTCTTCCAGAGGTCCTGAGTTCAAATCCCAGCAACCACATGGTGGCCCACAACCATCTGTAACAGGGATCCGATGCCCTCTTCTGGTGTGTCTGAAGACAGCTACAGTGTATTCATATACATAAAATAAACAAAATCTTAAAAAAAAAAAAAAAGAGACCAACATCACTGCAGTGAAGTCTTCTGGGAAGTGTTTTCTGAGAACACAAAGAAGCTGTGTCCCAGAGATAGCCAAGGCTGTATGTCATGCTGCAGCTGGACTTGGTAATGGGTAAGAGTCATCCAGGTGGTATTGGTTTTGAATGCATGAAGGGGTAAAGCAGTTCAGCTGAGGCCTGGCACTGTGAGAGGCCATGGAAGGCCATTGATGAAGGTACAGCCCCCAGTTGCAATTGGCAGCCCAGGACTGAAAGGGTCATGCAAAGTAGTTGAAGCTTGGCACCAGAAAGAGAGTCTAAGAGAGGATACTGGTGAAGGGGAAGACCCCAGTGTATTGGTGATGCCAGTACCATAGGCTGATCACCAAGAACAGCAGTAGCAGTGGAGTGGATCAACCAGAGCTTAGAATGCCACAGAGGGCAGAGCTGGAGAAGTGACACCAGCCCTTTAGAGGAGCCCAGAAGATCATGTATGGATTCCAGACACTGAAACAAGAAGTCGTACATTGAAGCTGCTTTGGAGACCCCAAGATTTTTGAGATGCCAGAGTCATGGGCTATCTGCTGAAGAAAGTTGCTAACAGGGAGTGGAACCAGTCCAGGTGAAAGAAGTTTGTTGAGTCAACAAAGATGAAAAAGGAGCTGGAGATCTGAAGGCTGCTTTGACGTCAGACAAGGAGATGCAGAGTCTGGAGTTTGCCCGGCTGGTTTCCTGTCTTGCCTTGGGGATTACAATTAAGTGATTGGATGAATCTCAGAAGAGACCCTGAACTCTGGACTTTTAACATCACAGAGACTGCTACTGACTATGGGGACTTTTGAAGTTGGACTTGCATTAGGCTATGTTTAGGTATGGCCCCCATAGAGTGGATGTGATGGTTTGCATATGCTTGGCCCTGGAGTAGCACTATTAGAAGGTGTGGCCCTGTTGGTAGGTGTGTCACTGTGGGTGTGGGTTTTCAGACCTTTATCCTAGCTCCCTGAAGCTAGTCTTCCACTAGCAGCCTTCAGATGCAGATGTAGAACTCTCAGCTCCTCCTAAACCATGCCTGGCCTGGATGCTGCCATGCTCCTGCCTTGATGGACTGAACCTCTGAACCTGTAAGCCAGCCCCAATTAAATGTCCTTTATAAGACTTGCATTGGTCATGGTGTCTGTTCACAGCAATAAAACCCTAACTAAGACAAAAGTAAGAAGTTCAGAGCCCTGGTAAATCTCCTAATTGAGAATGGCAAGAATTCAAACTAGCTCCCAACCAGGTTACTGTCCTGGAGCACATGACCACAACACACCACTAAGAGGGCAATAACAACCAGTCAGGTAACAGACCGCCTACAGTTCTCCATGCTAATGAGATGTCTAGACAGACCCCAAGTATTTAGCCAATAAGCTTCCCTTCCTGCAAAAGGTATTTAATCTCTAGTTCACCCTGAGTTAGACTATGAATCTTCTGCCAGGAATAATGCAGTTTGGACAAGTAAGGGCATCTCCTTCACCAAGGATTACTGTGGGGGAGGCCTTTGTCATGGAGAGCCACACCTAAGTCTCCCACAAAAGCCCCTCCATATCCTGGCACTCACTCGGATAAGTCAGATCCACCCCCAACATCTACCCCAACCCTGAGACTCCATTCTCAACTCCTCAAAGTTTCCAGTGGTGTCCGGTTACACAGGAGTTTGAGAACCACAGCCTCTGTTTCTTACCCAAAAAGCATGGGCTAGGACCCCTATCTTAGGCTGTGTTTTGCCTCCAAGAGTGGTGTATTAACCATTCTGACACCCCAGCAGTGAGATGGAAATGCAGAGCCACACCCACAATAAGCTTGGACCCAAACCAACCACCCAGTAGCACATACTACACCTGGGTATAAGCGTTACGGTATTTGCTTTTATAAGCTGCCCCCAGAATGGATCCCAGCATAAGAGAGACACCTGCACCAGTATAAGAAACTATTTGAAAAAAAGACTTCCATTTTGAGAAGGGGTTGAGTAAAGTTTAAGTTCCTAAGACCTCCCTGGGAATTGACATCCTACTGAGCAGATAACAGATATCCACGTTAAGACACAAATATTAATTAGATAAGGCAAATCTCCTGCCACAGCTAAATACCCCAACCAACAGAAGTTGGACACATGTACAACAGAGTCATGCTCCTAAGGAAACCCTCTAATCCTAAATCCTGATTGGTGGAATAATTTGACACAGATATTGGTAGATTTTAGGCTTAAAAACCCTGTAGGATCTTAATGTCACAGTGACATTACTCTTAATCATGACCCTGATCCATCAGTCTCTCTGAGATCAGTGTTTGTGTGGTTTATGAGGCAAATTCTGGATCCCAACAACAACAGAGACTGGACAGTACTTTAAATTCTCTAATCCTTGCCTCCAGAGAAGTCGGCTGCTCTGGTAACTGTGCCATTGCTATAGATACAGGAAGTCTGGAAAGCTGGAAGGAAGACAGCACAAGAGTAAGAAGAACAAAAGCACAGAGCCACTACCTTTCTGTTCTGCCGTTCAGTCCTGTAAGCCAAAAGACGCTCTACTTACAAAACCAAATGAACTGCACATATATTTTCTGCATACATTTCAAAGAACTCTGAGATTAAACAATGAAAAATATGAATTACACAAGTAGTTCCTAAGAGCTTTGTAGATAAAACAACATGGCTCTGCAGACAAAGAAAGCAAAAATACCTTTTTTGTTTGTTTTTAGGTTTTTGTTGTCGTCTGTTTTTTTTTTTTTTTTTTTGAGGCGTGCGTTTTTTTTCCCTTCTGTTTGTTTTTCTTTTTTTTTTTTTTTAAAGATTTATTTATTTTTATGTGGATGAGTGCACTGTAGCTGACTTCAGACACACCAGAAGAGGGCATCAGATCCCATTACAGATGGTTGTGAGCCACCATGTGGTTGCTGGGAATTGAACTCAGGACCTCTGGAAGAGCAGTCAGTGCTCTTAACCGCTGAGCCATCTCTCCAGCCCCATTTGTTTTTCAAGACAGGATTTCTCTGCCTATCCTCCCCTGTCCTGGAAATCGCTCTGTGGACCAAGCAAGCCTCAAACTCAAGAGATCTGCCTGCCTCTGTGCTGGGTTCTAGAGGTGTGCACCATTGGCTCTGACTAGGTCTCATTTTTGGGTTTCTTTTCTGCCAACATTAATATTTTTATTGATTATTTGGGTATTTCACATAATATACCCTGATCACACTCACTGCCCAGTCTTCCCAGGTCCTTAAAAACCATAAGAATATATATGCTTTTGTTTTAATCTCAGACGTGGGATACAGAGCTGCTTCAGATTATTCATAAGAGCTGACTATATGGTTTGCCTCAATCTAGCAGGGGAGTGATTTTACCTGCAACTGTGTGATGGTTGGAACTCTAGAGACTTTTCAGAGGGTTTATAAGTGCTGGGGCCCTAAGAGGCAGGGTGGGTTATTGGTGGGTTATTGATTGTTGGTTGGTTCTTCATAAGCAAAGAAGACACAAGAAGAAATTAGACAATCCTGACATGGAAGATCAAACTTGCTCCAGAGAACTCCACAGCCCTAATCAGCAGGAAGTAGTCTAACAAGACAGTGCGCTTTCCCGCCCCTTCCCAGTATATCCTTTTTCTCTCTCTTACCCAGTGTTAGGGAGTTGAAAGGTGGAAAGGGGGGTGAGGAAGAATGAAAGAAAGAACCCACAAAGTAGCAAGTGTTGGCTACAAAGAAAGGAAAGCAAAAAACAAAACAAAACAAACAACAAAAAAACCAAAACAGACATCTGTAGTCTTTCTTTATGTAGGAAGGCAGGTACAGGATAGAACAAGGCCTGTTCTTGGGATTGGGCGAGAAGGAAGGAAGGGCAGGAAAAAGTTTTAAAGAGAAGGAGCCAGAGCGAAGAGGAGTTGGGAGAACATGATGGCAGATGTTAAGATTCTTCTCTGCTCATAGATACAGGTTATAATGAATACTTCTAAGGGATGAGTGTGTACAGGATTTTGTGCTGTATTGATGGGCAAATTATATCTTATCAATTGGATCAGAGGCTATTGTGTGGTGTGTTCTTTCATGTGGTGACTTAATTGAGTTCAAGAGAAGGTATGGTAGTGGGACACGCCAAGCCCGCCACAGAACTGGGATGTGTATGCCTGGCGTGGTAACGACCTGCCAAGGGAACTGTGAGTGAAAGGGAAACAGCATGGCAGGGCACCACACTGAACAGCTCGTGGACCACCTGGGTCAGACAGCACCATGGGGGCCAGTGTGGAGCTGCTGAGATCAATTAGTGCTAGTTCCTATGGCCTCACGGAGCTGGAACTATCCAGAGAACCACTGCCCAGGTCCTCACAGGAACCAGTCGCTCACCTTTTATTTTATGTTTTTACCGCAATGGAAGTCCACTTTGCTTTGCCCACATACTCACTGGAACATGGTCAAAGAAAACTGAGTCTTCCCCAACACAAAGCCCTGCCAGAAGCCATCAACTGTGAAGACTACATTTCAGCACTTCAGTTCTCTTTGAGGGCTTCCTGTCTAGGCTGTTTTTTATTTCGTTGGGAGAGGGGTGGGTGTTACAGAAGCTTTCTATGCCTCTTTGTCTGGTTTACTAAACTCAGACTAAGAGAACACCAGTTCAGAAAAAAAATACACAAGTCCATCCTAAAGTTTAAAGAAGTGATTCTCCCATTTTAGCCTACAGCATCATCCTGAGGAAGTTTTTCTCTTAGAGCTAGGTAAAGTGCAACACTTGGGAAAATGAGGCAAAACTGCTCTGAGTTTCAGATCAGTGTGGGATACATAGCAAGACTCTGTCTCAAGACATGGTAACTGCCAGGTAGTGGTGGTGCACACTTTTAGTCTTAGCACTCAGGAGACAGAGCAGGTGGATCTCTGTAAGTTTGAGGATAACCCAGTCTACAGAGAGTTCCAGGACAGCCAGGGGTACACAGAGAAATCCTCCTGTCTTGAAAAACAAATAATGGGGCTGGAGAGATGGCTCAGTGGTTAAGAGCATTGACTGCTCTTCCACAGGTCCTGAGTTCAAATCCCAGCAACCACATGGTGGCTCGCAACCATCTGTAATGAGATGTGATGCCCTCTTCTGGTGTGTCTGAAGACAGCTACAGAGTACTTATATGCATAAAATAAATAATAAATCTTAAAAAAAAAATGGATGGATGGATGGACGGACAGACAGAGGTGGACAGACAGCTGACACATAAACAAAGTGAGCCTGGGATACCTAAAGCTGTTCTGTGTGGAAGAAGTAGGCCTAGAGTTAAGCTATGAAACACGACAGTTGTATGGTTTGGCCATCCCAATTATCGCTTTACCACAAAGTAAAGGTAAATAACTTTATCATACATGTAAATAACAACTTTGTGTGTGTGTGTGTGTGTGTGTGTGTGTGTGTGTGTGTGTGTGTGTGTGTGTGTGTGTGTGTGTACTTGGATGTAGGTGCCTGCAGACCCAGAAGTTAGCATCTCCCTGGGCTGGAGTGATAGGAGGTTATAAGCTGCCCGATGTGAGTGCTGGGAACAGAGCGCAGGTCCTCTGTAAGAGCAGTTCATTCTCTTAGTCTGTGAAATCACTTCTCCAGTTCCAAATGACAATTTGACATAAAAAAGCATATACAAATGAATTAAATACAGCTCAGCATCCCACTGCACTCACTGTATAGAACTATTTCCTGGTTTTGATAATTTTTGGGTGAAGAGCCTACAGGATCAACATATAATCTCTAACTTTGAGGTGGTTTGAGGTGTTTATTTTTGAGACAGGGTTTCTCTGTGTCTCCCTGGCTATCCTGGAACCCTCTGTAGACCAGGCTGGCCTAGAACTCAAGGATCCACCTGTTTCTGCCTCCCACATGCTGGAATGACACCACTGCTGAAGCTGTTATTTAAAGTCCTACAATGAATTCAACACCATGCTCACCTTTTCAAAATCTGCCAGTGATCTGTTCTTGCTAGCTTGAGCCACACATTTCAATGCTTCTGTCTGAGAATTAAAAAAATAAATAAAAGTTCATGAACATGATCTCTTCTGCATTGAACATCACTGTATGCCAACCAGTTTCCCTTTGAAATGTAGTGATTTAAATATAAGTTTCCAGATAGACCCAGATGATTCCTTTCTCCTTATTCCATGATTTTTTATCTCCACATGCACCCAATATTTCTGCCCTCAAACCTGATAATGCCTGGGTTTTATCAAGGGTCACTCTACTAGTTTGAACTGACTGAGGTTTGCACTGAGGTTCAGGCAGTAGTCCACATATTACACTTGAATATTAAAACCCTACAGTGTGCCAGAACTGAATATACAGTGCCCAAGAGAAATTTAAGATACCTGACAAGCTATCAAGTCTACACTCAACACCCATCTCTCCAGATCAGCCTGGCTTCTTTTAAAAGGGGTCACTGAGGCACAAAGTAACGGGGAGCTCCTCAGGTCACTGAGGCAAGTCTATGTGGCCAACTAGCTGGCACAAGGCTCTCAGGAGCACAGTCAGATAATAAATGTCATAATGAGTACACGCTGGAACGCAGAGCCACACAACAATGTTCAAAGTCTATGTCCACCACTCTCAGCTACCCCCGTCCTCTTCCTGGACACTTGCAGATCCCACCTCAACTCTACAACTCTAGTTTTCTTTTTGTTTGGCTTTGCTTTGTTTGGAACATGGTCTTACTATGTAACCCTGGCTGTCCTAGAACTAACAGATCTGCCTACCTCTGCCTCCTTAACGTTGCAATTAAAGGTATATGCTACCACACCCAGCTTCAATTCCAGTTATAAGAAAAGTCTTTACAGTAAAAGCCAGTATTCCAATCAGAACTATAATCCGACTTGAAACTTTTACTGAAGAAACAACAAATTAGGACCACTTACAGAGAAATCAATTTTTGTTGATAGTATTCCAGAGATTTAGCAAGCTCACTGATAATCTGTTCATTATTTAGAAACAACCATACTTGACATTCAAAATGATTGCTTTGATTTAATTATGACAGTCAAAGAGCAAAGAGGGAATAGGGCACACACCTGGGACATTATCCTTACAAGTGTGTGGTCTAAAAAGTCATCCACATTTACCCAAATACAAAAAGGGTGATCAGCCACTAAGGCCTCTCTTTAAAGAATAACCAGATTCATAGTATGAGCAAAAGAGAAGTTGAGAAACGCTACGGTGGGTCCCAAAAGCTAGTTCCTATACCAGATACTCTGACCTCCCCACAGCATTTTGTACTAGACTAAGCAGGTGTCTAACCCAGAGAATCAGGATATCAGATTCTGCATAGGTTCTATTTGCAAGTCAGGCTCACAACAGGAAGATCTGGCCAAAGATAAATTATAACCTATTAGCAAATGCTACAATATATTTCTGTAAGTCCCTCAAGTTATCTGTCTGTAACAGAACCCAACACTGACCTTCTAGGCCAAGAATTTAACAGTAAAGAAAGCCCAACGAATGAGCTAAGGGAGAAAAATGGAGTGGAGAAGGGAGGATGGAGACCTGAGGAACACTGATCCCATTAAATATCATGAACTTGACAATAAGCTGGTTTCAGAGTACAAGTGCAGTCGAAATATTCCCTACCTGCCTCCCTGCATACCGAAGTGCAAGCTTTCCGCTCACCAAAGCCTGGACATCTTCTGGGCTACAAAAAAAACAAAAAAAGTAAAAAAAAACAAAAACAAAAAAAACAGTAACTTGGTAAACTGCGCCAAGACATAGGTTTAGGCTAACTACTAACCGGAATTCCATTGTGAAGGCTCAACTGAGAGAAAAATCAACCAAACCCGTAAGTCCCAACACTACAGAAGTTAAGTGTTTTCCTCACTCTTGGCCAAGGCTAGCGGTGAAAAGTAAAAACATCCCAAAATTAAAGCACAGCTAGGCATGGTAGTTCATACCTTTAGAGAGACAGAGGCAGTTGGATCTCTGCGAGTTCAAGGCCAGCTGGTCTATCTCAGAGAGAGGGAGAGAGAAGAGTGAAGGAGAGAGAGAGATAGGGAGGGAGGGAAGAAGGGAGGGAGGGAGAGAGGGAGAGGGAGGAAGGGAGGGAGGGAGAGAGGAAGAGAGAGGGGGGGAGAGGGAGGGAGGGGGGGAGGGAGGGAGGGGGGGAGGGAGGGAGGGAGGGAGGGAGGGAGGGAGGGAGGGAGGGAAGGACGGAGGTGGGGGGAGGTTGTATCCTATTCAAACACAACCCTGAGAATGTAGCTCAATTGGCAGAGTATTTGCCTGACATGCATGGAGCCCTTGGTGTGTTTCCCAGCATAGTAACTCACGTTTGTGATCCTAACACGTGGACAGCATAAATGTGCCCTTAACATCATCTCTATCTACATAAAAAGTTGAGAACCAGGTCTGGGGAGATGGTTCAGTGGTTAAGAGCACTTGTTGCTCTTGAAACCATCTTGAAAAATCAAGTCAAGTCCAGTCTGGGTAACATGAAATCCTATGTTCCCTGGCATATCCCCCTTGAAAGAAAGGGAAGGAGGGAAGGAAGGAGGGAGAAGGAAGGAAGAAATAATAAAAATAGAAAATTTAGAAAATCTAGAAGTCAGGGTTGAGGATTTAGCTCAGTGGTAGAGCGCTTGCCTAGCAAGCACAAGGCACTGGGTTCAGTCCTCAGCTCCGGAAAAAACAAACAAAACAAAACAAAACAAACAAACAAAAAAAAAAAAAAAAAAAAAAACAGAAAAATCTAGAAGTCAGGATCCAGGAGCTGGAGAGATGGCTCAATGGTTAAGAGCACTGACTGCTCTTCTAGAGGATATGGGTTCAATCCCCAGCACACACATAGCTGCTCACAAGTGTGTGCAACTCCAGTTTGAGGGAATCTGGAGCCCTCTTCTGAACTCTGCCAACACTGCACCCATGCAGGCAGAATGCACATAGACATGAAATTAAAAAAATAAATAAACACATTTAAAAGTCATGACCCTAGGTTAGGGAATGATTACCTACCACACATGAGGCTCTGGGGTCAGGCTCTACCCCCACTTAACTATCATGCCCTTAAAAGTTCGCTTTTAAAAGATTTACTTGGGGGTTGGGGATTTAGCTCAGTGGTAGAGTGCTTGCCTAGCAAGCACAAGGCCCTGGGTTCAGTCCCCAGCTCCGGAAAAAAAAAAAAAAAAAAGATTTACTTGGCTCATTGTCTCCCATTCTGGGGGACCAGTTGGCTAACACTAACCTACTATCTATTTCCTGAACTCTGTCCTGTGTTCAACACCGGTGAGGACAGAAATCTGAAGAGTGAGAAATCTCCAAGAGAATCTCCCAGTTAAGTAATTTCTAAAATCATCTCCCGAAGTCTAAAAGAGCAACAAGGGAAAGTGCACAGAACACCTCTGACCACCCCACTCTCTATCAACCAGCCCCATCGCCTGCAGCTACAGTTACACCTATTAGTGGCCCAACTCCCCACCTAAGCCATCTCTGCTGTACTGCATATTTGGTTGAAATATTAGAGTTCTTCATCCTCCAGATAATGCTCACTTACGTGTTGAGCATGATTTTGCACAGCAACATGTACTTCAGAGATGTGATGGCCTTGGGGCTATCGATGGAGTCATAGCCTTCGAATGCCTCATAGAAGTACGAGTATGCAGTTTTCCAGTCCTTCTCCTCTGCTGCATGAATAATACCTGGTCAATGAACAGAAAAAACAAAGGACCATATAAAATAACAGAACCATAAGAGAGCTATAAAAAGCCTTAGAAATTGACCCCAACAGCATCAAATTACTAATGAGCTCAAGTGTAAACAAAGGAATTGCCACAAGTCACAGCCAGTTCCCAAGAGCTGACATTAGAACCCCAGGTCTCTAGCCTCACTGATCAACACTACCTTTTTAAATGCTCAAAGGGCTTAGAGACCCAATTCAAAAGGAACCCCAAACCCAAACAGTGTGGTTGGTCCCTTGCTTCTTACCACCTAGTCCTACCACCACTGGAACAAATGTTTAACCTCCAGGACATCACCTGGACAGACAGACCAGTGAGCTGACACACACATGCCTGGACCACATGACTGAACTCAATAGTAACATCAGCTCTGGGCTGAGATATAATAAAGTGTTTGACTAACACATACAAGCCCTGCATTTAAACCCAGCACCAAATAAACTAGAATGGTTTCAAACATCTCTAATCCTAGCACTTGGAGGCTGAAACAGGAAGATCACAAGTATAAAGTCATCCTCAACTACAAATCAATTTTAAGGTCATCCTGGGTTTCATGTGTCTGTATCTCAAAAGCAAAACAACAAAACTAAAATAAAAAATAAGAATTAGTAATGAGGGCTGGAGAGATGGCTCAGCAGTTAAGAGCACTGACTGCTCTTCCAGAGGTCCTGAGTTCAAATCCCAGCAATCACAGGTGGCTCACAACCATTTGTAATGGGATCTGATGCCCTCTTCTGGATTGTCTGAAGACAGCTATAGTGTAAAATAAATAAATAAATCTTAAAAAAGAGAGTTAGTAATGCAGCTTTTTCTAAGTTGAGTTTTGTTTTTATTTTCTCTTTGTTTAATTTCTCAAGAAAGGGTCTCACTAGGTAACACAAGCTGTCCTGGAGCTCACTATGTAGACCAAGCTGGCCTCCAACTCTCACAGAGACCCACCTCTCCCTCCAAATGCTGGGAGAAGAATGTGTGCTACTGCACCTGGTTAAATCCAGGACTCATACTGAAGCAGCTTTCCTGATTGGTAACACTCCACAACAGGTTATTTCTTTCATTTCAAATAGACCTTATCTGTGAAGGTATTTTTGCCTATATGCAATCAGTGTATAATAAATCTCATATAACCCAATTCCATAAACAGCTACACACAACTAGCTAGTATTTCTTTATGCTAATAACAAAGTTTATCTAGCTAATCCCAATTTGGTTCCTCTAGGTGAGCTTAATGTTAGCTAAAATGACTATATGCCCTGTATGTTCTCACCTGAAATGACATGGAAGTTAGTAGCCAATAGGCTGAGAAGCTCCTCTCTATACTGTAGCTTAACACCTTTACCTTTACCTATAACCTACCATCTCCCCCAGGGAGAGAAGAGTCTAATCCTAAGTTCAATTTCCAATACCCGCATAGTGGCTGACAACTATCTGTAACTTCAGTCCCAGGAGATCAATGCTCTCTTCTGGCTTCTGTAGGCACCAGGCATACAAGTAGCACACATACATGCAGGCAAAACACCCAGTCATATAAAAATAAATAAATCACACACGTAAGTTAGTTCAAAAGCAAAACCAGAGAGCCAGCAGAGGTGATGTGATCTGTGAGTTGGAAGCCAGCCTGGCTCAGAGCTATATGAGAGCCTGTGTCAAAAAAAAGAAGGAATGAACAAAGGACATATGCAGAAGAGGCATCTGATTTGGGTCCAGAAAGATATACAGGAATCAATATACAGGGTACAAGTTTATGAAAAGACAGAACATTTGAAATTAGGATTATCTTCTAACAGCCCTGATATGTGGCCCTTTCAAAAAAAAAAAAAAATCCTACAAGTTTCCGAGAGTCTCTTAAGAGACTAATAGATTTGTTTCCCACATGTTAAGCCAGTCTGGAAGACAACTCCTACCATTCTTAGTAAGTAACTAAGAGGTAAATTAAGTGAGACCCCTAAGGTATGGCTCTGACAGCCAAGTTTCAAGCCAGGCGCACTAATAACTATGTTCTTAATTATTTTAGACAGTTACTAGGAAAACGCTGATTAGAAAGGCAGCCTTGTAATTGGTTTCTTTGAGGAAGTTTGGGCCAAATTAGCCAATTGTTTTCCAGCCTCAGTTCTACCCTTATTCCACCCAACCCGCCCATCCCCATCCCCATTCCTTTCATGCTTAAGATAAGGTGAGCAGTAAGAAAGTGCATCTCATGCACTGCTGGGCCTGTTACCTGACTGCATGTCCAGAGTGGCCTGCAATTTAGGGGGGCAGTAGATAGCATTTGCTGTGGTTCGAGCAGAGGTTAAGGCAGCTCGGGCTTTCGGCAGATTACTCAGAGCATGGTAAGTTTTGCTTTCTAAAAGCTGTACTTCAACCAAAAGAGCTTTATCATCCATCTTTTTCAACTCCCGAAGCAGCTGAGAACCTGGAAAAGAAAAATACACATATGTGTTTGTTGCCTCCACCCCACCCCCACGCTACCCCCACCCACTCTTTTAAGATAGGAACTTACTATGTAGCTGTGGATGGCCTGGAAGACCAAGACTACGAAGACCAAGCTGGCCTAAAGGTGTGAGCTGCCATACTCAGCCTCCCCATCCCACCCCCAAAGAAAGTTTGTTTGGGACTGAAGAGAAAGTTCAAAGGTTAAGAACACTGGTTGCTCTGGCAGACCACCTGGCTCAATTCCTAGGACCCACATGGTGGCTCACAACCATCTGTAGTTCCATTTCCAGAGGAACCAATGCCCTTTTCTGCACCAGGCATATATATGGTACATACAAACACTCATATACATATTTTTTATTTTAAAAAAGATAGGTTTGTTTTAATTTTGTGACCGTGTGACTGAAGAATATGTACACATATACATAGGTACGATGCCTTTGCGCTCACAGACACCAAAAGGACACCAGGCACTCTCTCCTTCCACTTTCTACCTACTTCTCTGAGGCAGTCTCTTCCTAACTCTGGGGCTCCCATTTTCTCACCTAACCTGGAAGCTAACAAGTCCCAGTGATCCTCCTATAATCCCAAGCCTTGAAGCTGGTAATTTTTCTAGATTTTCGTGTTGGCCTTAATTTTAATATTATAACACCATAAAATCTCACTCTCCACTTATGGCACTGAGAAGAAACCTTCTAAAACTCATACAGGTCACTTTTATAGCCCATGCAAGAACTAAATTTCTTTCTAATGGGCTTTCAAAAGAAAACTGTATCTCTGAAGTTTTTATTCTAACTACAACACTGGAGCTAATAGTCCTACACACTCACACCTAAGTTTACCGTAAGAATCTTTCCCATCTACCTACCAATCAAAGCACTGTGTAAGAAACCCTGGAAGCAGACATAGTGAAGGTGTGACTGTAAATAACAGCTCTTAAGAGAGCTGTGACAGAATGAGGTAGCCTGACTGGGCTACACGGTAAGAAACTGCTTCAACAAGCCAAACACAAAGAGAACAGGGTACAAGGGCTCATGGGGCAAGGAAGGAGTTTTTAGATACACCAATAGTCTCCAGATACACCTTATTTCGCCAACTCAGAGAAGACTATCATTTATATCATGTACAAAAATAACTTCATATGAATAAAAGGCCTAATTATGAGCATTAAGGCTATGGTGCACATCTATAACTGTAATAGGAGGCTGAAACAGGAGAAGTATGAGCATGAGCCCAGCCCAGCCCCCCCCCCCCATATAGTTAACTCCAGACCCAACATGGGCTATATAGTAAAACCTGGTCTCCAAAAGAAAGAGAAAAGAAAGAGCAACTATAAAACCTCTTTAAAATAAAACAAAGAGCCAGGTGTGGTGGTATACACCTTTAAACTCAGCACTTGGAAAGCAGAAACAGGCAGATCTCTGAGTTTCTAGCCATCCAAGGCTACATAGTTTAACCTTGTTTCAGAAGAAAAACAACTAAAGGCTTTCAATTAATTTTTATACCAGTAGGATAAACAACAAAAGAAATGAAAAGGATAAACAGCACCTCATTATAATTTAAATGTGCTTTATTCAACGTGCACACAAGTGGGGGGCCCAAGCCCATTAGTGACTCAGCAAACACTTGTAAGTTCAAGGACAAGATTTTTGTTTTTTTGAGATAGGGTTTTTTGTGTGGGTCTAACTATCCTTGAACCTCTGCCTCCTGAGTGCTGGGATTAAAGGCCTGCACCCAACAAGCCTCAGAGGACAACTCTTGACAGTCAATCTCATGTGTCACCTCATGGGATCCAGGAATTAAACTCAGGTCCTCTGCTGAGCTATTTGTTGGCACAAAACTTACTTTAAAAGACACCATCAATAAAATAAAAAAATTTAACAGGCATGTCAGCTCCACCTATAACCCCAGGATTTGGTAGGTAGAGACCAGGAATTCACAGAGAAAATTACACAGCTAGACTAGCTGAATCCAAAGTTCAGGGGAGAGACCCTCCCTCAGAACATAAGGTGCAAAGCAATCAAGGAACATACCCAATGTCAAACTGTGCCCTCAGACACGAACAAATGTGTATATATATGAACATGCATACACATATGCAATCACACCACACACACAGTATAGTACAATACACCAGAATGTACTACACAAAATGAGAACATCTGAAAAAGTGAAGAAATAACTCAAGAATGGGGGGAAATTCTTACAAATACCAATCCTCCTAATTGATGGGACTAAATATTTTCAAATGCTAATTAATTGAGTAAAAAATAAAAACAGGGACAGCAGGTAGTCCGGCACGGTGATACACACCTTTAATGCTACCCAGCACTCAGATTCAGAGACAGAGAGAGTCCTTAGTTTGAAGCAGGCCTGGTTTATAGAGCAAGTTCCAGAAAGATAATTCAGCTAATAAAGGTGCATGCCTGCAAGCCTCCCATGAGTTCAGTCCCCAAAAACCACACAGCAGGTAAGAACTGATTTCCTTGAGTTGTCTTCTGACCTCCACAAATGCGCCCACACAGATGCTACATACATGCACTCACACAGAGAGATAAACCAGTAAGTAAATGTGAAAAATTAGGATTTAAAAATCAAGGGAAAACACAGAGTTGGATCTGTGGCTCAGCCTTGCTATTCCAGCACCCAAGGTATGAAGAGTGTCATGAGTTAAAGCTAGCCAAGGCTACAAACCAAGATCCTGCTACCCTACAAACAACAAACAAACAAAAACCTAGTAATAAGTAACTCAATTAAAATTAGCTCTGCATCCTGTATCATTAAAGAAATGCAAATCAAACCATAAGGAAATCCTACTTATATACATTAAGGAAACTACAATAAAAGATAGTACTGATGAGAATGTTTCTGCCCCTTGGGAAAAACCTTGGTTGCTCTTCAAAAAACTATAACTAGCACTTGTGCCAGTAACTCCACTTCTAGGCCTGTATTCAAAATAAAAACAGGCGCAAGTAAAACAACAGTATTCCACAAACAGTACAAAATTCTATCACATGATGAATGAGGATCCAGCCATAGGCTGGGGAACTGCTCAAATGGTAAGGTGCTTCTACACTAACCTGAGTTTTGATCTCCAGCACCCAAGTGAAAGGTTACTGCACAGACAGAGGTAAAAGGATCCTCGGCAACTGGTGGCCATCAAGTCTAGCCAATCCATGAACCACCACTCTCAGTGAGAGACCCTGTCTCTAAATTAAGGTGAACAATAATTGAAGAAGATACCCAGCATCAACCTCTATTCTCCATACATACATGAACCAGCAAACATGTACACAAACGGTACATCCAGTGGACAACTGTTTAGCAATAATCAAGTGCCGACACACGTGACAACATGGGTGACTCTCAAGAACATTATTCTAAGTAAAAGATGACCACATGTTATATGACTGCATTCATATAAACTGTCCTAAACAGTAAGATGTATACAGAAATCAAGCAGCAGTTCCCTAGGGCTTGAAAAATGGGGTGAGGAATGAAGAATTAATGAGACTAAAGACAGCTTCTTTCTGAAGTGATAAAAATGTTCTGAAATTAGTGGTGGTCATTGCGCAAACTTAGTAAATACAGTTTTTTGTTTTTAAAATCACTGAATTATGTAACTCTGAAAGATGAATTTTAGAGGCTGGGTAGATAACTCAGTCTGTAAAGTACTTGCCACACAAACTTAAGGACCTGAGTTCAAGCCCCAGAACAAACAAACAAACAAACCAACAAGAAACAAACAAATAGGGGGGATGTGTCAAGGCATGGTGACACTTTTAATCCCAATTCTGGGGAGGCAGAGAAAGGAGAATCCCCAGGAGCTCAATGGCCAGCCAGTCAGTGTACCCTAACCAGGAAGTCCTAAGTCCCCATCTCAAAAACAAGGTGGAGTCAGGCACAGTACCACCCGCTGTTAGTTCTAGCACTCAGGAAACAGAGCCAGAGACACTGATGGATCTTGTGAGCTGAGGCCAGCTATTCTACATAAAAAGGTTTTGGGCCAGCTAGGGCTCCATGAGGCCTTGTCTCTAAATAAATAAATAAATAAATAAATAAATAAATAAATAGGCAGGTAGGTAGAACACACCTGAGGAACAACACAGGCACACACACACACACACACACACACACACACACACACACACACGAATGTTATAAAGCTATCTTTTTTTTTTTTAAGCTACTATCTTCTTAAAACATGAAACTAAGGGGTTGGGGATTTAGCTCAGCGGTAGAGCGCTTGCCTAGCGAGCACAAGGCCCTGGGTTCGGTCCCCAGCTCCGAAAAAAGAAAAAGAAAAAAAAAAAAAAAAACCATGAAACTATTGGCTAGACATGGTGGTGTACAGCTTTAATCCCAACACTTTGGAGGCAGAGGCAGGCAGAGTTCCAGGCCAGCCTGGTGTACAAAGAGTTGCAACACAAAGACACAACCAAGAAACCTTGCCTCAAAAAATGTACAAACGAACAAATAAGCAAACAAATAAATAAGAAAGTGCCATTTTTGCAGAATAAACACTAAATACTGGCAATATTTTTCTGCAAGAAATCATGGAGCTGGCCTGGCCAAGCTGCCTTAAGAGGCATTCATCATAGGTTTTTCACATTAGATTCCATGGCCCCTGGGGCACACTGAGCCTTCCCATTCCCGAGAGACTGAGGTACTCCCTCAGGCGGTGAAGCACTCAGACCACTTTGTGTGTTCCCTTAGTAGTCATTGAGGCACAGAAACTTGACAGGAGATTTAGTCTTAGACATCAATCTTGTATACCCCATATACCTTGCAAACATTATATCCTGACAACTACAACTGTATTGTTCCTGGCAATTGTCATTATATTCTGTTGCAGATAAAGATATAAAGTATCTGACTGCTCTCAATAAAACTGTCACAGCCTCAATTGTGCTGTGGCCAGTCCAACTTGGCCCGATTTAATTCCTTGAGGCCATCATCAGGTGACCTTGAACCAGTGAGTAAACCCAGGTGCTTATAGGTGGCCCAGAAGATAAAATATGGAGATTTAAAAAGGGGGGGGGGGGGCTGGGGATTTAGCTCAGTGGTAGAGCACTTACCTAGGAAGCGCAAGGCCCTGGGTTCGGTCCCCAGCTCCGAAAAAAAGAACCAAAAAAAAATAAATAAATAAAAAAATAAAAAAATAAAAAAGGGGGGAGGGGGCTGGAGAGATGGCTCGGTGGTTAAGAGCACCGACTGCTCTCCCAGAGGTCCTGAGTTCAAGTCCCAGCAACCACATGGTGGCTCACAACCACCTGTAATGAGATCTGATGCTCTCTTCTGGTGTGTCTGAGGACAGCTACAGTGTACTCATATACAATAAAATAAAATCTTAAAAAATAAACTTAAAAAAAGGGAGAAAAAAAAGAAAAAAAGGGAGAAAAATGTTAAAAGGTGAGGAATTCTTGGGAATCATGTGCACACAAGTATAAGGTAGGAGCATTCACTGGAGATAAAAAGATGGGGCAGGGCTCAAAGAGTAACAAAGTTGCTGGAAGGAAGAGTTAAAGCAGATGCTATCAGTTGATGAAGTTCCCCGAGTTCATTAGCAAACTTCAGCCTTCTTTCCCAAGAGGGATCTCTGAATCCCAGCACTTGGTCACACTGAGGAAGAGCCTTAAGGGAAAATTATATGTAAGAGGACTAGGGAAAAAAATCCTAATGATGTTTTTCAGCTTTAAAAAGAAATAAAAACAGTAATGGATTAAAATGACAGTTAACTTTGAAAATGAAAGTGATCAAGAAAAAGAAGAACACAGGAAATATACAAAGAACCTCAAGATATATTGTGAAGCCTCTCTTTCTCAGAGTTGAGGGTTCTCCTCCTTGTGCTGATTTTGCTCCCCCACCTCCGGCTCCAATTTCCCCTACTCTCTACCCTGCCCATTAAACGAAGTTCCTGATAGGATGGAAACTTTTTTCCTGATGTTTCACTTATCTCTTACCTCTTACCGAGGTTGTTAAGGAAGTTTCTCACCTCCATGAGAGAATTAACTCCTCTTAAGCCATAGCACAAGTCTATCAGCTAAGAGACTTTGTATGGAGTGCAAGAGGTCAAAAAGACATGGAAGCCACTCTTTTTACCAGTGAGTGAGACACCCAATCCTAATAACCCAAGGCACAAGTTAGAAATTATATTCCCATTTCATTAAGACTCTTAAGGATTTTCAGCAGACTTGTGCTCAATATGGACCAACTTCCTTTTATATTCTCTCCTTGATTCTATTTCTGGGAAATCTTTCCTTCCCTCTGGTGGAAGATCTTAGCAAATACTTGCTTTACTAGGTATAAATATTGACTTCAGAAGACTAATTATTCAGAAAGATGTCAGGACCAAGCTATTAAACATCAACAAAATAGGGGCTGGAGAGATGGCTCAGTGGTTAAGAGCACTGACTGCTCTTCCAGAGGTCCTGAGTTCAATTCCCAGCAACCACATGGTGGCTCACAACCATCTGTAATGGGATCCAATGCTTTTTTCTGGTTTATCTGAAGATAGCTACAGTGTACTCATATACATAAAATAAATAAATCTTTTTTTTTAAAAAAAAAAGAAAAAACAAAATAATGAACTCTTAACTTTTGAAATGTTAATAGAAGGCATACATAATGATAATCAGTGACAGATCACATATCCCTCTCAGGTTTATGACCAAATCAGTGCTTTGGTTTTACAGGCATGGCCTAACCAAATTCTGGAAAAAAGACTGAAAAAACTTTCTAATATTAGATGGGACCTGATGAACCACATCAAGATTTCGTTTTCTATCTTTTGCAGACAGTCAATCATCTGAGAGTTGACAGGGATGCAGGAATGATCACTGTTAAACAACTGGCACATGAAAATGCTAATGCTACACGCCAGTTTGCCAATGTTCTTCTTTTAAAGGGAGATATTATAGACTCAAGTGCCTCCACATATACTCACGGGTTAACTCTGGCTACAACCCTCCAAGGGTAGGTAATGCCTCAACTACTGGCAGGCATTCAACAAGGAAAAATAAAACCTTAAAAAAGAAGTCTCGGGCTAGAGAGATGGCTCAGCGGTTAAGAGCACTGACTGCTCTTCCAGAGGTCCTGAGTTCAATTCCCAGCAACCACATGGTGGCTCACAACCATCTGTAATGAGATCTGATGCCCTCTTCTGGTGTATCTGAAGACAGCTACAGTGTACTTACACATAATAAATGAATAAATAAATCTTTAAAAAAAAAAAAGAAGTCTCGGGGTTGGGGGTCTAGCAAGCGCAAAGCCCTGGGTTCGGTCCCCAGCTCCGAAAAAAAGAAAAGAAAAAAAAAGTCTCTTCTTCCTTTTCTTATACATTATACAGATGATATTCTACTTTCTGCTAAAAATAATAAAATGCTACAAGATCTGTTTACAAAATTAAAAATTGAATTATTTCTTTAAGCTTGCATTCCTTATTTAAAAATATTAAATTTTTTATTAAATACTTTAAATGACTTAACAATGGCTTTTACTATTTTATGCCCCTGTAAAATATTAAAAACCAATGCTGGGCTGGAGAGATGGCTCAGCGGTTAAGAGCACCGACTGTTCTTCCAGAGGTCCTGAGTTCAATTCCCAGCAACCACATGGTGGCTCACAACCATCTGTAAAGAGATCCGATGCCCTCTTCTGGTGTGTCTGAAGACAACTACAGTGTACATATATATAAAATAAATGAATAAATCTTTAAAAAAAAAAAAAACCAATGCTCCTGCACACATACAAGCCTACTCAGGAATTTTGCCAAAAGTTTGATATAACCCAATCATAGACATTCCTTAAAACCCTCAGGGTCAATCTTTTGTAAAAAGAGATAATGGACAACCTACATGTTATTTAAAAGCAAAGGAGGGGGAGCAAGATAGTATGGCTACTCCACACAATATTTTGTCTTTTATATATACAGTACAATTTTTTTTTAATTTGGGGAAGAATGGTCTTACTTCTGCAGAATGTTTTTGAGCCCCTCTGAAAAAATTCACAATCCTTTGGAGAATCCAATTCAATGTCCCAGATCCAGTAAGTCCCTAGAGCCGAGGTTGTGTTTGTTTTTTCTCAGGGTGCTAAAAGTCAGTGTGACTACTTGAAAAACCTATGACACATGCCTCTCAAAGTAGTTAGGCCAAGGCACTCCATGGTTGCCTGCGATTTTCAACTTAATCAATAAGGGAAATGGGATATTATTATTTATAAAGAGCAAGTAGAGACAGGCATGATACCACTTGCCTGTAATCCTAGCAGGAGGGAGGCTAAAGCAGAAGCCCAACTTAAAAAACCTGTCTCAAAGAGAAAAAAAAAGTAACTAGAAAGAAGGTTCAGTGGTTAAGAACACTTTCTGTTCTTGCAGAGAACCCAGGTTCAGTTCCCAGTATCCACATGGTGACTTATACCTCCCATAGGCATGCACACAGTACACATACATAGTACATGCAAGTTAAACACTTAGACACATAAAATAAATGCAACAGCAGGCAATGGGAGATGTCTAGGGTATTTAAAGGTCACATAAGGAGGATTTAACTGACACCAATGACTGATCAAGGAAGAACGCCTTCTTCAATGGTGTACCTACTGGTGAGGTGCCCGTAGTCCTACAAACTCTCATCCATGTTAACCACAGCCTTAATCCACTGGATTACAGAGGAAAACATAATAGTATAGGAATGCAAATCAGAACAAGGAAAGAGACTAGCATGGTGGGAGGGGAGAGAAAAGGGTAACAGGAGTTGAGTATGACTGGCATACATTGCATACTTCAATGAAATGTAATAACAGAACTCATTTATATAATCATAAATGCTAGCAAAGTCTCCTCCTTTTCCTCACTGGGATCCTCCTTGCTCTCTCCCCAGGACTGGAATTACAAGTCTGTTACCACACCTGGCTTTTGACATGGGTTCTGGGGCTCAAATTCCTAAGTTTGCATGGCAGGCATTTTATAAACTGAGCTATCTCCCCAATCACCAGAACTCACCTAATCAAAGTCATGGAGTGCAGTGGCTTGCTTGTTTAGCTGTTTGTCTCAGAATATTCACTGAGTTATACAACTTAGCCACCACAAATGTCAGGTGTTCCTATGGAGCTGTGCACCTTGTGTTCTTGGGACAGGATTTTCCGTGAGACTTGGGGCTGCCTCACAGGTTAAGACAGACTGACTGACCAGTAAGCTTCCGGGTTTCTTCTGTCTGTCTCCTAATAATGGGATTGGAGACCTTGTACTTGAGTTCTAGGAATCAAACTCAGATCCTTGTGTGTTCACAGCAAACGTTTTGCCAACTAAGCCATCCCACTTGTGGACTTTTGACCAAGGTATGATGCACCATGCCCAGCTCCACTTTCAAATTTTAATAGACTTTAAAGGCCAACAAGATGGCCTATCATCAAACCTGAGTTCAATCCAGAATCCACAAGTTAGAAGAACAGACCCAACTTCCTAAAACTATTCTCTGACCTCCACATACGCAGTGTTATTTGCATATATGCATTCTCCCTCCCCCTACCAAAAACAAAGTGTAACAAAAATAAAGTAGATCTGAAGTATATTATGAATGGTAATGTGAGGGGATAGCTAGCACATACATCAGGCAGCTCACAACTACTTGTAACTCCAGCAACGGGGATCCAACATTTCTGATTTCCATGGGTAGATACAGATATGAAAATATTCATAGACGTATACACATAAAAATAAACATTAAAAAATAAAATACAGGGTGATGGAGAAATGGCTCAGCAGTCAAGAGTGCGAGCTGCTCTTCCAGAGGACCCAGGTTCAATTCCCAGCAACCACATGGAAGCTCACACTGTCTAACTCATGTTCCAGGGGATCCAACACCTCACACAGACATACATGCAGTCAAAACACCGAGGCACATAAAATAAAAGTAAAAAAATTACAAAAAATTATAGTAGCTTTATAGTAGCCTATAAAGCAACTGTAACTTAAAAACTTAAATCTGAAATTACCAAGATATTATGCATAAAATAATCTAAAAAAATTCATGGGCTGGAGAGATGGCTCAGCACTTAGGAGCACTGACTGCTCTTCCAGAGGTCCTGAGTTCAAATCCTGGCTCACAACCATCTGTAATGAGATCTGATGCCCTCTTCTGGTATATCTGAAGACAGCTACAGTGTACTCACATATATAAAATAAATAAATAAATCTTTTAAAAAAAAAATTGGGGGTTGGGGATTTAGCTCAGTGGTAGAGCGCTTGCCTAGCAAGCACAAGGCCCTGGGTTCGGTCCCCAGCTCCGAAAAAAAAGAAAAGAAAAAAAAATTCATTTACTATTTCAATAAAATGACTTTTACTGCCTTAAATTTAAAGCTTAGAAATGATGTCTGTTCTATAAAATTGAGATTAAGCCCAGCTGGCTTTCCAGAAATTTATATCCATGCTACTAGGTAAACATTAGCACTGAGCTGCACTTCTATCCCAGTCTTTTAGAAATCTAAAGCAGCACTTTACTGTGACAAATTTATAAATTTGTTAATTTATAAACTGTAATCTACCTAGAATACTTCTTAGACACAAGTAAACTTTGACTATTAACAATCAGTAAGAATAACCAAATTTGGAATCCACTCATTTAGCTAGCTTAAAGGTCTTATTTTGATTTCTACCAGTTTACTTACCCAAATGTAATGCTTCCTGGTACCTCTTGGTATCAAAATACAAAGACACCAGCCTTGCCTAGAAAAGAGAAAAGGCATTGATTACAGGGAACAAGGGGAAAAGCCACAGAAGGCAACCAAAGGTTGACACTCACAGAACACTTACTGTTCTTTCTGTACAAGATCTGATGATAACATCAAGTTCAACACAGCAACTGAACTCAGTCCCAGTACTATTTCTTACCATGGCCAAAGGACTGTTAACTATACCAACTGTTGGAATTTTCTATACTAAAACAGCAAAAGTATCTCAAAACTTCAAGAAAAAAAAAAAAATCAAAATAATTTAAAAGACACCAAATATGGTAGTTCACATCTATAAACCCAGAATTCCGGAGACTGAGACAAAAAAGTTTGCCAAAGGTCTGAAGCCATCCTAAGCTGTAGAATAAGAGAATGTTCTTAAAAAAAAAAAACAAGAAAAAAAAAAAAGGAAAGAACTTCTAGCAGGGACATTCCTTCAGGAGACAGAGGCACTGCTCACACTTCTGTCTTATCTAACGTGACAGAGCTGAAGCCACTGTTAAGTAGACGCACCTCCAATGCTTGGCGTAAGAAGGTTCTTTTCTCTGATTTGGCCCATTCGATGCATTCTAAACATAGCTCGACCTGCAAGAGAGACATGCATATAACACGATGCCTTACCTTCTTCCAACTCAGCACAATTAGAAGCAGGAAAGCTCTAACTCCCTTCTTTCAGACTCCCCATGTTGCACACAGTCCGTAGGACGCTGGCCCACAAGATCTCAACATGTAATGCTTACGCTGGAATCAAGAAGCAACTTGGCTTTTAAACATTATATTCTGGCATGGTGGTGAACACCTGTAGTTCCAACATTTGTAAGGAAGTAGCAGGCACGTCCCTATGATCAGTGAGCCTGGTCTACATAGTGAGTTCCATGACAGTCAGGGATATATAGAGATACTGTCTCAAATTTTTTAAAAAAAAGTGTTCTTTGGAAAAAGCTTCCTCTTCTACATTCCTACTAGATATTCATAATTTCTCAACACATAGTCCTGGAATGTCTAGTTCTATGACATCGTAGGTATCTTTAAAGCACAGCTCTCTCCCTGAAGAGTTGAGAATAGTAATGGTAAGCACTGTGACTATGCTAGCAAAAGGAGGTGAAACACTATCATTCACACAGAAAAACAAATACAGTAAACTTAATTTATATTAAAGGGGAAGATAGGGGGTGGAGAGATGGCTCAGTGGTTAAGAGCACTGACTGCTCTTCCAGAGGTACTGAGTTGAATTCCCAACAACCACATGGTGGCTCACAACCATCTGTAATGGGATCTGATGCCCTCTTCTGGTGTGCCTGAAGACAGTGACAATGTACTCATATGTAATAAATAAATAAATCTTTTCTATAAAGGTTGCTAATAATAATAAGGCAATGAAACAAGAAACTGAACTTTCTGGAGAACTGCTAATGCAATGGGTTCTTATGTAAATTCAAAGTTCTTCTGAGAGATAGACATTGTAAGAGAGGGAAACTGAAGAGAATAATCTAACCTGATGAGATTGACAAGTTCATGAAGTAAACAAAAACAACACTGAGACAATTCACTAGGACTAAGCTAATGAATTCTAACTAACACCTCACTGAAGCCCTCTGGTGGCTACCTAATCTCCAATGTTAAACACAACTAATCTCCACAGAACAAAAACTAAACTAAAAGCAAACCCATCACAACCTTAAGAGTTTTGCAGTATGTTATAAAAAGCCAAATTCAAGATATATTCATAATATGGATGGACTGAAAATATTCTGAGTTTTGTTTTTCTGTGTATTCAAGACAGGGTTTCTTTGTGTAGCCTTGGCTGTTCTAGAACTAGCTCAGTAGTCCAGGCTGTCCTCCAACTCACAAAGATCCACCTGCCTCTGCTCCTCAGTACTGGAATTAGAGGCCTGTGCCACCACTGCCTGGTTGTTTTGAATGTTTTTAGCAAGGAAAATACAATAGTCTTAAGTCATATATGACTTGTGAGGCTAAGACAATGTCCATCAGTTTTACCTGGAGTGATTTCCCAAATAACATAAAATAAATGCTGAGAAATTGGTAGATTCCGCTATACTATGTAGTACTTCAGTAAATACTCCAAGGGATTGAGGAGATGGCTCCCCAGTTAAGAGCACTGGCTGCTCTTCAGAGGACCCAAGTTCAATTCTCAGGACCCACATGTGACACCAATTCCAGGGGATCTAATACCCTCACACAGACAAACCTAAATGCAGGCAAAACATCAATGCACATAAAAAACTCCAAAACAGGGGCTTGAGACCCCATATGAACAACAATGCCAACCAACCAGGGCTTCCAGGGACTAAGCCACTACCCAAAGACTATACATGGACTGACCCCGGACTCTGACCTCATAGATAGCAATGAATAGCCTAGTAAGAGCAACAGTGGAAGGGGAAGCCCTTGGTCCTGCCAAGACTGAACCCCCAGTGAACGTGATTGTTGGGGGTAGGGCGGTAATGGGGGGAGGATGGGGAGGGGAACACCCATTTAGAAGGGGAGCGGGAGGGGTTAGGGGGATGTTGGCCTGGGAACCGGGAATGGGAATAACAATTGTAATGTAAATAAGAAATACCCAATTTAATAAAGATGGAGGGGAAAAAAAAAAACAACTCCAAAACAGTCCTAAGCAAGAGACAGTCCAGTCTACTCTAGCATCTCACCCACCTTCATTTCCCTGAGAATCCAGACGTTAAGCAATTTTCACAAGGTCACATATTGGCTTTCCCTACCCACAGAGTTCTTTCTGCCTTAACCAAAACTTCAGTTAAGGTCACTACAGACACCCTCCTCGAACAAGAAAGTTTCTGTGCCTTCAAATGAATTTGCAATCTATTTTCAATTACTGAATATATGGTTTGCTTTATCTATGGTAATAATTATGAAACCAGTTCCAGAGAAAAAATTGAAAGGTCACGCAGCTTGCCACATAGTCATTTTGTCTGAGTGACTTAGTGCTTGGTATCCATCATGTGGATACCAAGGATGGACATAAGGTCATCCATCAGGTTTAGCAGCAGGTATCTTTACCAGCAAGCCATTTTGTCAGCCCCTCCCTTTCATTATTAATAAAAAGCTCTTTAACACAAATCTAGCTCTCTTAACAATATTCTCAGAATTCCTCAGGCCTCAACAGCACTAAAACAGGGAGCCATCTATGCCTTCCTTCTCTGTTTTCACATTACCAGAGAATTTTAAAGAACCAAGATCAAGGGCTGGGGATTTAGCTCAGTGGTAGAGCGCTTACCTAGGAAGCGCAAGGCCCTGGGTTCGGTCCCCAGCTCCGGAAAAAAAAAAAAAAAGAACCAAAAAAGAACCAAGATCAAACACTGTATCAATTTCCCCACAACAAAAACTTTTGAGTCACCTAAACAAGGAAAAGTGAGATATGTTCATATCTCATTATTAAATAAACTCTTATCTACAGGCTAGCGAGATGTCTAACTGGTTAAGAGAACTGGCTGCTCTTCTAGAGGACCCATGTTCAATATTCAGCGCCAGTCCCCCAGGATTTAACAACCTCTTCTGGCCTCTGAGGGACACTACCTGGTTCACAGACACACATGTACACAAAACATATATATATATATATATATATACACATATATGTATATATATGTGTGTGTATGTATGTATATGTATATATAAAACATATATAAATAAAATCATTAAGTTAAAAAGACAAAGCCTCAGATCTTAATTCAGGAAAATGTTTTCTGAACACCAAACCAAAGGTCTGATACAGTCCTTGTCCTTCAAGTACTAATTATGTAATTCTTTTAAGATGAACTACTCTAGGAGCCAGAAAGACAGCTCTGCTATTAAAGGTAACTGCCAGCTCTTGCAGGAGACCTGACTTTAGTTCCCAGCACCTACATGGCAGGTCACAATGCCCCATGTAATTCCAGTTTCAGGGACCCAACATTCTCATCTGACCTCTTCAGGCACTGGACACACATGGTGCACATATATACATGCAGGCAAGACACTTATGCCCATAAAATAAATCTAAAAAAAAATTTTAAATAGCCATAGAATGTGACATATGCTGGGAATGGGGAAAGCCCTGAGTTACCTCAAGGTATAGGATAATTCCCAAGTGAAACTATGTTGAAAATGGTAAGGCAAATGCATAATTGTCATATAAGGGTAAAAAAAATCAGAAATATAAGATGTATAAAATAGAATGTGGGTCACTGAAGAAGTTAAGATCACATCAACATTAACAAGAAAAAATGCCCAAGAAAGTAAACCTGAGAGGAGATTACAAAGGAATACTGCACACCATGAGGAGCAGACGGGTTCTCAGCAAACCAAGCATGAAACGTATTCAGAAGAGGGGGATCAAGGTGCTGGAATATACTGTATTCCAGAAAGCCATGAATTACCTAAAGCTGACAGTGGAGAGCCACTGAAGGCTCAATCAAGAACAGAAGAGATACAAAAATTTTTGAATGCTAGTTAGTAAAATATCTTGAAAATAAGCCAAGCAGTGCTGGTGCATACCTTTAATCCCAGCACTCGGGAGGCAGGGTACATAGATCTCTGTGAGTTCAAGGTTACAGTAAGATGGTCTCAAAAGAAACCAAGAAAATCCAAAAAACAAAACAGATAAAAAGGAAAAACAAAATAGTTAAAAAGAAAACTAATATAAAGCCAGGCAGTAGTAGTGCACGCCTTCAATCCCAGGACTCAGAAGGCAGAGGCAGGCAGGTCTCCTCAGTTTTAGGACAGCCAGAGCCACACAGAAAAACCCTGTCTCCAAAAAAGAGAGAGAGAGAGAGAGAGAGAGAGAGAGAGAGAGAGAGAGAGAGAGAGAGAGAGGGGAAAAACAAAAAAAAGAAAAGATAAGGTGGGAGTAGGGAGAAAGAAAGTGTGAAAGTCAAGTGTGGTAGCACACACCAATAATCCAGAAAGCTGTCCTCTGACCCCAACACATGCATCATAGAACATGGGTACACAGACAAAGTAGAATTTTTTTTTCATAGCAAATAACCTGTAACTCACAAAAACTACCAAAAAGAAAATCCAATCAAAGAAATAGACAGGGGGCTGGGGATTTAGCTCAGTGGTAGAGCGCTTACCTAGGAAGCGCGAGGCCCTGGGTTTGGTCCCCAGCTCCGGAAAAAAAAAAAAAAAAATAGACAGGATTTTTTTTTTGATAAATTGCTAATTGTCAAAAAAGTCTCTAATTAACACTGAAGTTACACACACATAGACATGACACAATGCAGCAGGTATGGTAGTGCACGCCTGTAATCGCAGCACCTGGAGGCTACAAGAGGATTTCAAGTTCCACAGCAGCCTGAGAGATGAGAGCCTGACTCAGAAGGACGATGAGCCCAGCGAGGGGTACACTTGCAGTCCTAGCACTTGGAAAGCAGATTTGGCAGAATCTCTATTGGTATGAGGCCAGGCTGGTACACCTAACAAATTCCAAACCAGTCAGGACTACACAGTGAGACACCTCTAAAAAAGGACAGATTAATTATTTAAATTTTCTACAACATGCCTGAGCACTTCCTTCTACTCTTGGAAAGGGAAGGAGGTCATTAATTGGAGGAAATGAACAACTGCAATGTGCAGAAACAGTAGAGAGCCCAGACATGGAGCCATACAACAAAGCCAGTGAGTACCTCAGATCAAATGAAAAGAGCACCATGTGTGAGCTGAGTGTGTTTCCGCAAAGGAGTAAGGGTTAAAGGCCTGGTGGCCTGTGCTTTTTAATCCTAGCACTCCAGAAGCAGAGGCAGGTGGGTCTCTCTGAATCCCAGGCTGATCTGGTGGTCAGCATAATGAGTTCCAGGTTAGCCAAGGATACACAGTGAGACTCTCCAAAACAAACAAACAAACAAACAAACAAACAAAACCTGAAGAAAAAATTATTTTTAACCTAAAAAAATTTCTAAGTAGCATTTATTAGTCAGAAGTCAACATTCATTGGTCAGCCTGTCTTAAGGAATGCTACTTCAGACCAAAGATGAACTCACAGATACAAAGTACAATTTAGAAAACAAGTTAAGACTTGATTTAAAATAAATAAACAGGGGCTGGAGAGATGGCTCAGCGGTTAAGAGCACCCGACTGCTCTTCCAGAGATCCTGAGTTCAATTCCCAGCAACCACATGGTGGCTCACAACCATCTGTAAGGAGATCCGATGCCCTCTTCTGGTGTATCTGAGGACAGCTACAGTGTACTTATATATAATAAATTAATAAATCTTTAAAAATAAATAAATAAATAAATAAACAAACAAACAAACATTTCTAAAAAGTATTTTTAATTCACCAAATAACTATAATATTTTGATTCAAAAGCATTTATCTAGATAGCATCTATTTTTAAGCTATCATAGACCACAAACAAGGAAACTGAAGACTGCAAATAAAGTTAATAGCTTGGCTTCATCAGAGCGGGGGCTGGAGAGATGATGACTCAGCAGTTCATGACCACATACTGTTCTTGAAGAGAACCTGAGTTCAGTTCCCAACACCCACATAACAGTGTACTACCATCCATAATACTAGTTCCAGGGCATCTAATGCCCATTTCTGGCCTCAAAGGGCACCAGACTCATATTTAGTGAGTACATATACATACATGCAGGAAAACACTAATACACATAAAATAAATAAATCTAAAAAGTAAAAAAGCATCAAAGCAAGAAAACAAACTTAACAAAATAGAATTCCAAAGTAGGATCCATGTGTCCTGGATTTCTGAAACCCCTCACTCATTCCAATATACTACTGTGGGATTTCGTTGTCACTGCAAGTTCACCTAAGATACAGTAGATAATCAGACATAGCAGCTGGCAATTCTAGCCCCCGACTTTATGTATTATCACACATCTTATATTTCATCTGCCTTCCCTCCTAACATGTAATCCTCATGAGAGTATTACTGTGTTTTGTCGGCTCTATCCCTTCTGGCTATAATAGGCACTCAGTAAATACTGGGTCCTGAGAGGACCTCTTCTGAACAGCTCAAAGTCCACTTTAAACTTGTAAGTAACATGTATAAAAACATCAGTCACTTCCCAACACATGAAACACAACAGATGGATGCTCACCCCTTAATAAAGGCATGTAAGCCATACAAAACATGACAAGAAAGGATGCCACAAGGCTTAACTGGTGCTCGTAAGAAACTTCGTGACACAAGATGAAAGGTACCACAGACACAGAGAACATTACAAAGGTGTGGCAATACAATACCTCAAAGACAAGAATCAGTTTGTGACCCTGATGTAATGAGGATTCCAGGGACCACTGACAATCTCCACTTACAAAGCAAAGCATGGAACAGACTCAAAGTATCAAATGCCCTGTAACAAAGAGAAACTGACATGATAAGTCCTGAGCACCCTCCCAGCTGTCCCTTCCACACAGTGCCACAGTCAAGTAAGTAGGCATCTTTCACTGAAACACACTTCTTTCTCTCTGCTTCCTGTCACTAATATAACTTACCTCCTGCCCTGTAGCTGCTTCCATATCTAGAAACAGATCAAGAAGAGACCGGACCAGACGAGCTGCTTTAGCTTTACTGATGGAATTCAAGAAAGGTCGTACATACTTCAGGAGTCCTCCAAGCTCTGTGTGGATGGCAATTCAGAAAATAAAATGTAAATTTTAATATTAGAAACAAAATCTTCATTTAAAAATGAGCCTCAGGGGGTAAAGATGCTTGCTGCTAAGTCTGAGGCCTACGTTAGAGCCCTGGACCCAATTCCTGCCAACTGTGTTTTAAGCTCCACACAAGCACATGGCATGCATGTATTCCCCAAATACACACTAATTAAGTGTTTTCTAAAACTCCATTAAACTCTGTCTAAGAAAACTGAGCTGCTATAATAAAAATCATTCCTTGTTTCAGTCTAATGGAACACACTAGAAGTTTTAACAATTCCCAGCAAAGCCAGGTGTGGTAGGTGACATCTGTAATCCTAGCACTTAAGGAGGAAGCAGAACTACAGTGACTCTGAGGCCAGCCACATAAGTTCTAAGTCTACAGTGTGGGATGCTGTTTAATTATTTTTAACTCACAGCAGATAGTAGAACATCAACAATGTTATCACCTACCAAGGTTGTACTCCACTCCTGCTTATTCACTGGATCACTATGTTACCTCCCAGGAAACGCCCATCTACACATCATTTATCCATTTTAATAAAAGAAACCCAGCAAAGTACTTCTGTTATCAAGAACGGTCTTATCAAACATGAACTATGCTATGCACCTGCCCACCATGGACAAAATCACAACCAGCAAATATCAAGTCACAAGGGTAATCTTTTTACCCTTCAGACTGCCTTAACAGTCTCCCTCAGACAGATGTTTCCAACTCCAGGCTTCTAAAGTGTCCCTGTGCAGCCTTTCAGCAGTAACAACACTTCTTTAGTACAGTGAGATCAGGATGACTTGTCCTTTTCTTTTTTAAATTTATTTGTTTATTTTATGTATATGAGTACACTGTAGCTGTCTTCAGACACACCAGAAGAGGGCATCGGATTCATTACAGATGGTTGTGAATCACCATGCAGTTGGTGGGAATTGAACTCAGGACCTCTGGAAGAGCGGTCGGTGGTCTTAAATGCTAAGCCTGATTAATAAGTATTTCATTATACCCTTTAAAAATTCCTCATTAATCTCCAAAACCTAAGTCTGGGGGTTGGGGATTTAGCTCAGTGGTAGAGCACTTGCCTAGGAAGTGCAAGGCCCTGGGTTCGGTCCCCAGCTCCAAAAAAAAAAAAAAAAAAAAAAAAAGAACCAAAACCTAAGTCTGAAGCAATGACTTAAAAAACTGTCCATCACAGACAACTCATCTCAAAAAACAACCAAACAAACAACAACAAATAAAAAACAACTAAAAATAAAGCTTTCTTCTCCCTTTTAGAAGATGGCAACTCAGGAAATCTAAGAGAGTAACTTTAGTAACAATAGAGAGGTGCATGTTAAACAAACAAACAAACAAACAAAACAAAATTAGACAATGCTTTGTTTTGTTGTTTTGGAGACAGGATTTCACTGTGTGGCCCTGACTGTCCTGGAATTCACTCTGTAGACCAGGCTGGCTTCAAACTCAAAGATTCATCTGCCTCGGGGATTAAAGACGTGTGCTGCCACCACCCAGCAACAATGTTTTTAGGATTTATTTTTATCGTTTTTAATTACATGTGTGCACCTGCAAATAAGAGCAAATGTCCTCAGAGGTCAAAGATCGAAGAACTCAAGATGCCCTTAGAAGAGCAAGAGTTAGAGTTAGAGTTGTAAGCAACACAATATGGAGTGACAGAAATCAAACTTGGGTCTTCTCAGATAATAACAAGTGTTCTTTACTGAGCCATCTCTCTAATCCCTAGACAATGTTTTAACTAAACAAGAAGTATTTTGGGAATGTAGGTTGAAGCAATCTTAGTGCCAGTGTCTCTTTAATATTCTCTAATTGTAGACTCATCCTCCTGAGAACTCTAATTCAGGGCAAGCAAACTTTGCCCTCCTGAAACAGAAATTCAGTGTCCTTGAACTCCTCATCTGCTCAAGTCAGAGGAGACAAAGAACTATGTGAGGTGCCAAAGGAGAGCTCTATACAGAATGCAAACCTCCATCTCGTCACTCCCCAGGACTGACTTGATTCTCAATGTCTAAGACTTCTTCCCATTTTGTATTCTCATTTATGTCATATATTCACTATCAAGGTGCCTTCATACCAGAAGCCCACCTGAAGTA
Organism: Rattus norvegicus; assembly: GCF_021556685.1. Lineage (NCBI taxonomy): Eukaryota > Metazoa > Chordata > Mammalia > Rodentia > Muridae > Rattus > Rattus norvegicus. The sequence goes on along the minus strand of NC_141543.1, from coordinate 71,361,849 downwards.
TATTCCTAACTTCCATAAATTCTATATAGCCTTTAGAGGTTTAACTAAGGAACTATTGAGTCTTCCATACAACAGTCAACAGTGAATTTTTTATCTCTCATCAAATTCCTTCTTGTGCCCTTCTCTCTGCTTCCTGTCCACCATGAGTTTAACAGTTCTGTTCCACTTGTGCCCTCCCTGCTACAAGAAGTGAAAGCTCTAAAACAATTGGCAAAATAAATCCCTCTTGCCCTAAGCAAAAAATCCTAGTCCCATATGGAGTGCCCCAGCACTCAGAAAACTAGGGCAGTAGGATCACAACAAGTGAGTTCTACAGAGAGATAATCCTGTTTCAAAAGAACAGAAATGAGACTCTGTACACACACACACACACACACACACACACACACACACACACACACACACACACAGGTGCACTCGATACTGTATTTATGTAAATTTAATTATTTATACAGGTATGGATTGTGTCTGTAGAGGCTGGAGGAGAACCTAGCTGGCATGTACTCCACTATTAAGATATATGCACCACGGGGGTTGGGGATTTGGCTCAGTGGTAGAGTGCTTACCTAGGAAGCACAAGGTCCTGGGTTCGGTCCCCAGCCCCATAAAAAAAAAACAACAACAACAAAAAAAAGATATATGCACCACTAGTTCATGATGGCTTTATTTACTTAAAGGACATCTGACACAAAAATCCTTCTTTCATATTTTTCTATTATGTTTGAAAAACTGTGATTTTAGTGATTAATATGTTCAAAAAGCAGCCTATTCCAATCTTGATCAAAGAATTTTTGGAAACAAATCTGTATTTTTTTTTAAGCACATCTGTATCTCCTTCCACTGTCTTTAAATATTTAATGTGGAGCTTGAGACCCCATATGAACAACAATGCCAACCAACCAGGGCTTCCAGGGACTAAGCCACCTGGGCTCCAAACTCATAGGTAGCAATGAACAGCCTAGTTAAGAGCACCAGTGGAAGGGGAAGCCCTTGGTCCTGCCAAGACTGAACCCCCAGTGAACATGATTGTTGGGGGTAGGGCGGTAATGGGGGGAGGATGGGGAGGGGAACACCCATAAAGAAGGGGAGGGGGAGGGGCTAGGGGGGATGTTGGCCTGGAAACGGGGAAAGGTAATAACAACTGAAATGTAAATAAGAAATACCCAAGTTAATAAAGATGGAGGAAAAAAAGAAAAAAAATATTTTAAGGTAACTATCATTCGCAGTTCTTCAACCTTCCTGTTCTCAAAGGTAAAGATCCTCACTGTTTCAAATGTTCCTCCAGTATCCTGTTTCCAATGACTGTCCCCTCAGTCGCTCTCCTGAGTAAGTTATGTAGTTTTGTAAAAGAATGTCTGGGGGCTGGGGATTTAGCTCAGTGGTAGAGCGCTTACCTAGGAAGCGCAAGGCCCTGGGTTCGGTCCCCAGCTCCGAAAAAAAGAACCAAAAAAAAAAAAAAAAAAAAAAAAAAGAATGTCTGATAGGCTTGTGGTAACTCCAAAGAAAATGCTCTCAGGGTGGGGCAGAGTTGGCTACCACACAGCTACTACAAAGCAGTTCTTTTAAAAAGTGAGGGGAAGTGGGTTTTTTGTTTGTTTGTTTGTTTGTTTGTTTGTTTGTTTTGAGAAAAGGTCTCACTGTGCAGCACCAGTATCAGTCACAAAACTCCTGCCTCCAACTCTTACTTATCTGCTGGTCTGCTGGGATTTATAGGAGTGTATCTACAACCCAGTAGCAAGATGGCATTATTGGTTCAGACTGAGTCCATTAAGGTATTTTTCACATAGAGAATTATAAAGGTACATAATTCTACATCTTCCTCTCAATGAATATACCATATATATATATATATATATATATATATATATATATATATATATATATATATATATATATATATATATATATATATATATTTACTTTCATAACTGAACTAACCTTCCTAGCTTTGGCAGTGTCTGTGGCTCCTAAATCTACTCTGTATTGGATTAACCAAATACAAAAGTAACATAGTAACACGCCTTCTGCTATGGCTTTAACCATAGGAACCAGATATTATTGATCAAAAACAATTATTAATATATATTTTGACGACTATTCAGCCTACTGTAAATTTATAACCTATACCTATTATTTATATTCTAGCAAATGACAAAATAATCTATTCACATCAGATATATATTCCCTCTCATTCTTCTACTCTACAGTTAGCAAGCTTCTATGAAAGCCAAATAGTAGATATTTTTGGCTTTGAAAGGTTATATGGTCTTAGATGTTAGCAGTTTATAAATAATTCCACTGCAATCCAAAAGCAGTCCTAAACACAGAAATGGAAGTGACCATGTTCAATTAAACTTTGTTGGCACATCCCCTGCATTTACTAGTTTTGAAGGTGAGATTGGAATACTCTGTTCACAATAAAATTAAAATCTCCTAATTGATCATCTATCCCAGGTCATTAATGATTTCACTTTATAGTAATTTTTTATTTTCTTTTTTTGTTTTGTTTTTTGGAACAGAGTTTCTCTTTATAGCCCTGGCTGCACTGGAACTTACTCTGTAGAGAGGCTGTCCTAGAACTCATGGAGTTCCTGCCACTGCCTGAGTGCTGGAATTAAAGGCATGAGCCGCCGCCACCACCTAGGCTAGTTTGCAGTATCTTGCTTGATCATCTTCTTATTACTTTCTGAAAGGTGGAATAACATTTGCTAGCTCAGTGTACATATACTCTGCCCTCCATGATTTCCCTGATTAAGTGGTTCTGCACTCGTATCTGCTAGTATTCCTTTAGACCAATGAACAAAATTGTCAGAGCCAAGAGAAACAAACTTGTTTTATTTTAAACATTTATGTATTTATTTATTATGTATATATACATCATACAGCTTTCTGCCTGCGTGTATGTGCCTGCGGGCCAGAAGAGGGCACCAGACCTGATTATAGAAGGTTGCTGGGAATTGAACTCAGGACCTCTGGAAGAGCAGTCAGTGCTCTTAACCGCTGAGCCATCTCTCCAGCCCAAGAAACAAACTTGTAAGGACCATGTTCTCTCTTTTCTCTCACCTACCTTGTCTTTAATTCTCTTTCTGATGTTATTTCTATCTTTTCTGTTTGAAAATCATTTTCCTTCCTAGAAAAGGCAGAAGTGCAACATGGACTAAGTGCTCTGCCCTTGTCTCCAGCATCTGCTAGTAGTATTGTCTAAGCACTGCTATGCTCACGCTAGCAGAGGATCAAGTAATCTGACCTTATTTTAAATCTCCTTTCCTATTTTAGTCTATTAGTATTGAGTGTTCATTCTTAAATATACTCTTTCTTTCCATGTTTGTATATTTCTTTATTTTAATTTCTGAAAATCATATTCCTAATTTCATAGGAATTATCTGCAATTAATGATCAGAATCTCCTTTTTAGAATCTAACAAACTAAGCAGATTCTTTTTCAAGTCTTCGGAGAAAATTTCCACAGATCCTGAGCTTAGGCATTATGGCTGCTAATGCTCAAAACCACTTCAATCATTACTACACATCATACTTATCTCATTCCCTACCTTCCAAGTAATACTGCCACCAGGGATTCTACCGGAAACTTTTTAGGCAGGGTACTTGATACAGTGCTAGATAAGTATGAAATGCACAATAACACAAAATTGAAGATTAAGAGAATAGACGTGTTTTCAAAGCTAAAAGTCAACAGATCTGTCAAATAATTATTGCATAGATAGGTAAATACAACAGGCTCCAAGTCCTCCTCAGGATTTCTATTCTGTGAATGTCGACCCACAGAATCACAGTCTTAGAGAAGTAGGCTAGAAGAGTTTTTGTAACTACTATATTTCACCTATTAAATTCCAGCAAGTGGCCAGGTGTGGTACCACACACCTCAATGGGAGGTAAAGACAGGCGGATCTCTGCAGGTTTGAGGCCAGTCTGTTCAACATACATAGTAAGTTTCAGGATATCAAGCACTACACAGAGACACTATCTCAAAGGGAAAAAATATAAATGTATATCTGTACACCATGTGCATGCCTAGTGCTCTTGGAGGTCAGAAAAGGGGCTCAGATCCTCAGACTGGAGTTGCAGAGTGTTGTAAGCTACCATGTGGGTGCGAGAACCAAATCCTGGGTCCTCTACAGGAGCACCATAGCCCTTGGACCATCTTACAGCCCCTCTAAGTTCACTTTAAAGTGATCCCAATTACACATTTTAAGTTCAAACAAGCTTAAGACATTATTCCCTTATTGGTCATCATCCATCTATCATCTCAAACTCAACCAGCCAATGGCTCAATTACCACTTGGATGTCTGGACAACACACAATATGCAAAAGTCCCAGGTACCAAAGAAGTCGCCTATAGGAAAGCACTATTGCTTTTTTAATGTCTTACACAGTCTACATCAAAAAATAAATAAATAAATAAAAATAATCGAGTCGCTTGGATTCAAAATCTGCAGTCATGTTTCGAGTGAAAAGCCTAAAGTCACTCTCTTTAAATATACCAAAGCTAGTCAATGAAATCACTGAAGACCGCTGCTACCAACATGTAAGGAAATACAGTGAGAACTCAAAAACAAGGAACAAATCACAGACCACCATACCCAACAAAAACAGGACTTTCCCTCAGCTGTAGAATAAAAGTCTACACGTTTCTGCTTCAAAATGCAAGATCAACAAGTTGTCAGGAAAATCAAACTGAACTCCACAAATGAACCGGGTGTTAGATATAGTCTCGTGTTCTGAGAGACACTCCCTCTGGCATTTCAGACAACAGCATTACAGGTACAACCCATGTGTAAGACTCACCAGCAGCTTGTCCAGTCTTCGCCAGGAGAGACCCCAGTTCAAGGATGCTCTGCTCTTTGACCTGGACTGCCTCCTCATCATTTTCTTGAATGTCACGCTTCACTAAGAAAAGAAAATGAACTCTTAAAATCATGAAGCAAGGGAAAATTCACCCTTATTAGACCATTATGAACTCTAGTCTATTTTCCAAATAAAACTAGCAAACAAATGCTTGAAAGAAAAAACCTTTTAAAGTAAAATGACCAAATATCTATAGGATATGCCTCATATTAATAGTAAAAACCTAAATTCTTCACTTTAAGTAGACCTTTTTAATCAATCCCTTAGAACTCACCTAACCCGCTGGGAATTTAGCTCAGTGGTAGAGCGCTTACCTAGGAAGCGCAAGGCCCTGGGTTCGGTCCCCAGCTCCGAAAAAAAGAACCAAAAAAAAAAAAAAAGAATTCACCTAACCCACAGACACTTGAAATTTCTGCTGTGCTTGCATAAAGTAAAAATAGTTTCCAGTTATGGTAATGAGCCCCATGCTAAATACTGTGCTGTATTCAGATAGTTTTTAAAACAAGCCTGTGCATTTACCTATCACAAAGTAAAATCAAATTGTAAAGTTATTCATGTCTATAAAGCAAGTCTTTCAACAAACTTTGAGTCTATAGAAAGCTTTAGCCAGGGCTAGAGAGATGGCTCAGCGGTTAAGAGCACCCAACTACTCTTCCAGAGGTCCTGAGTTCAATTCCCAGCAACCATCTGTAAAGAGATCTGATGCCCTCTTCTGGTGTATCTGAAGATAGCTACAGTGTACTTATATATAATAAATGAATAAATCTTTAAAAAAAGAAAAAAGAAAGCTTTAGCCAAAGGACATATCAAGAATAAACAATTCTATAAATCCATCCTAGAGAAAACTCCTGTCAAAGCTTCAGTGGTATACCGAAATTACACTTAAGAGAGACTGCTGCCTCAGGAGGGATTCAAGTCCTGTTAAAATAACTTTTTATCTGCCCCACTTTCAACTGTTAATAATTATTCAAATGCTGGAGCCTCAAATAGCAGCTCCAAAGTTTGCTGTGCTTATTGTGGTGACCATGACTAGTTATTAACGCTCTAAAAGAGCATCATGACTTGACAAAACCTGAGATTCTGATACTTCATGATGGAGTCCGGAAAAAGTGGTGCTGTGACTCAAGCTTACAGGGGAAGCTTACAGGAACTCTCAGCACAGTGAGCAAACACTATTTTTTTTCTTCTTCTTTTTATAGTATCCATATTTTACTTTTCTTTAGAGGGTGTTGGTGGTGGTGGTGGTTTTTCCTGTATTTGTTTGGTTTCATTTGGAAAAAGGGCTAAAGTTCATAATGGGTCTTATAAAAATGAAATACTCTAATGGCAATGTTTACCAGTAATTTCTATTTTCTGAAAGGCAAACAAATTAGGCACAAAAAGACTCCTGCTTCTCAGATCAGTTCTAAGTAATAACGTGTGTTCACAGAAAAATAACTTTGTAAAAACAACCGGAGGACTCAGGTACTCTGTTCTAAAACTGACATGATCAGAACTTCGAAACGAAACACTTTATCAACATAATTCCTTCAAAATGCACTGATCTCCTACTCCTCTCCTTTCTAGTATCCCAAATGATAAGGACATCAAGTTGTTGACACCGTCCTTTCTTGGTACAAGTCTTGAGTACTGAAATTCAACAGACTCAGTATGTCAACATACTTATCTTAGAAGTCCCTCATATATCTGCATTCACGAACTACTTGTTGATCTAATCCGAATCTTCCCAGATTACATTTAAAAGATCACATTATCACAAGAGGAAGCTCATTCCCTAACTGAACCCTTCAGACTGAATATTAAAAGGCCATCTCTGCCATCATCCACTTATTTCTGTTCATGTCTGAATCCCAGTAAAAAGCGACTTTTCTGTTGCCCACAGGTTTAAGACAATCACACTATGGTGTTAAATTTTTCTTTTCCTCCAGTAATGTTCGACCCGCCGGTTCCAAAAAGTTCCCTGAACAACAGACTATTACAACTCGCAGAACTAACTTCAACCCCTACTGGGAAACATTAGTAACCTCCTCTGTCCCGGCGGTCCCACTCCGACACTTAGTCTTACAGTCAACATCGGACAGAGGATCGCCTCGGCCACCTCTACCAAATACCAATCTGAAGTGTGTGGCACCCCTCAACTTCCCACACTCAAAAAGTGGCCCTCTTTTGCTGGAGCCTCCTGCTGAGGGCTGAGAGTAAGCAGTAGCTCACAGCGTCCCGGAAGAAAACTCCAAGAGAAGCGCTCGCGCTCCCACCCAGAGCAACCTGTGCTGATAACAACGGCGGGAAATGTCAGTCCTGAGCGGCAGTCGCCCAGATCTTCCAATAACACACTCTACGACCAGTTTATAACCAGCAGCCACTCTCAGCACCTGGCCAGCTCGCGCGAGCCACAACCGGGGACCCTTAGGGGTAGCGAACCCGGCCCGGCCCTCTCTCCACGCCGCGCTGCGCCCACCGTGAGTCAGCAGCCAGCAGGTGGACGCGCGGGCTACCTCGGGGCTTCCCGCCCGATTGGAAGCCATAGGGCTCCCGGGGGCCCCGAGCGGCCTGCGCCCCCAGCCCGGCCCCCCTCACACACAGTGAGTCAGCAGCACCATAGTCGGCTAACCCGGCCCCTCTCCGCCGCCTCCGACTGACACAGGCCGCACCGGGACAGCGGAACCGCGGGGACGGCGCCAGGACCTTTACCGATGGAGTGGAGGATGTCGATGGAGGCCTCCCGGTCAGTGCTGAGTAGAGACTGAGCTCTCTGGAACTCTACCACCGCTGCGGCCGCCATCTTACCGCTCTCACACCGTCCCCGGCCGCGGCCGCCGACGCCGGAAACACACACCCGGAAGACCAGCCCTCGCGTTCCTACCCGAAGACCCCGCCTCCCTTCTCCGAGCACTCCGGGAGTTGTAGTTTCTCTCCGGAGCGGGTGGACCAGGAGCGTCCCGAAAGCCGCATACGAGCTCCCGATCGCCATCTCGCGTCCATCTGAAGAGACGAAACCGAAGTTAGTCCCCACCACCCTAAAAGAGACTGAGTGCTCAAAGAAAGCAGCTTGGCTGTTACTATAAAAAGTATCCCCGTTTAACTCATAGCGATAAATGACCTTTCACATTGTCTATTGTATGGCAGGAATAGCATGGTTCAGATTCATTTGGATGTTTTGCAGGAAGGACACGTATACACACTCCCTTCCAGTCCGAATGAACTCACCAGTGAGAAAGAACACAAATAACCATTCCATCATCGGACAGAGCTTCACATTATGAATTGAAAGTCATCTTTGACCACTCGTTCAATTTAAATAGCGCTTGAGATTCACACCGTTGACTCATACCAGCTTCCCAGCTCAACAACAGAACAAAATTTTCCTCCAGGATCTTCAATTCCTTCAAAGGTAATCCGATACCTGTGAAGATATCAAGGGAGAGTAGGGGGAAGCACATTTCATTCGACCACTAAGGTTTAACCTAAAGATGTTGCTAAAACCTACACAGAGGGAGACCTTCTAGTTGATGACAATCCAGAAATTAAATAGCTGTGCTATAAAAGAAAAGAAGTAGGGGTTGGGGATTTAGCTCAGTGGTAGAGCGCTTGCCTAGCAAGCGCAAGGCCCTGGGTTCGGTCCCCAGCTCTGAAAAAAAAAGAAAAAAAAATTTAAAGAAAGGAAGTAGAACCAACATTATACTCCTCTATGAATGGATTAATCAATCTATATACCTGTCTCCTTTCATTTGTCCAACAGTGGTCTGTGAAAAAATATTTAATTACTAGCTAAGGAAACTGGAAGGGAATAAAGTGGTTTAGTGATGCTCTAATAGTGACTGACAGAGCTGAGACCTGGTGGGGAAGATATGCCCAACCCTTTGCTTTCTCTAATGAAATCTGGGTAACATCCCATCAGGCTGGTAACAGGAATCCTGACTTTGTTGTGTCATGTGAGCTGGCTTCTAAATTCTCCCAACGCTGAAATTCCATGAACTTCAGTGTAATTCTGTGATCTGTTTTTCCTCTTGATGAAGTCATTCCTCCTTTCTCAAACTGATGGGGAGCTAATGATTCTGTACTGAATTCATTTGTTGCTGCACTTTTTAAGTTTTTACTTGTATTTCTTTCTGTCTATCTATCTGTCTGTGGGAACCCACATGCCATGGCATGCACATAAAGAAGGGGACCTTGCAGAAGTCAGTACTCCCCATCATGTGGAGCCCAGGGATCGAACTCAGGTATGCATGTTTGGCAGCAAGCACTCTTACCCACTGAGTCATCTTGCTGCCCTGTATCTTTTTTTTTTTAAATTGGTTTTTCAAGGCAAGGTTCCTCTGTGTAGCCCTGGCTGTCCTGAAATTAGATGTGTAGACCAGGTTGGCCTTGATGTCAGAGATCTGCCGTCCTCTTCCCTTCACCAATCCAAGGTTCTGGAATTAAGGGCATGCACCAGGCTGGAGAGATGGCTCAGTGGTTAAGAGCACTGACTGCTCTTCCAGAGGTCCTGAGTTCAATTCCCAGTAACCACATGGTGGCTCCCAACCTTCTGTAATGGGATCCAGTGCCCTCTTCTAGTGTGTCTGAAGACAGCTACAGTGTACTTACATGAATAAAATAAACGTGTCTTTTAAAAATAATAATAATAATAATAAAGGCATGCACCACCACTTCCAGCTCCTGTATGTTTTCTTAGCCAATTCAATCGAATCATCATCCTGAAAATACAATTTAAGAACAATAGGCTTTGGAAATGATATATTTTCTCTAAACTATAGGCTGGCTACTAGTAGATGGTGACATCTGTAGGCTCTTACTCACTTTGATCTTTAGTGTTCCTATCTGGAAAACAAGAAAACCCAGCTCGCCAGGTTGCTGTAAGAATAGGAGATAACCTGGGGACTCGATGGCTAATGTTTTCTTTCTACATAACATCTTCCCTACACATTACTATGGGGTAACGTGTATCGTAAGAATACACGCTGTGGTCATCCTCTGTTGGCTACATTGAGAGCCATGTCTCTAAAGTGGACTATCAACATGTAGTTTTCAGGCGTGTTAAGATGTCAAGAAAAGCTCATACCCACCTTCTTACAGTTGTCCTTTGCTTGTCCCACTTTGAGATGCTTCATACCCTCTTCATGTATGTCTAGTCTTCAGAGCAGATTTCCAAGTGCGCCACAGGGTACCACGACCTCTGTTCTGCACGTCCCACCTCAGCACTCAGCAGCTCTCCCCCACTTCTCGCTCTGCTCAGTTCCTTTTTTATCTTTCCTTTCCCCTTTTTTTTTCCATCACTCTCACCTTTTCCCTCTATAACCCTTAGGTTTCAACTCAAAGGACAGTCCCCAGAGATGCTTTCTGAATCCTTCCATTTAAAGCAATGTCTTACTCCTGCAGATTAGCAAGCGCCCCATCCTTCTCTCTACTTCCTTTCCCCAGAAGACACCCTTTCTGGCTGACACTTGGCATTCCTACTCTCACACATGGACTTAAACATGACAACCATATTAGAGCCTGACAGTGATAGAGCGCACACCTTTAATCCCAGCACTAGGGAGGCAGAGGCAGGTGGATCTCTGTCTGTGAGTTCAAAGCCAGCCTGGTCTACAAAGTGAGTTCCAGGACAGCCAGGGCTACACAGAGAAATCCTGTCCTGAAAAGCCAAAGCTAAAAACAGAAACAAAGCAAACAAAATGCATGTTAGATTAGTGCCAGTCTGTCTCTCTTTCCTGTCACAGCCTTCTGCTATACCATGTGACTCTACTTACCTTAACCACTGCTGAATGGATTGAGGTAGGATGGGAGCCATCACAGATTAGCCACTAACCCAAATTTTATGGGTCCTGGTTTAACGAAATGAAGTGGGCTGCAGCATGTGACGCTGCACGCCTTGGATCCCAGCACTCAGGAGGCAGAGGCAGGCAGATCTTTGTGAGTTTAAAGCCAGCCTCCTTGTCTACATGGAGTGCTCCAGGCCAACCAGAACCCTGCTTAAAAAGACAGACAGATGGACAGACAGACAGATGGACAGACGGACAGATGGACAGACAGACGGGGGCTGGAGAGATGGCTCAGAGGTTAAAAGTACTGTCTACTCTTCCAGAAGTCCTGAATTCAACTTCCAGCAACTATTTGGTGGCTTACCTGTAATGAGGTCTGGTGCCCTCTTCTGGCCTGCAGGCATACATGCAGGCAGAAAGCTGTATGATGTATACATAATAAATAAATATTTTTTAAAAAAAGAAAGAAAAGGGGTTGGGGATTTAGCTCAGCGGTAGAGCACTTGCCTAGCAAGCGCAAGGTCCTGGGTTTGGTCCCCAGCTCCGGAAAAAAAAAAAAGAAAGAAAAACAGGCAGGCAGGTAGGCAGAAAGATTATGTAGATATTCCAGGTCTGGGACTGAGAATCCGAGTAAGTTGGACAAAAGAATTGAAATCAAAATCTGGCACTTGGAAGCAGCCAGAGCTAAACTGATAGAAATATCAGCTGGCAATGGGAAGAAGGAAGAACATGGTTGAGGATGTACAAATGCCTCCAAAAAAGGCTGCCTTCGCTCCTAATAGCTTCCCAGTTTCACGTCCATGAGGCCCACCTATCCCACAGACCTGGAACACATCTCTTCCTGAATATCTTTTTCTAAAAGATTTATTTTTATATCTTATGTATAGATGTGTGTGTGTGTATGTGTGTGTCTGTATCTGTGTCTGTGTGTCTGTTTTTATGGGATGTGTTCATGAGCACAGGATCTTGTGGAGGTCAGGAGAGGGAGCTTGGATCTCTGGAGTTGGAGTGACAGGTGGTCATGAGCCACAGGCATAGGAGTTAGAACCAAACTCAGGTCCTCCAAATAAGCAGTTCAACATTCTTAACTATGGTGCCAGCTCCCCAGCTCCCAAATATCTTCTAACTCTTCCTGTGACACCAGGAAAAGAGATCCCCTGTGGTGTGATAACGTCTACAGTGGCATCCTCACCACAACTGCCTCTAATATGTTATCTTCTTTAAAAAAAAATGATGCAGTTGTATGTAAGCGGGTTTTAGATTCCTTATACTTGTTGTTTTTATTATTGGGTCTGTACTACAGCTGGTTGTGCCATTACTGGTTCTCCACTGAAGGTATAATGGGAGATAGACAATTACATCGCGAGACAGCTTGACTTTACTTGAATAGCAAAGCACATGGCGTGTAGACTGGATACAATCAGAATGGCATAAGGTAAGCAAATGATTGGCTCAGAAAAACCAAGCTCCAACCTCAGCAGCACCATGGAAACAACCATCTGTCTCCCCTTATCTTTTTTATCCCAAAATAATTTCTCTTATCAAAAGATAAGCAAGGCTTTTGCATCCTGCCAAGACAGATCACCCAGAAGATGGTTTTCCGGCTGTAGAAAGTAGGAATGTAATTTAAACTTAAATAAACATAGAGCTCGGCGTTTCACTTTGCTGCCAGCCAATAATGCAGCTGCCTATATTCACGGGATGAAGGTGAAATTATTTTCAAAAATACAGAGCTGCAGCCACACCTCAGCAGTGCAGCATGTTTAACATCTGGAAGGCTCTGGGGTCAAGTCTAGTATCCCACACACGATAAAACAACGACCAAAACCTCCTTCATTTAATTACTATAAGGGAGCTTAGCACAACTGACTCCATGGTGGAAGTACCATTCAGGCTGTTAAACTCGGCTCATGGACAGCACCACCTGCCAAAATGACCCTAACCCATCAAAGTCTATGTAATTCAAGAGAAAGCTATAAATGTACTAACACTGTTTTGTGGTGTCTCTAGCACTGCTACGGGCTAACTGTTCTTATTAACCAAAGCACATCAACTCAAGACATTTTGGGGGGGGGGGGGCAGGTTGCTTTGTTTCTTGGGGTTTTGTTTTAGTGTATGTGCAAGTGTGTATGTGCCCTTAAAAGCTCATTCTGAGGAAGAATTTGGGGTACAACCGGGATCCCAAATACCCAGTGTAGTTGCTGGCAGGCTAATAAAGACTTTCTATTGGCTTAAACCCCCATCTCAGCAGTTCTCTGGTGAATACTCCACAATGATTAAATGTATACTTAAAATGACCCCTCTCTCTCCTCTCTCTTCCCCCCTCCCGTCTCTGTCTCTGTCTCTGTCTCTGTCTCTGTCTCTGTCTCTGTCTCTGTCTCTGTCTCTGTCTCCAAACAAACTCACTGTGTAAGTAGAGATGACTTTAAAATTCAGACTTTTCTCCTGCTGCCTCCTAAGTGCTGGGGTTAAAGGTGAACAGATGGTGCTGAGCACTGGTCCTCGGTTCTACTGTAGAGCTAAAGCCCCAGCTCTCAGTGTGTGAGAAGCCCACACTCATTCTTTGGATGCCTCTGCCATGTAACATGTTTCATCCAAACTCCTTTGAAAAAAATTAAAATGGTAAATATTTGTTATGTGTGCATACTTTAATAATACCGATTTTATTATAAAACCCACATAGCATGTAATCTGCTCTTGGGGTTTTGTTAGTTGCTTGTTTTGTTTTTCGGGGGTTTTTTGGTGTGTCTTTTGTTTTGTTTTGTTGTTTTGTTTTTCAAGACAAGATTTTTCTGGGTGTTCTTAGCAGTCTTGGAACTCACTTTGTAGACCAGGCTGGCCTTGTACTCAAAGATCCATCTGCTTCTGTCTCCAGAGCACAGAAATTAAAGACCTGCACCTCTACGGCCCAAAGCTACCTTTTTTCTTTTTAAATACTTCATGGTTTCCAAATTGTCCTTTTTATTACAGAGCTTGTCTTCTAGAAAGCAAAATCAAATTCACAAATAGTGCGTGCACCTTCTCAATGTATCTGAGAGACAGGGTGAAGAATTATTTTTTTTTTTTTGGTTCTTTTTTTTTCAGAGCTGGGGACCGAACCCAGGGCCTTGCGCTTCCTAGGTAAGCGCTCTACCACTGAGCTAAATCCCCAGCCCCGAATTTTTATTTCTAGATAAAACTGAACCTAGCCCGAGTCTTCAGTTTTTCTTTATTCCACTGGTATGAGTATTTGCCTGCATGTGTACACAAGTGCACCATATATATGCTTGCTGCCACAAAACCTCTGGGACAGGAGTTACAAACAATTGTAAGCCATCATGTCAGTGCGAGAATTGAACTCAGATCCTCTATAGAAACATCCAGTACTCCTAACCACTGAGCCATTTCTCCAGGTCATCTTCACATATTCTTTTTTTTTAAAAGGTTCGTTTTATTTTATGTATATGAGTGCACTGTAGCTGTCTTCAAACACATGAGAAAGAAGACACCGGATTCCATTACAGATGGTTGTGAGCCACCATGTGGTTGCTGGGAATTGAACTCAGGACCTCTGGAAGAGCAGTCAGTGCTCTTAACCGCTGAGCCATCTCTCCAGCCCCTCATCTTCAGATATTCTTAACCAAAGTAGCTAAAAATGAGTCTGTGAGTCACAGATTTTCTAAAACTTGTTGGCTGCCTCTAGTTATTAATAATACTTTGTCTTCAAAATTGACCTGAGGTGTGGCCAGAATAGAATCTTCTTACAACAAATCTGTTCTTTCAGTGCCTTGGAAACATTGTAAAATTACACACTGTGATTGTGTCCTTAAAGATAGAAATATAAGGGAAAGAAGTACCCTTCTTTACTGAAAGTCTTGTTGACCTAAGACATTTTGTTTTGACAGAGGAGAGACTGCAAATTGCCATTTTCTGTGCTAACAAGAAGAAAGCATTCACGAGTCAGCACAATAAAGAGCCTTGTCTAAGAAAAAGGATTCTTGATAACTTTGAAATGCTTTGACTTCTATTATGTTACTGACCTCCTGTTGTCTTCTTGACAGAGATGTCTTCCTGCAATATCGATTTTTTTTTAGCTTTAAAAAAAAAATGTCCTAGGGGTTGGGGATTTAGCTCAGTGGTAGAGCGCTTGCCTAGCAAGCGCAAGGCCCTGGGTTCGGTCCCCAGCTCCCGAAAAAAAAGAAAAGAAAAAAAATGTCCTTATCAAGGGTCTGGGGAGATGGCTCTCTGGTTAAGAGCACTGGCTGACCATCCAGAGGAACCAAGTTCAGTCCCTAGCACCAACATGGTGGCTCATGACCATATGTAGTTCCAATTCCGAAGACTCTGAATGCCTCTTCTAGCCACTACACATATGTGGTGCAAGGCATTCATGCAGGCAAAACACCCATGCACACAAAAGGAAATCTTGCAAAAAGACTACAGTGGAGCACACAAAAAACCATTTTCTTATGTGTGTGTCTCCGTGAATGTATGGGTGTTTATGGGTGGGTGCACACGCCTGAAAGGCCCTCCAAAGTCACCAGATCACTAGGAACTGGATTTATGGATATCTGTGGAACCAATCATATCATCTCCCGTTTGTTATGGCTGTTGGGCTCTGAACTCCTGTCCTCACAATTTGTGTAGCAAGCACTCTTAACGGCGGAGTCATCTCTCTAGCTCCAGATCATTTTTCAATACATGAAATAAAATCCCTCATCCCAGTGTCGAAGTAGCTCACAAAAGATATGTTTGAAGGACTGGAGAGATGGCTTAGCAGTTAGGAGCACTGACTGCTCTTCCAGAGGTCTTGAGTTCAAATCCCAGCAATCACAGGGTGGCTCACACCATCTGTAATGGGATCTACTACCCTCTTCTGGTGTGTCTGAAGACAACTACAGTGTACTCACATACATAAAGTAAGTTTAAAATAAAAGCTATGTATGCTTGGTTATCATGGGTCACTGTCTGGACATGGTACTCCCAGGTTCCTGCTCTTATGGAAAGAAGGACAAATGGCACACAGAGAAGTGGAAAGTTAACTTTATTCAGAAGCAAAATGATATTCCAGATCAGAGAAGCTGCAAGCCCTACTGAGTTAGAATACCCGGGGGGGTGACTGCTTGCTTGAGTTCTCATTTTCTGAGGACAAGGAGGAGAAAGAGGAACTGGTTGCTAAGGGGATATAGAGTGAGTGGTTTTCTACTTAAGTTGATCCGTAAGATTATGTAAGCCTTTGCTCTGGTGTGTCTTTTCCCATGACGCATCTGATTTTAATCATATGTGAATCTGATTATGCATATGCATAAATTAAGGGATTTCCCTAAATGTTCAATCTGGGAATACAGCTTGCTAATTGAGTATGTATTCAAAACCAGTTCTGGCTGTATTGACCCTGCCTCCCTTATCCAAATCCATTCTGGGAGATGTTTCAGTGGAAACTAACCAAAAAAGTTGAGTCACTGCGTTGGGCTTGGTGGTGCGCTCACAAGGCAGACATAAATGGATTTCTATGATTTCAAGATCAACCAGGTCTATATAACAAGTTTCAGAACCAGGATAGCCAGGGCTAAACAGAAAACCACTGTCTTTAAAAAAAAAAAAAAAAAAAAAAAAAATACTAGCGGTCCCCAGCTCCAAAAAAAAAAAAAGAAAAGAAAAGAAAAAAAAAAATACTAGGGTTGGGGATTTAGCTCAGTGGTAGAGCGCTTGCCTAGCAAGCACAAGGCCCTGGGTTCGGTCCCCAGCTCCGGAAAAAAAAAAAAAAAGAAAAGAAAAAAAATACTAAAGTTAACTAAAGGGGGCTGGAGAGATGGCTCAGTGGCTAAGAGCACTGACTGCTCTTCCAGAGGTCCTGAGTTCAAATCCCAGCAACCACATGGTGGCTCACAACCATCTGTAATGGAATCTGATGCCCTCTTCTGGTGTGTCTGAAGACAGCAACAGTGTACTTATATATAATAAATCTTTAAAAAAGTGTTTAAAAAAAAAGTTAACTAAAGGTTGCTTAAGAATAATATTTATTCAACTGTTTCTTTTTAGTGTGAGTTTGTATGTGTGTACATGTGTGTGTATGCAAGTGTGCACACGTGTGTGTGTGTGTGTGTGTGTGTGTGTGTGTGTGTGTGTGAAGAAGCATGCATGCCATTGCCTGTGCTGGTCACAAAACTTTAGGAATTGGTTCTCTCCTTCCACTGTAGATTTGAGGAATCAATCTTAAGTTTCATGTGTTTACCCACTGGACACTTTGCAAGCTCTCCATTGTTTGGAGGGTGTAAGTGCATTCAGTGCCCCAGGTTGCCAGGAACACTGCTCTAAGAGGGGTGTGTGCACAATGTTTGATACAGGTGAGGATCTGAGGTTGCTAGGCAGATTGTTTGAGAAGGGGTGTGTACAACGTAAGCCGAGCAGAGCCTAGGGGTTGCTCCGTTCTATCTCTGAGCTTGCCTGCTTCTGCTCATGGTACTGGGAACTGAGAGACCGAGTTAGATGCTTACCACCTCTCCCTCGGGAGCCTTGAACTCACTGTTCAGCCGAGGCAGGCACTGACCTTTTAATCCTCCTGTCATAGCCTTCCAAGAGATTGGAATTACAGGCCTACCACCAGGTCTGGCACAACATGTCTCAAAGAATTGAAGCTGGGCACAGTGACACTCAGAAGGCAGAGGCAAGTAGATCTCTATGAGTTCCAGGCCAGCTAGGCCTTCAGAGTGCGACCCAGTCTCCGAACAACAGTGATAAAAAGAACTGCATAAAATTGGGCTGGCAAGGTGGCTCAGTAGCAAAGGCACTTGTGGACTAAGCTTGACAAGCTGAGTGCAATCCCCGAAAACCAAGTGGTGGGAGGGGAAAAGCAAGTCCTGAATCCTGCAGGTCATCCTCCAGCCTCCAAACACACATATCCACACTATGCTACATGGACCCACACCCAGTGAACAAACAAATGAATAAGTAATCTTCTTGTGTGTGTCTGTGTGTGAGAGTGTGTGTGTGTGTGTGTGGTGTGTGTGTGAGTGTGTGCGGTGTGTGTGTGTGAGTGTGTGTGTGTGGTGTGTGTGAGTGTGTGTGTGTGAGTGTGTGTGGTGTGTGTGTGGTGTGTGTGTGGTGTGTGTGGTGTGTGGTGTGTGTATGTGTGTGTGTGTGGTGTGTGTGTGTGAGTGTGTGCGGTGTGTGTGTGAGTGTGTGTGGTGTGTGTGGTGTGTGTGTGGTGTGTGTGTGTGAGTGTGTGTGGTGTGTGTGGTGTGTGTGTGGTGTGTGTGGTGTGTGTGGTGTGTGTGTGTGGTGTGTGTGGTGTGTGTGTGTGTGGTGTGTGTGTGTGGTGTGTGGTGTGTGCGGTGTGTGTGTGTGTGGTGTGTGTGTGTATGAGTGTGTGTGTGGTGTGTGTGTGAGTGTGTGTGTGTGGTGTGTGTGTGTGTGGTGTGTGGTGTGTGTGGTGTGTGTGTGTGGTGTTTGTGTGTGTGGTGTGTGTGGTGTGTGTGTGTGTGGTGTGTGGTGTGTGTGGTATGTGTGTGTGGAGTGTGTGTGTGGTGTGTGTGTGTGAGTGTGTGTGTGGTGTGTGTGTGTGGTGTGTGTGGTGTGTGGTGTGTGTGTATGAGTGTGTGTGGTGTGTGTGTGTGAGTGTGTGTGTGTGTGGTGTGTGTGTGTGGTGTGTGGTGTGTGTGGTGTGTGTGTGTGTGTGTGGTGTGTGTGTGTGGTGTGTGGTGTGTGTGTGTGTGTGGTGTGTGTGTGTGGTGTGTGTGTGGTGTGTGTGTGTGGTGTGTGTGGTGTGTGGTGTGTGTGTATGAGTGTGTGTGGTGTGTGTGTGTGAGTGTGTGTGTGTGTGGTGTGTGTGTGTGTGTGGTGTGTGGTGTGTGTGGTGTGTGTGTGTGTGTGTGTGGTGTGTGTGGTGTGTGTGTGTGTGTGGTGTGTGGTGTGTGTGGTATGTGTGTGTGGTGTGTGTGTGTGAGTGTGTGTGTGGTGTGTGTGTGTGGTGTGTGTGTATGAGTGTGTGTGGTGTGTGTGTGTGAGTGTGTGTGTGGTGAGTGTGTGTGTGTGAGTGTGTGTGTGGTGTGTGGTGTGTGAGTGTGTGTGTGGTGTGTGGTGTGTGAGTGTGTGTGTGGTGTGTGTGTGGTGTGTGAGTTTGTGTGTGTTGTGTGTTAGTGTGTGTGTGGTGTGTGGTGTGTGGTGTGTGGTGTGTGTGTGTGTGCTGTGTGGTGTGTGTGTGTGTGTGTGTGTGTGTGTGTGTGTGTGTGTGTGTGTAGGGGTTCTCTGTAACTCTGGCTGTCCTCGAACTAGTTCTGTAGACCAGGCTGGCTTCAAACTCACATATATCTGCTTGCCTTTGCTTCCCGAGTGCTTGGATTAAAAATGTTGTACCACCATTGCCACATAAATAATTTTTAAGCAGGGATAGGACTTAGGGTTTTTTTTTTTCTTTTTTTCTTTTGTTTCTCATACACTACATCCTGACCACAGTTTCCCCTCCCTCCACTCTTCCCAGTCTTCCTCCTCCCCTCCTCTCCAGGACTATCAACCAAACATGGCATGACAAGTCACAATAAAACTAGGCACTAACCCTCATCTCAAGGCAATGGACTAGGCAGCCAAGTAGGAGGAAAAAGGTCTAAGAGCAGGCAAAAAGGCCAAATCGATCCTGTGACTCACAAAGCAAGCCACACAACCATAATGTACATGCAGAGGACCTGAGTCAGACCTATACAGGGCCCATGGTTGCTGCTACAGCCTCTGTGATCCCCAGTGAGCCCTGCTTAGTCATCCTGTGGGTCATGTTCTCCTGTGATCTCCACCCCTGCAATCCTTCCAGCCCCACACCTGCAGGGTTCACCCGGCTCTGGTTAGTGTTTGACTATGAGGCTCTAAATCTGCTCTGGAACGAGATTTGAAAGAAGAGGTTCAATGGGAGTGAGAGATGAGAAGGTACAGGTGTAAAGATGATTAAACTATATTGAAAATGTGGGGAACTGGCAAATATATTCTGAGTCCATGCCCAGTGAAATGAGGCAGACACCGCTGAGGAGGGCCCATTTATGCAGGGAGACTTGATACAAAGAAAAGGTTGGTCTGTGGTTCCCATGTAGTCTGATCCCTCTCAGTCATGCTAAAGTTTTGGGGCTGGAGAGATAGATCAGTTAAGAGCACTGGCTGCTTTTCCTGAGGACCCAGGTTCAATTCCCAACACCCGCATGGTAGCTCACAACTGTCTATGATTCCAGTTCCAGGAGGTGCAACACATTCACACAGGTATACACCAAAGCACAGGAAATAAATCTTGAACATGAAGGGGGAGAAGGAGGAAAGGAAGGAAGGAAGGAAGGGGGAGAAAGGAAGAAAGGAAGGAAGGAGAAAGGAAGGAAGGAAGGAAGGAAGGAAGGAAGGGGGAGAAAGGAAGGAAGGAAGGAAGGAGGAAGGAAGGAAGGAAGGAAGGAGAAAGGAAGGAAGAAAGGAGAAAGGAAGGAAGGAAGGAGAAAGGAAGGAAGGAAGAAAGGAAGGAAGGAAGGGGGAGAAAGGAAGGAAGGAAGAAAGGAGAAAGGAAGGAAGGAGAAAGGAAGGAAGGAGAAAGGAAGGAAGGAGAAAGGAAGGAAGGGGGAGAAAGGAAGGAAGGAAGGAGAAAGAAAGGAAGGAAGGGAGGAAGGAAAAGGAAGGAAGGAAGGGGGAGAAAGGAAGAAAGGAGAAAGGAAGGAAGGAGAAAGGAAGGAAGGAAGGAAGGAAGGAGAAAGGAAGGGGGAGAAAGGAAGGAGAAAGGAAGGAAGGAAGGGAGGAAGGAAGGAAGGAAGGGGGAGAAAGGAAGGAAGGAGAAAGGAAGGAAGGAGAAAGAAAGGAAGGAGAAAGGAAGGAAGGAAGGAAGGAGAAAGGAAGGAAGGGGGAGAAAGGAAGGAAGGAAGGAGAAAGAAAGGAAGGAAGGGAGGAAGGAAAAGGAAGGAAGGAAGGGGGAGAAAGGAAGAAAGGAGAAAGGAAGGAAGGAGAAAGGAAGGAAGGAAGGAAGGAAGGAAGGAAGGAAGGAGAAAGGAAGGAAGGGGGAGAAAGGAAGGAGAAAGGAAGGAAGGAAGGGAGGAAGGAAGGAAGGAAGGGGGAGAAAGGAAGGAAGGAGAAAGGAAGGAAGGAGAAAGGAAGGAAGGAGAAAGGAAGGGGAGAAAGGAAGGAAGGAAGGAAGGAGAAAGGAAGGAAGGAGAAAGGAAGGAAGGGGGAGAAAGGAAGGAAGGAAGGAGAAAGGAAGGAAGGAAGGAAGGAAGGAGAAAGGAAGGAAGACATGCTGAAGTTTAATCCCTATTATGAGGTAGGGACCAGAAAGTTGATCCATCCAAAGTTTTTAAAATGAAGCTTTAGGGCCACAGAACCATGACTCAAAATAAGCCTCTTTTCATTAAAACTTTTCCCAGTCTCTGGTACTGTGTTAGTAACTACAGCATAGGCTGAGAAAGGAGCTTCACAAATATGATCAAAGGTGTTAAGAGGTGAAGTTCAAAAACCGACTTCACTAATGGAAGTCAAAGGTCACTACTGATGGTACCAAAGCTTGGGTTTCAGATAGGGATGCAATGTGAAAGGAAAACTACAATTACCTCAGTAAAATGGGAAACATACTTGTGACTCAGAAACAAGAACCTGAAATTTCAAAAGCATAATCTATTCAGGAAAAAAAGAGGATTTGATAATATATTTACTTTGCTCCACAAAGGTACCACATAAGTTAACGAGTCACAGAGTAAAAAAAAAAAAGTTTCTCGGAGCTGGAGAGATTTATCAGTTAAGAGCACTGGCTACTCTTCCAGAGGTCCTGGGTTTAAATACCAGCACCTACATGGTGGCTCACAACCATCTGTAATGAGTTCTGATGCCCTCTTCTGGTGTGTCTGAGGACAGTGACAGTGTATTCATATACATAAAATAAATCTTTTTTTTTTTTTTTAAAAAAGGTATCCTTGGGCTGGAGAGATGGCTCAGTGGTTAAGAGCATTGACTGCTCTTCCAAAGGTCCTGAGTTCAATTCCCAGCAACCACATGGTGGCTCACAACCATCTGTAAAGAGATCTGATTCCCCCTTCTGTGTGTCTGAAGAGAGTGACAGTGTACTCCTATACATAAAATAAATAAATAAATCTTTTTTTTTAAAAAAAAGGTATCCTCAATGTCTAAAACATCAGGGGATTAATATCTTCCAAAGCATGCAAAGATGGACTGAAGGGCCACTTGATGTGCTGTTTTCAACATGGCTTTTAACTGAGTGAAAACACAGTGTAGGGGCTGGAGAGATGGCTCAGTGGTTAAGAGCACTGACTGCTCTTCCAGAGGTCCTGAGTTCAATTTCCAGCAACTACATGGTGGCTCACAACCATCTATGATGAGATCTGATGTCCTCTTCTGGTGTGTCTGAAGACAGCTACAGAGTACTTGTATAGATAAAACAAATCTTTAAAAAAATAGTTTATTAGGATAGTTTATTGTCACAACACAATAGACACTAGACAGTAGTAGTTGGTCACAGCAGAACTCATGTCAGGTGTCACCAATAAGGATAGCACTCATTCATGAGCTAGCTGTTGGACTGACAGGAAAAGCAATCTGAGGGTAGTTTCAGTGTCTTTGGTGAAGGAGAGGTCCAGCAGGAAGGTGACAGAACAGCATCTGCAGACTATTTCTTCCCACATCTGCTTTGCCTTTTCCTCCTAATACTAGCACTCTGAACTCAACCTTAACGTTGCCCAAATCCTCACTTGTACTTCCACCAGTTTCTATTTCTTAGTGCATTCTGGGAGAATGTCTTGGTCCACTTTTCTATCTCACTAACTCATTCTTTGGTATATCTACTCTGGCATTCAACCTGTACACTAGTGTTGTGTAAAGGTAACTTTTATTCACCTGATGTAATTCTCATCTCAGAGGTGTACCATTTGAATAAGCTCACTCTTTCCAGCTCTTTCTGAACTCTGACTGGCTGGTTCAAATTAGCTTGAACCCAAACTCCTCTCCAAGCTGACTGACTCAATCTGGCTTCTCTCAGTTTCTCACTGAATTGCTCTGCTTGGCCTCAAACTAACTCTAGCAATCTGTTCTCATCTTCTGGCTCCTTCTTATTCTCTGGCTTCAACTCCCTCTGCTGACCAGCATCAAATTGTATGAACTCATGAACTCACCTCCAGTGCACTGCACTCATAGCACCGACTCCTGCTCTTAAATAGCTTGTCTTTCCTGTGTTGTCCTTGTGAGAGTTGGATGCATTCTATCTCTGACTCCTTCTGTTAGATCTTTCTGTGACTCATCACTCTGTCTGCCCCTCAATTAGATTCCCTTTCAAACACAGCTGCTTCCTTCTACTGAATAAGTTTCCCTTCCTTGTTTGGGATTAAAAGTGTGTATTATGGTCCTATTTGTATTCCAGCTGGATCATGCAGACCTAGAAGTTCTTTGGATGTGATCCCTGGCCAGAGAGGTCATGTTGCAGGATTAAAATTCTTCTACGGGGGCTGGAGAGATGGCTCAGAGGTTAAGAGCACTGGCTGCTCTTCCAGAGATCCTGAGTTCAATTCCCAGCAACCACATGGTGGTTCACAACCATCTGTAATGGGATCTGATGTACTCTTCTGTCATGAAGGCATCCAAGCAAATAGAGCATTTATATATTATATATGTAAGTAAATAAATCTTTAAAAAATTTAAAAATTAAAAAATTCTACAGTATTGAATTTTAAAAAGATTTTCATATTTTCAAGATGAAGCCTTATCATATCAACAAATACTTATTGTACCAACAGAATCAACTGCTATATTTCAGTATATGTGTACATCATGCATTGATTATGCCTATACACTTCCCTGTTCTCTCACCTTCTTCTTACCCTATTTTCCTTGTCCCCTTCCCATGGTCCCTAATAGTGCTTAGTCCTTCTTTCAAGTTGCTTTGTTTTGGGTTTTTTTTTTTGTTTGTTTGTTTTTTTAAAGATTTATTTATTTATTTTATGTACAGCATTCTGCCTGCATATGTGACTGCAGGCCAGAAGAGGGCATCAGATCCCATTACAGATGGTTGTGAGCCACCATGTGGTTGCTGGGAATTGAACTCATGACCTCTGGAAGAGCAGTCAGTGCTCTTAACCGCTGAGCCATCTCTCCAGCCCTGTTGTTTTGTTTTGTTGTTTGTTTTTTAAGACAGGATCACCTGGTCTCATGATGTACCTCAGGTTGGTTTTGCATCCTTTATATAGCCAGGGATGTCCTTATTGAGCTTCCTTTGCCTGTGTGGTTGTGTGCATGTGTGCATGTGGATGGATGCACATGTATATGTGGGTGTATGCATATATGTGTATGTAGAGGTCAGAAGATAACCACAAGTGTCTGGCTGCTGTCCACGTTTTGAGACAGGGTCTCTCATTGACCTGGAATTTCTCCAGGAACTGGCCAGCGAGTTTGCAGGAATTTGTCTAATTCTGGCTCATACCTCATCATTGCTGGGGTTTGAAACACAGGCTACGGAGTAGGGAGGTGGCTGAGCGGTTATAAATATTAGCTGGTCCTCAAGGGGATCCAATTTCAATTCCCAGAACCTGTATGGAAGCTCAGAACCATCTGTAACTCCAGTTCCAGAGAATCAGACACTGTCCTCAGACTTCTGAGGGCATATGTACACACATGGTCCACAGATATACATGCAGGCAAAACACCCATACACAAAAATACAACTAAAAAAACCCACAAATTAGCATGCCCAGCTTTTTATGCTGGTTCTAGGGTCCCAAACTTAGGTCCCCCAGATTGTGAAACAAGTGCTTTACCAACTGATGCATCTCCCCACACCAGAACTTGAAATTCTGATTTTTTTTTCTGCTTCCATATTCCAAGTGCTGGGACTGCAGTTTATGCAATGTTGGGGATCAAACCAAAATCTTAGGCATAATATTAAGAATCCTACCAATTGAGCCACACATCCCAGCCTGTGCAACATTTCTCTATGCTGACTTCATTTCCTTTTGCTATGTGCTAGATCATATGATACACTATTTTTATTGTTTCTGTTTGTCATTTGTTTTCTGGGAAACTTCCACTGGTTTTCATAGTAGCTACCTGAGTTTCCATTCTCTTGGTTCCTTTCATGCCCCTTCTGGCTTTGTGTGTGCAGCACTCTGTGTCTCTTGAACACTACTTGAACAATATTAATCACGGCTATTCTAGAAGATTATCCTGATTCCATTCACTGTTTTCAAAGAAAGTCTCTGTTTGACTTGCTGCTCTTGTTCTTTCAATCTGGGCTGCCCTTGATAACTTGGTGATTCTCAGCCTGTCTTTGAACTCCTGATCCTGCTGTCTCCACCTTCCAAGTACGGGGATTACAAGCATGCAGTACAATGACCAGGTTATTTTAATCCTTCAGAAGATACTCAAGTAGCTAAAGAGTCGTATCCATAACCAATTTTCTACACTGAGATTCCTTTTAGATTTGAAGTCCCCTGACCTGGGTAGTTAGCTGGCATATATGGTGCACTTCGTTGCCATGGATCCTGGGAAGTGGGACGAGGAATGAAGCCTCTGCAGCAAAGGTCCCAGGACCCCGTGCCCTTCTTTCCTCTGAAGGAAACAAGGGCAGTAGAAGACAACGCCCAACCTCTGAGACACTGCTCCCTCACAGAGGCAGTAGCTGCAAATTCATGAACCAGGGAGGAAAGTTCTACTTAAATGTCCTCCATCTTTAGAGATCCTCAAGATCTTACGAAGTGTCTACTACCTGGAATCTGAAAACAGCTCATCCTCCTGAATGCAGAGCATATACGCTGGATTCCCATCTGCACCTTAGGCTGCCAAACCCTTTTCAGCACCATCAGAGCTGATATGCTGTTGCTGTTATTGAGACCGAGTTTCTCTGTGCAGCCCTGGCTGTCCTGGAACTCGCTCTGTAGACCAGGCTGGCCTTAAACTCAGAGATCCACCTTCCTGAGTGTTGGGATTAAAGGTGTGTGCCACCACTGCCCAGATGACCTCAGCTGATATTTATGTCAGGACTTTATTACAGTCTCCAGGAATTAGTTACTTCTGTTTTGTTTCATGTTCTTGCTTTGTTTGTTTTTAAGAAAACCTAATACACTGAAAAACCTCCCCATTTCTTGGGTAAAGGAGAGGAATTTCAGGATGTGCTTATTTCACTAACAATAAAATGTACTTTAGTTTCCAATCATCACATAAGGCAGCCAGTTAGATGGCTCAGAGGTTAAGAGGCACATGATGGTGCATGACTTAAATCCCAGCACTCAGGAGGCAGAGATAGGCAAATTTCTGAATTCTAGCCAGTCAGACTTACCTAGCAAATTCTAGGAGAGCCAGAGCCACAGAGTGATAGCCAAACTGCTCCAATACCCAAACAGAACGAACAGTAAATGCATATTTTCTGTCCTTTCTTTCAAGGGCTTCTGTTTTCCCCTTGAGTGGTTTGTTCCACCTATTCCCAACAGTGTCCCCCTCTACACTTCATCTTTCCAGATCTAAGAAACCACAAAATCCAGCCAAGCGTGTTGGAGCATGCCTTTAATCCTAGCACTAAGAAGGCAGAGGCAGGTGGATTTCTGTGAGTTGCAAGCCAGCCTGGTCTACACCGCATTCCAGGAATGTAAGGACATAGTGAGACCCTGCATAGATAGATAGATAGATAGATAGATAGATAGATAGATAGATAGATAGATAGATAGATAGATAGATAGATAGATAGATAATCACAAAAACTACAAAGCTAATTACTTCTAAAAAACAACTGCATTTTGAACATGAAAGTCCAAATCATGCATACAAAGTAACCATTTCTTCCCAGAACAGTGTCAAGGTTGAAGCTAGGTGCTAATATATGACAGAAACTTGTCAGGCTGGAGAGATGGCTCAGAGGTTAAGAGCACTGACTGCTCTTCCAAAGGTCCTGAGTTCAATTCCCAGAAACCACTTGGTGGCTCCAACTATTCATGAGATCTGGTGCCCTCTTCTGACCCGCAGCATACATGTAGGCAGAACACTATACATAATAAAATTTAAAAAAAGAAAGAAAGAAACTTGTCAGAGGAAGTTCTAACTGTGGATGTGACATGATTTTCCAGATAATCACAACATTTACATAAATTGTGAAATGTAATCCCCAAATGGAAAGAACCAACCAATAACACCACCCATCACTGCTCACCCCAGCCCTCTGTCTTCCTCTTAGCCACTGTTTTCATGCTCACACTTCTGACAGCATCTTCCAACACTGTCTTTCATACACCTTTCCTTACCTTTCATTTCCCAACCCAGTACAAAACCTGCTCTGCAAATGTTCACCACCAGGAGTGGTGGCTGGCACATGACTGTAATCCCAGCACTCAGGAGGCATAAAAAAACCAAAAACACTCATTTTCCATAACCTGGAGATGTGTTCCATTTGGAATCCCTAAAGAATCACAGGAGAATGTGTTATGGATTATGAGAACGGGAACAGAACAAAGCACTTAACTCCTGACTCCTCAGCTACAGGCATCTACAGACTGAAGTATCATTAGGGTACATATCACACCTGGCACATATGGACAGATATTATTCACGTGTGATGACTATATGATTCCTGTGTCTGGAGACTGATACTGAGTGTCTTCCACTATTACTATCATCTTTTTTCTTCTCTTTTCTTTTTGAGACATGGTCTTCCTGTGTAGCCATGGATGGAAACGCACTATGTAAACCAAGCTGGCCTCAGACTCAAGAGTACTTGGATTAAAGGCATGAACCACCATGCCTGATTTCATTTGTTAAAAGTTTATTTTTGTTTATATGTATCTGACTTCACACACACCCAGAACAGAAAAATCAGATCCTATTACAGATGGTTGTGAGCCACCATGTGGTTGCTGAGAACTGAACTTAAGACCTCTGGAAGAGCAGTCCATGCTCTTAACCCTTTGAGTCATCTCTCTAGGCCTGGTTTCTCTTTTAAAAGATGTATTGTTATGCCACATACTTCTGTGAACCATCTGTATGCCTGGCATTCATGGAGAAAGACCTCCTGAAAAGGGGGTTTATAGATGTTTGTTAGCCACCACGTGGATGCTGGGAACTGAACCCAGGTCCTCTGTAAGAGCAGCAAATACGGGGCTGGGGATTTAGCTCAGTGGTAGAGCGCTTACCTAGGAAGCGCAAGGCCCTGGGTTCGGTCCCCAGCTCCGAAAAAAAGGAACAACAACAAAAAAAAAGCAGCAAATACTCTTAAACACTATCATTTTGTCAATTTTATGCACACGCGCATAAACACACACACACACACACACACACACACACACACAAACTTACTGTATGTGTGCATGCATATGCCATGGTGCACATGGAGGCCAGAGGACAACATTCAGGAATTGGTTTTCTCCTTTCCTCATGGGGAACCTGGGTATCAAACTCACTCGGACTATCAAGGAGGATGGCAACAGCATTTATCAGCTATGCTCTTACTGGCCCACAAATATGCTTCAATGATTGTTTATGTGCTTCGGCATTTTGCTGCCATGTGTCTATACTCCACTTGGATTCCCTGGAACTGGAGTTATAGTTGTGAACTGTCATGTAGGTGCTGGGAATCAAACTCAATATTTCTGTAGGAGCAACCAACAGCTCTTCAGCCTTGGGCCCAGCTGCAGCCCCAGCACCACCACTGCCATCATTATTCAGGATGGACTAAGCTCAGGACCCTCCTGCAGAGTTCCTCAAAATGCTGGGATTACTAAATTGTACTGACTGAATGCTTGTGGATATGCTAGGCATTTCAACATGGACTGTGGGAAAATAAAATCTCCCACCTTCCTCAAACTTAAATTCTAGCTAGCAGTGAGGTAGAGTGGAAAGATGGCTCAGTGGGTAAGAGCACTGGCTACTTTTCTAAGGGACCTAGATTTAATTCTAATCACCCACATGATTGCTTGAAACCATTTATAACTGCATTTTCAGGGGATCATCCTCTGACCTCATTGGCACCAGGCACACACACATGATCATACATGCATACACATACACATACAATATATGCAGAGAAAACACTCATGTAGTGAATTTTTTGAAAGATTCTAGCTAGGGAAGCATACATATAAATCAGAATAACATAGGCTGCTTTCTGGTAAGTAAGCAGGAAATGGGCACTGGGAAGGTGGGGCAGCTGGTTGTGGGGGCTAAACTGAACAGCCTGCAGATTCAAAGGCCCACAGAGCAAAACTGTTTTCTTGTGGTTGGGTTTTGTTTTGGGGTAGCTTCTCCATGCAGTCCTGGCAATCCTTATGGCTCTGCCTCTGGGGTGCTTAGATTATAGCTGTGAACCACAAAGGAAGGGCTCTGTATGTCACTGAGAATTCTAAGGAAAATGTCCCCAGAATCTTTATTTTAGCACATTACTAACTTCTAAGCAAACCGCCTTCATTCTAAACTTTACCAAGAAATTTTACATTTCTAAATTTTTTTGCTTCCCCTGTCCAACCTTGTGTCTGTTTGCACCTCCTTGGAAATCAAAGGTTGATCGACATGTCTTCCTCAATTGCTTTCTACTTTTTGCTTTATCTGCCATTTGACAAAAGGTATCATAATATATCTCTTTCTGCCCTGTCTCTATGTAGACTATGCTGTCTCTGCCTCCTTAGTGCTGGAATTAAAGGCACAGACCACAATGACCAGCATATTTGGTGTTTATACTTCTGTGCAAAATTTTAATTTCTGAATCTATGTTCATATATGGCTTCCCAGCATTATGACTTGTTCTTAGGAAAAGGTGGAAATGGTCTGTTGGGTTGAGATTGGCCTTATACTTGCTATGTAGCGCCTTGCCTTGACCTGTGGATCCTCCCACTTTCATCTCTAGTAGCATCATGTCTAACCCAACATTAAGTGATTTCACTTTGCACATCTACAACTTGCTTCTATATTTAGCTATGCAAAACTTAAAACTTCAGCTGGGTAATGGCAGTGTGCACCTTTAATAGCAGTACTGTGGGCAGAGGAAGGCAGATCTCTATGAGTTCAAGCTACCAGGGCTACATTGATACACTGGCTTGGGAGAAACAAAACACAAAAAACATTTTAAAGGCTCTATCTGCAATTGGTTTTGTGCTTACATGCAAATGGGAGGGCAGATATCAATTTAGGATACGTCCCTCAGTTGCTCTTCACGTTTGCCACCGCTCACATCCCATTATTGAGACGTTTAAAAATCTTTATTCATGTAAATGGGCTATCACCATCTCCCTCCCCCTCCCCCTCCAGGATCTCATGATCTACCCCTGGCTAGTTCGTAACTTTCTATAGAAACCAATCTAGCTCAGAGTTCCGCCTGCTTCTGCCTCTCCAGTGATGGGATTAAAAGCTGTACACAATGCCCAGTTTACTTTTTAACACTGGAAGGTCTTAATATCTGTGTGAGTGTATGTATGTATGAAGATCATGGGGCAACCTGGGGGAGTCATTTCTCTACCACGGGAGCGATGCGAATCACAAGGCTCAAACTCCAGGCTTCCAGGCTTGGAGACACATGAATCGACAGAACTCAAAATTATATAAATTCCGATGAGCTCACAACAGTTAAAATAATAGAAATTTTTACAGTAAGTCATGAAGCAGGTATGGAGGAACACATCTGTAATCCTGGTACCCCAGATGTAAATGCACACGGATAAAAAACTTCAGTGGTCTCAAGCGCCTGCTCTCTTGCAATGGGTCTAGATTTGGTTCCCAGAGCTCTTACAACCTATCCTCAACAGGCACCTAGACATGTGATGCAGTTAAATAACACAGGCATACTCACACACCAATTGTAACAATAAATTTAACAGAGTTTCAGGTGATCCTTGACTAGAGAGGATTGGATCAAGGACTGGTATAACTGAGACCATATTTTGAAAAAAATCTTTTAGAAAACAAAATTATTAATTGCTAAGAAACAGAACATATTGAGATGACACAAACCCCTAATCCTAGCTGTTGGCTGAGGCAGAATAACTAATACCTCAAAGCCAACCTAGTCTATGGGTCATATAAACATTCTCTTAAAAGAACAATCTGCAAAGAATAAGTTACACAGTAAGTTTCAGGCCAGCCCGGACTACAAGCAAATAAAAATTTTCATTGTATAAACACAATCATGTGGCATAAAATACACGACACCCCAGAAGTGAAAGGTAGGAATATCTATTCAATGAGCACTCCAGCCCTTATGCATTCAATTGAGACATCTTTTATTGATAAACGATTTACAAATGCAACAATGGAAGAACAAGCTATAATTAGAGGTAAAGATGTAGTGAGCTAAATCTTTACCGAACATAAAAATCAATAGTTAATACTTGTAAGTCAATAATGTAGGATTATGTAACTATAAGAAACCAAAACAGTTGAAAGCTGTTCTTGGGGGTCTGTAGTTGGCCAGACCTCAAGTGGCTCAGGCAGTGGAGGCACACCCTTTAATCCCAGCAGAGGGACCCAGGGAGGCAGAGGCAGGTTCTAGGCCAGTCAGGATTACATAGAGAAACCCTGTCTCAAAAGCCCAAAGAAACAAAACATTCCAAAGTGACCTATTTAAAAGTATACCCCTCCCCCACAAAAAAAGTAGGTATGGCCAAGTTTGCCTGGTTTTGAGTTTCATGAGTGATCACGGTACATTTAAATCATATTCACCCCATTGGCTTCTCTTGTCCCCTCCTGCTGAACATAAAGTATCTTACCTTGCCATCACCACAAAAAACATATAAAAGAACAGTACAAACTAGGATTCTAGAACTTGAGTTACCCATGTCATTTGAGGTAGAGAAATCCCGCATGGGGGTGGGGAATGTATGTTTATGCATACCATGTATATGTAGAGGCTGACACACCAGGGTTGGGGGTGGAGTTGGATACCTTGGAATTTAGGATGAGGGTAAAGGGGACCAAACCCAGGTGCTTTACAAGAGCAGGAAGTGCTAACTTTGGAACCCCATTCTCTCTAGCTCCAACATGTACTTTGATAATTAGGAACTACTTGAATTAAGTACTTTTGCCTCTGTCTCGCCTAAGTCCAGTAATTCCGAAGCCAAGTGTAACATGCTTTGTTGATAGGACTATAGCTTGGTAGAATGGAAATGAATTTTAATAAACTAGTTCATTAACGGTATTTTCCTAAGTATGCTTCCTCACACTACCAATCAAAAAAATTCTGTGAGTGTAATCCTAACCGGTTCTCTGGTATTATTCTATTTATTCTAAAGAACTAAAGACTGAAACTCTGAAAAGAATCCCATTACTTACTATCAGTTTATACCGGTGCATTTAGTGGCCCCAACCTTATAAGCATTCCTTTATGTTGACATAATCTGCCTCCTGAGATTAGTACTTATTGTAATGGGAAGCTAAGTCAGTATGTTGAGAATGACCTTGATGTTTCTTTCCTACCTACTACCTACAACAAGAGTTTGGGGCTCACAGTATGTTTATTAAACTACTTGACACTTTTAAAAAAGTAAAACCGGGGTTAGGGATTTAGCTCAGTGGTAGAGCGCTTGCCTAGGAAGCGCAAGCAAGGCCCTGGGTTCGGTCCCCAGCTCCGAAAAAAAAAGAACCAAAAAAAAAAAAAGTAAAACCTGGGGTTGGGGATTTAGCTCAGTGGTAGAGCACTTGCCTAGCAAGTGCAAGGCCCTGGGTTCGGTCCCCAGCTCCGGGAAAAAAAAAAAAAAAAAAAAAGGTAAAACCTATAACCATGTATTGAACATATCACTGAGTCTTGTTTAAAAGGGTCACAAAATTTCCACAAAGCATACTATTTTATTGAACTGCCTGGTTCAGATGTAGTTTATAATCTAAAATACAGCTATCTTTTTTTCCTTTTTACCATCTTTCATCATACAGAAAATAACCTTTTATTCTGAAGAGTACCAAATACAAATTTGCATTTCTGAAAAGAATAGAATATCCTACAATCCCAGCACATGAGATAGACAGGATTCAATCAAAAGTGAGTTTGGGGCTGGAGAGATGGCTCAGTGGTTAAGAGCACTGATTGTTCTTCCAGAGGTCCTGAGTTCAATTCCCAGCAACCACATGGTGGCTCAACAACCATCTGAAACACAATCTGATTCCCTCTTCTGTTATGTCTGAAGAGAGTGACAGGATACTCACTTATATAAAATAAGTAAAATCTTTAAAAAATAGCCCAACTCCTCAGCCACACACACAAAGCAAAAATCCCTAAGTCCAAATTTTCATCAAATATTTACTAACTACATATTGCCTGCCAAATTGCTATCTAAAAGACTTTTGGTATTTAAAAGTTAGAATAGGGGTTGGGGATTTAGCTCAGTGATATAGCACTTGCCTAGCAAGCGCAAGGCCCTGGGTTCGGTCCCAAGCTCCGAAAAAAAAAAGTTAGAATAAAAGTCCTGATCAGAACACCATGATTCAGGCTGGAGAGATGGCTCAGCGGTTAAGAGCACCAACAGCTCCTCTCTAGAGGTCCTGAATTCAATTCCCAGCAACCACATGGTGGCTCACAACCATCTGTAATGGTATCTGATGCCCTCTTCTGATGTGTCTCAAGACAGCTACAGTGTACTCACATATATGAAATAAATAAATCTTTAAAAAAGAAAAAAACACCATGATTCACTCAGATATCAAATCTGACAGATAAATTCACTCTTACATTATCTAGAATGAAAATGAAACTTACAATGCATTGAACAAAAATTTTTCAAATACGTTATGAATAAAGCACTCTGTGAAACACTACTTCAGAGACTGAATATAATTTTAAGTTTAGGACAGCCCGAACCTTTTAATAAAACTTGGACTTGGGGATTTAGCTCAGTGGTAGAACGCATGCCTAGCAAGCGCCAAGGCCCTGGGTTCGGTTCCCAGCTCCGAGAAACAAAAAACAAAACAAAACAAAAACCTGGTCTCAGGACTGGAGAGGTAAGAATACTGCTCGCTCTTGCAGGACAGGTGTTCAATTCCCAGCACCCACATGGTGATTCACAACCATGTGTGACTGCAGCCCACAGGATCAGACATCCATTTCCCACCTCTGTGGAAACCAAACATGCCTATGGTACACATGCATACATACAAAACACCCACTCACATACATATAATAGAACATGACTTAAATTCACTTATTTGTTTTTGAGAAAGGGCTTGTGACTAGACTTGGCCAGCCTAAATCTTAGACATTTGCCTGCCTCTGCTTCCCATGAGGTGGGGAATATGTATACAACCTCTAGATCGTTTTTGTTAAAAAATTGTTCCTTGGGACTGAAGAGATAGCTCAGCGGTTAAGAGCACTCACTGCTCTTCTAGAGGTTCTAAATTCAATTCCCAGCAACCACATGGTGGCTCACAACCATCTGTAATGGGTGTAATGGGATCTGATGCCATCTTCTGATATCTCTTACGACAGTTACAGTGTGCACTCTTGAGCGCGCATGTCCGCTTGCGCATTCTCTCTCTCTCTCACACACACACACACACACACACACACACACACACACACACACACACACACAGAGAGATGGCTGAGTGGTTAAGGTAACTAAATGCTCTTACAAAAGAATTGATTCTGTTCTCTGCATAAATATCCGGTGGCTGACAATCATCTGTAACTCCAGGGGATTCAAACACTTCTTGTCCTCTACAGACAATTGCACTTCCATGGACATAATTTATATGTGTGCATGGTGGCACACTGAGGTGGCAGAGGAAAGGGGAGCTTATAGACAACCTATTCTACAGAGTGTTTTGTATGTGCATATATAATACAGGAACTAGAGAGGATGAAAAGAACCAAATTTATGCCCAGTTCAGTGGTGCACACCTTTAATCGCACCATTGGAGAGACAAAAGGCAGAACGATTTCTGGGAGTTCCAGGCCAGCAAAGTATTTGAATTGGGGAAGAACACACTTTAATGTTCCTGAGCCAGGAGACAGACACATCAAAGTATCACATACACTATTATTTGTGTGGGAAATTTTTATTTTTAAATAAACTCGACCAAAATTCATGTATCACAAGGTTCCAATGTTAATGAATTAAAGGCTAGCATATAATTATCTTTAGCAGACATAGTTATAAAGTAACATTCGTCACGATCTCTGCTCCTGTACCATTTAATAGCACACAGGCTGCAAGTTTATTCTTCCTCCTGCTGCTATACTCAGACCCTCCATACAATCACATCCCCACAGGATTTGGCTCTTCATTTCCTCCAAATCCAACTGACACTTGTTAGGAGTAAACCTGGAGACTAAATTAAAGACATGCATACCCACTTCTTTAACTTTTCAGAAAACAATGCTGTAAATAAATGACTTATGTCTCAGAAATAAAATTAAAATGCTTTTCATTTTACCTGTCATACTTCTGTTACCAACAGAACACCAGAGGGTGGTTGAGATGTCTCCCTAGAAACCACATACGAACACAAACTGTAAAGAAGTTGTCCTCCGATCTACCCCCTGAAATAATTCTCACAATTGGGGGGCCGCAATCATAAAAAATAAGAAAGCCTTCTTCCCACCACCAAATTCCAACACTGACCCGAACTGGCCAAGGATGAATGGGTACTGCTCAGGGGTGGGTTACCAGTGTCTGAAGCTCTACTCCACTCTAACAATCAGACAATCTTCTGGCCTCAGGAGAAAACTGCATGTGGGTGCACCACAGACACATAAATAAAAATAAAGCGTAATTCTGCACTGATTTCCTATTATAGACTAAAATTAGAGTAGTCCTCTCTTTTGCCACTATATTTTGCTTAGTTTTAAATGGAAACCAAAGTGTTTGAAGTAAACTTCGGATCAATATTGGGTTGTCAGAAGAGCCACGTACTGATACACCAAGGAAAGTTTTAAATATAAAATTAGATTTTTAAACTACCATACAAAATTCTTCTAAAAACAAAATGAACAACAAAAAACAAATCAGACAAGTAAGGTGCATTTCAGTTTAATCATGAGTACATAGATTTGGAGAAAATGTCAGATATACATATAAAGTCCTAGAAGGACTCACTTCTAACTGTCTTGGAATAGTTTGGTAGCTCAACTTTACCACTACTACATGCATTTAAAGTTACATACTTACCAACTGTCACTGTCTGTTTATCCATGCTAGGAAAGGACAGAGTTCCTTAGAAATTTATTTCACTATAATCTAAAGACACAAATTTAGGCTCAAAACTTTGTTGAGAGCTCACCTAGAATACATTACCACACACACTCAGATTACACATTTCAGATTTTAGAAAACAAATATTGTCTATACTAAGGAGGAAAAAGGTAGATTTATTCACAAAAATCATAGAAGAAATACAATGTATATACAAATATGCCTGCATTATCTAAAAATCTAGCTTAAAAACTACAGGGAAAAATCCTTATGTTACAAACTCGTCACTAAACAAGACAGTAAAATATTTTTGTAAGTTAATCTTCCCAGGTAAACAAATGCTAAAAATCTGCATTTGTAATGCAAGTTTTCCATGCAGGGTTGGAATGATTTATACAGTTCAAGTACTCGAGAAGAGAGTACTAAATCTATTATTTCCTTAACCTAGCAGTGAGAAATGAGCACTGGGGCAAAAAAGGTAATCTTTGATCTTTAAAACATATGTATTTCTTAATTGTATGCATGTGTTTTAAGTATATGAGCACAAAAGTTCAAGGTGTCAGATCCTGAAGGAGCGGTGGTTGTGAGCCAGGACACACACTGGGAACCTCAACTGATTCCAACAAACGCAGGACACATTCCTTCACTTTGGGGAGACTCCTCTATACAGCCCTGGTTGTCCTGAAACTCAGCAATGACTGGTCTCTGCCTGCAGAGCGGATGCCACCACCTGGGGTATGACATGGTCTTAACTAGTGAGCCATGCCTCCTGTCCCTACATTTTCTTAAACATTAAAAAAAAAAAAAAAAAAAAAAAAAACCAAAACAAAACAATTTTTCCCCTCACCAAAGCAAATGATCTGCGTTCAATGTTTTTATGCACACAATCCTTTAGGGAAATGAGGGGGAAAAAAGAGAATCTAAACAGGGAACATAGAGAATCAGGTAGTAACCATCACCTTAAGGTTCTGGTCCAAGCTTTGACAATTCGGACTGCACTTTTCAATCACTGTCACCTCCCAGCTAGCTTAAAAAAAAGTGTGATACAAAAATTATAAAGCAGTACTCACCAGAAAGGCAGCTCTTAAAGAGATGGTTTTAAGGAAAACCATTTCCACTGTATCTACGCCATTCTTATAAACTGTGAAAGGCAATAAAACTTAAGCCCTCAGGCAATTTTACAATTAAAAAGCAATGTGGGGGGAAACTCACAGAATACATTTTACTATTGGTCAGTAGATGTAGATCATTAAAAATTTAAACAAATCTTATTATTCCCAAATAAAATAATAATGATCCAATCGAAGGCTGGCTAATCAGTATCTGACTTATTTTTATTGGCTTTATCAAGCAAGATGTGCATGACTTCCTCGTCTTCCAAGAATTACCTTTCTTTTGTTAAAGACAGGGAATCATTACACAGCCTAGCCTGGCCTTAAATTTACACTATGTCTACCTCTGCCTGCAGAGTTCTGGGATTAAAGATGTGCACCACTGTGCAGGGTTCTCAATGTGCGGTGAGCTTCCAAGCCAGTGATGTAATTTATAGCTTACAGAGACATACAAACTATTACCACCATGGACTGAGCCAATCCAAGTATTTCTTTCCTCTATTATATAGGAGGTATCTACATAGGTCAAGAACAACCAATAATCAAGGAGCTGCATCACACCTTTATTACAGCTGAGGTTCCCAAACCTAGAAATCCATCTGGCCCAAGAACTGAGTGTCTGAGAGCACCCAATGTTACTATACTCACAGTAAGTAACTGCACAGCAGCTTCCTTCCTTATGTGCCTTAAATGGTTATGTTTGTGGGGTGGGAGGGGAAAAAAAAGGAACATCAGGTACTTACAGATTAAACTAACCTGTACTGGCAGGGCTGTGGGGTTTTTCTTCTCTACCAGTAAGTAGCAAATGCTGAAATTCTGCTGCTAGTTAACAAAAACACAAATTGTATTAAACTGAGGAGTTCAACCCATACTTAAAAAGTCAATGTGCATTTAATTTCCTCAGAGCCTGATAGCAGTACATTTTAAAAGGTTGTCTAAGGTTAATAAAGATTATTTACATTGGCTACTGAAATTGAGTGATCTTGAAAATGAACTGTCAACACTGAAGTATGTCTTGGACATGGTTTGATTTTAATCAATAATGTATTTAATGTGGGAAGTGTACTGAAAATCTTGGTTGCAGAAAAAGGCAAGAGGCATATGTATTGAAACGCAATTACGTTCTAATTTCAATTAGACAAACCTTACAGCCAATTTTAACTTTAAATTATCATGAAATTTTATTGTTAATTTTAAAAAATGGCTATGAGTTGTTACTTCTCCTCCAAGTATATTAACCAGCTAGCTGGTAAGGGGGAAGGAATTAACTCTAAAGAGATGCCCTGTTTCTGATTCAAATTGTAAGAACTATAATAATTCTTTTCTTGGTCAACTTGGGCAAGTAAACAACCCTTGAAAAGATAGTGAAAATGATATTTTCACATAGGATTAGCAGACTATCTTTAAAAAAAAAAAAGTCCATCAGTAATGATCTTTACCAAAATAAAAGGGTAAAGCCTCAAAGAAATATTCTTATTTTCATAACATTTAACGTTCTTAACTCTAAATCTACCACACAATAGTTTCTTTCCCACAAAATCAATGTCACTTAATGTATAATGTATTGGGGTAAACGAAAGTCTTCATTCTTCTTTTTCTTTGTTTTTGGTGCTGGGGATTGAATCCAGGGGGTTCATGCATGCGTAACATGCACTGTGCCACTGGGCTACCTCCAGCCAGCTTCATTCTTCATTTCAAGTAGGGCAATCAATCAATTTCAAAGGTAAAAACAGATTCTTTAACCATAATAAAAGCCCAATGGAGACACACACACAGTTCCCAGATACTGTTAACAATATCAGAGAGTGTAGGAAAAGCCACACATTCAGTTATTCACACTGCCCTGTAACCTTACAAACCACAGCAATGTTTAAAAGAAATGGCTGGAGTCCAAGGAACCCTTTAAAACAATAAATACACATTTATCCCCTCTGCAATCAATCTGTTCAAAAGGACAGTACACACAAAAAATTGTCATATTCGTCCTTAAGATCTTAATCTAAAGTTAACATCCACTGTGCCAGTTTTAGGTTATATTTAAATTAAACAAAAAGTGAAATTAGGTTTAATGAACACTGTTTTACTGTATACCATTACTTTGGGAGTCTACATTTTTCTTACTAAAACATATCCATCCCTGAGAAGAAAAACTGATAGAGAGGGGGAAAAAAAAAAATCAATTCAATTCTTTCAAACTAACTGAATTTTAAATTGTCATCCAGAGCTTGAGGTGAATTTTCTCCTTTGGAGGAACAAAATGTTAAAGAATGCACAGCACTTAAGAGTAAAAATAGTGCTTATTAAAAAACAATTTTTAAGTTTTATTAATTAAAAAACTTTAAAGGATATATAGCCTCATGTAGAACTGGATGGTGTGAACTCATACATTTATAGACCAGGTTGATATCATTAAAGAGCTCTACCAACCTCTACCCTGAGTATCAGAATAAAGGTGTGCACCACCAACCACAGCCAGAGGAAAAAGTTGTTAACTCTAACTCTAACCCTGGCTGGCCTTCAACCTGCAGAATACTCCTGGTCTCATCTCATCCTGCAGAGCTGGAATTATACCAAATGCCTCCACACCTGACCTTAAAATAAAAGAGTCCGTTATTTTATAACAAAAATAGCAGGTAACATTAAAACAAAGACAAAACCCTAATGTTCAGCATAGGTTTGAAACCACTGGGAATAAACAGCTCAACTTCAGGCAGTTTAAACTAAACCTGATGGGCTGGAGAGATGGCTCAGTGGTTAAGAGCACCAGACTGCTCTTCCAGAAGTCATGAGTTCAATTCCCAGCAACCACATGGTGGCTCACAACCATCTATGATGAGATCTGATGCCCTCTTCTGGTATATCTGAAGACAGCTACAGTGTACTTATATATAATAAATAAATCTTTAAACTAAACCTGATCTTTCTCTAATTCCTATGAACTTATCTGAGTAATTCAACAGTGTTCCATTGAGGATGTCTAAGAGTTTAAGGTACTGGTTATGAAAATTCAGTATTATGCAAATTAAGAGATATCACTCTAGACTATTGTTAAAATGCTTATCTTACAAAGAATTATCACAAGGAAAATTAGATTACTATAAACAAGATTATTAAATTACTTGGATGACAAAAAAACCCCCACAATATTGACAAAGGTTAAAGAGAAAGGAGAAACCCTCAGTTTCAGTCATGAGGAAGCCAGGACAGAACAGGGAATATTTTATTTGTACACTCCAATCACTTCACTGACTTTCCTTTGAGTAAATTTCCACAAGCTACAAGAAAATTAGTTTCATAGTACTACATAGGTAGATATTACCTTTAAAAATATGTATCGGATTTATTAAAAATTTAAGTTATATACTTAGTAAATTCAATCCAGTACAAATGTACAAATCCCTCATGTATTTGCTTATTCAAACTGTATCTCAACAAAGTGAAGTCAGTATTATTTATCAAGTTTTACCAGTGTGCTTTACAGAGACCTGAAAACTATAGAATTCTCAACTGGTTCTCTGGATCACTGAACTACAGAGACACCAAAGGACATATTATCAACAATCTCGCCTCCACCCTGACATGGTGTTATCCAGGCTGACCTCAAACTCACAGCAATCTTCCTACCTCAAATTCCCAACTATTAGGAATACAGCCAAGTGCAAAGAATTATTTGGTATTCATTATTAAACAAATGTATCATCATTAGTAAATTGCTCCCCACCCCAATATTCAATAAATTAAGAACCTATTTTAAATTTTAACTTAGAATTGGGTCAGGCAACTTCAAGAGATTTAAGTATTCTAGAGCAGGGTGGATACAAGATAAAACTATACCTCCAGGCAGTTGTTAAATGGTGGTGGGAATGAAATCCAAGGTCTTGTACATAGCATATTAGATAAGCACCCTATGGTTGAAGTATAGTGAAGTCCATTTAACAAGTCTAAAAAAAATCTGTAATTTACTAAACTATAAACAATCCAGGGAAACATTGTCGTGGAAACAGTAGTTCCTGAAAGTATTTTAATTTTGTCAGGTGTCGGGGCTCAGGCCTTTAATCACAGTACTGGAGAGGCAGAGAGGCAGGCTCCCTGAGTTCGAGGCCAGCCTTATAAACAAGAATTCCAGACCAACAGCTACAGCTATACTGAGACCCCACCTCAAAAATCTAAAATCAAATTAACAGAAAACCAAAAAAGGGATTAAAATCTGTTTCCCCTCTGATGTAAAGAATAAACAAGTTAGAAGCTACTTTCTGCCACCACCCATTTTCCAACATAGTTCTTAACACCAAAATCAAAGCAAATTCTACTTGAAATCAAGTGTGGATATACTACTGGTATGTGCATTACGTAAAACCTGAAATTTTAACTTCTAAAATCATTCCAAACTAGTTTCATATTTATCACATGACCCACTTTGTTTGGCTACCTGGAAATTAGTTATCTTCCCATTCAGACATGTAACAGCCAAACCCTTTTATACCACACCTGTAGTCTACACCATACATACCACACAAGCACAGACAAATCACCTTCCCACTCATTACAGGGCTCTACATTAACATTTGCTCTAGTGTGGTGACATTTGAGAGCATTAAAGAGCATAAACATTTCCAGATGACCTTACCACCTTGGTGTTCAATATAAGCTTGGGATTTACAACAAACTTCAGTATCCTGTGGCAATTCAAATAATTAAACTTATCCTTGAGGTTAAATTTAAGTTTGAGCAAAAGACAACCAATGATTACAAAAATTTGAATGAAACATAAGGCCTCCAAATCAAGAATGCAAAATGAAGAATTTACTAAGGTTCATAAAGCTTTAAATATTACATAATAAAACAACTTATTTATGCTTATTAACACCACAGTCAAACGTGAATATTAATATAGAGCCTTCTCTGCCAAAGGAATATAAAAATCCTAAGTTTAATTAAATTTAGGGGCCTTCACCAAACTTGCTGCAAGTTTGGGGACATAAATATCCAACAGCCATAAAGCTGTGAAAGCCCCTAGAAGTAATAAAATAAATCCCACTTGCCTCAGACTGAACAGGGCAACACTGAGACTCAGCCTCAGCCTGTCCTATGGCAGGGCTATAGGAAGAAGAAAATTTTAATTTTAGAAA
Source organism: Rattus norvegicus (assembly GCF_021556685.1). NCBI lineage: Eukaryota > Metazoa > Chordata > Mammalia > Rodentia > Muridae > Rattus > Rattus norvegicus. Next base: position 71,319,904 of record NC_141543.1, on the reverse strand, counting down.
AACATCACCCAATTAATTAAAAAAGACATGCATCATTTTTTAAAGTCCCAATGATCAAGCAAGCAACAGAAAAAGAGCAGGTCTTTTTGTCTATAAATGCATTGTGAGTCCAAACCTATTTCTTGGAGATTTCCATAAATAACTCATTAAACTCAGTTTAAGTTCATGTGTAATCTGAACAGTCAAATAGGTGTTCTCCTCCTAACAAGTGGCATGATTACTATAATAGTAAGGAGACAAATTAAGTGATAACTCACAAGTCACTCAGAAGTAGATCCTCATCTGCTAGTCTTTTTTCTATCAGTGTAAAATAGGAGTAGAAAGCAGTGCCAGACTTTTTTATTTAAACTGCCCCACAAGTGGATGGAGGCTGAGTGGCTCATTCATCTTATAGCTTCATTAAGTGTTGTACAGGGACTGAAAGCAGTCTTTTTCTGTGACGTCTGCAATTCAAGTGTAAACCACTTCAAAATTGTTACACTTGTCATACTATGGACCCCAGAAGCAATTAGGTATGCAGAACTTTCTAGAAGCTTAATTCTTGATGCATTAAAAAATTATACTTTCAGCAACATAACTAAATGGATACCACTCCTGAGCCATGCAGCTACAAAATACAAATTATACGTAATATATAATGTAACACAAAATTTTAAATAAAGATTTTACTTATAAGTTGTAGATATCAGAGAATAAGTCCTGCTATCTTATCTTGTTCTTTGAACAAAATACAAATGTTAATCTTTGTATAATTCTTTGTATATAATCTTTGTATAAGTTCTACCAACACTTCAGTTTTCTGATAATGGAATTCTGAAATGCCTTGTTTTAGAAGAAAGCATTACTAAACCTTTCTAAACTTAATTTTGCCATCTTTTTAAAAAAGGTAGTATTTTGTTGTGTTTCTTTTTCTGAGAGAGCTTTAGTTAACAAGTGTTCAGGTGAACAGTGACATGTAATTCAGCTGTTGGCAGGAACTCACTTTGGTATATATGTCTGTGTTCATTATAAAGTAGATGCAAGTTTCTGTACCTCACTGTAACTACTGCAGAGGAGGCACAGAGTCAGTGCAGCGAATACCAAGCTAACAACAGCATTCAGCTTCAAATTGTCATTTGTCAGAATGATTTTTACTTGTTCACTTTCCTCTGTAACAATCCAAAAATTTTCAAGTTAAAATTCCTACAAAATTAGAATAACTTTTGTTGTCACATCTTTTATCTAATACACTTCATAGAAATTATTAAAGACGGCTAGTATTTCCTCAGAATTTTTAAATCAAGCCAACCTATATTCGTTTATGGATAATTACTTTGTACAGATTACAAGATACTTAAAAATAACTGATCATAAATCTACCCAACCCCACCCCCCAAAATAAGATGTCAACAAAAGCTGTTAGAGCTACTATGGTAAGACATCCAACACAAAATCCCCAACAGTGCGGCTCGAGATGGCCATCTTCAAGAGGTCCTGAGTTCAATTCCCAGCAACCACATGGTGGCTCACAACCATCTGTAATGGGAACCCCTGGCATCTGGTGTGTGTGAAGGCAGCTACATTGTACTCATATATATAAAATAAATAATTTTTAAAAAATCCCCAACAGTAGTCACCCTTACAAGTAAAATTTTCTATAAGAATACATCAACATCCAAAATTTCCAAGGATCATAATTACCAGTCAAACCATCTGGCTTAGTTAGGCAACAGAGGTTACCTATCTAATCTCAACTAACATAACCTACAAGGAATATAATAAAAACTTTCCGATACTGTGCACAAAAGAAGTTAACCTCTATCAAACCATTAACACGAAAACATGCACCTAAGCTTCTAGAAGCTCGCACCTGGAAAGCTTCTGAGGTTCATAAAATATTCAACTGGCACCTGATGTCTTAAAATTAATCAAAAGAATATGAATAGGTCTGGCACTAGGGTCTAAACAATATTAGAAAATGTGAAGTTTACACTGTGAACTTCTGCAATAATGTGAAACCAAAAGATGTACAACAGTGACACACAGTCTTCGTACCCGTAATGATTCATGTGTCTATGAGTTTCTGTCAACACACTAACAAGAACTTTATGTATATTCTTATATACTAAAACATGCAGCTAAAAAAACATCTACAGCTTAAAGAATTCAATCATGTATCAAAACTGTATTGGTAACTGAGTTTTATTATGTGGACATCTACTGTGGCATGCATCTGTACAAACCTTTCAGGCAGTGGTCCACAGCTGGGTTATGAATAAAAAGGCATAAATTTTTGTCTCATTTTATTACAATGAAGTTTAACAGTACAGAAAAGTCACATGACCATAATAATGGGCCAGTTTTCTTAAACCCTTCAACAGGAGGAACTCTCTAATTACATTAAATATTGTTACACATTCAAACTTCCAATGTACAAGTACTTGGAAATAGTTACAACCCTCACCAAGCTAGGTTGGGGACGTGAAGTCCAACAGCATTGGAAATGCTGCGAAGGCATAACTTTACAAATAGCAATGTAATCTTACAGAACTTGCCTTTATTTAAGGTGGTATGTTCATGTAATTCCAGCGCCTTCACAATTTAACGAACCAAATTTACTATACTTCACTTCTAAAAACCTAGATGAAACATGAAAAAGAAGCCATACAGTATAAATTGCAACTTCAGGAAAAGTTCCTGTTTTATTATTCCAAATAATTTCTCCCATGTCAAATAAATGTCCAATAGTTCCTGGTATGTGGGAAGATTATGTTTGTTAAAGTCACAATGAAGCCTTATAGACGGAAGCTTGTCTACATAAACAGCACAAGTTGAGAAAAGGTTTAATCTCCAAACCTATTAGACTTGAAGTAAGATCAGTAACGGCCACCTTGCGACATTACAGGAGGTCTCATTCCCATTGGAGGTCGAGGAGGCCCACCTTGGTAAGGGGGCACCATTGGTGGTCCCTGTCCATATGGTGGCATAGCGCCAGGAAGATAACCAGGCATTCCTTGATGGTGACCACCATACTGACCTAAAAAATACCACACGATATATATATTAGTCTTTCTTTGCTTTTAAACATTTTATATAGCTACTTAAGTCACCAGAGAGAGTTAAAGAAAACAAGTACCATGAGGTGGCATTGGAGGCCTCATTCCTTGCTGCTGTGGTATGCCTGGCTGTGGTGGCATCATGCCCCCTATTGGTCCAACTGGTGGATTACCAATCGGAGTTTGTCCTGGTCGAGGAAGATTTCGCTGATATTTAGGTAACTGTGCCCTTCTTTCTTCCTGAGGATAAAAGTAATGTACAATGTCTACTATAAAGTTGTAGAAAGACAAACATCGAAAATCCTAGTAATTTTAAGTACACAATTACTCCTCAATAATTACTTTTGCTCACACAAATCAGTACTACTACTTAAAATCTTCATGCCTTATGACTTTAGCTATTTTTACATTAGAACATGGCTAAGTTCACAAAATTTATAAATCTAAGTATTAACTTTCTATCAAATGAAATTCATTTGTAACGACTTGAATTTGTATACTCTAACACTCTACTATTGTCACTACAAGCAAATTTATGTCTACACGTTGTTTTTAAAAGAATAACCAACCTTACTGTCTTTTTCTTTTAGAAATAAGAGGTTAGAAATATGAGGCCAAAATATGAATAGTATTTATGGCACAGTATTTATGGTATGGCTTCTTAAAAAATAAATGAAAACCATCTGGGAAGATTTAAAATCAGTGAAGACCACGTGAATACAAATAAAAACCTCTCCAATGAGCAGGTTGCTATGATTTTTGATCAAACAATACTAGTAAAGATCAACACTAACAAAAATCTACAAACAACTTACCAGTGATATATCCTCATCTGGATGGATCAACTTACTGGTTGCACTGGTGGTTGTCAGTGTAGCAGGCTTACTTGTTATTGAAGCTGCTGGTTTAGCTGCAGTACTGTTTGTTGTACTAGTGGTTGAAGCTGTAGACTGTGTATAAGCAGGGAATGTAGGCTTCGGGGGTTCTGTAGTCGTTGCTGCAGGGGTACTATTTAAGGGCTTAAAATCTGTACCAACAGGTCCTTGGACAGCTGCCTGAGCCTGTAAAGTAACAACCCTTTATTATTAAGATGTCAATATCCAATGTTTAGCATAACAGAAAACCAAATGTATATGGTTTTACATTCAATCCTTAAGAATATCAAAAGATACTCGGCTGAAATTACTATACTTCACAGACGCCTTATACCTACTCTCCAAAAAAAACTTCATTACATTGCTTTGTATTCCTTTTTCCATTTGCTATAGAATCATGTAATAGTATTTAATGCAACTGCTTTTATTCTCCTAAATTCTTTGTTTAAAGTAATTTATCTTTAAAGCAGCTCAAAAAACTGAAACTACAGGCTGGGATAATAAACCCCTTAATAAGCATTAAGAACTCCAGAGTGACTCATCGGTGTCACAAACTAGGCAGGTGTTCTACAGAGAGCAGCACACTATCCTCCAATTAGTAATGGCTAGAACACAGCATAGACAAAAGGGTTAATGGTGCAGGCTCTAAATAAAGTTAACAGTAACACATTATTTTCATAATACGAGTGTTTAAAATGTTAACTTTAGAAACAAATGCAGAGTGCTAAACTTCTTACATAAAGATGTGACGCATTAAACAGCATGAATCAAAAGTAGCTTAACCATGCATCAGGCTAACCATTGGCCATCATTGTTCATCACTGCTCACATGCTTTTAACCCTTTAGAGCCACAGAATTTATTTTGTTGGAGTCATTAACATGAATTCAAATTTACAAAACACCATTTGAGTTTTAGTATTTGTTTTACTTCTAAAAAAACTAAATATATAGGAAAGATTTAACTTTCATAAAGGGTCCAAAGGGTTAAGTAGTAAAGCCATTTTAACAATTTTAAACTGCAACTTCCTGCGTACTTGTGCTGTGCTAGGAAACAGAGCTTTAGAAGATGCAGACAGACTTTCTGAATTGGATGAAGCTGTACTTGAGCTTGTTACAGGTGTCCCCATCTGTAGCATAAAAGAAAGGAAACAATGAACCGTCTCCGAACAAATGGGTGAAACATGCCATGTGGCATTTTAGTATAGATTGCATTTTTTATAAATGCAGATTGTAATGCAATCAAATGTCATTTATTTAAAGAGGCAGTTAATGCATATTTTTCAATAAACAGAAAAAGTACATGCCTCAAAAAAGTATCTCTACACCAATACAACTAGTTAAACATAAGGTTCTTTTCTAAACTTAATGTTTGACATTGCAGTAGTTCAAGAATCTTAGCATAAACTGAAAATGACAGACAGTTCTCTATGCAGATGCTCTCCACAATGAGCCTATAGATTTTGATAAAAGTTTAACACATCCATAAATAAAATCTCTATTACCACAAGATTGTAAATTTAGGCAACTAAAATTTAGCACCCAGAAACAGTACGAAAGAGGAAAATCTAAGGGTTAAGCTTTAAAAATCATCTTGATCCTTTTAAATACATCTACTTAGTACTAAATGATATGTACAAACATTTTGGCCCACTCATCCTCTAGAAATTGATGGAAACAAACAGCTATATTAAAAGCCATTAAATGGGGGTTGGGGATTTGGCTCAGTGGTAGAGCGCTTGTCTAGCGAGCGCAAGGCCCTGGGTTCGGTCCCCAGCCCCGAAAAAAAAGAAAAAAAAAAAAAGCCATTAAATGATGCTCTTCCAACTCAAGTGTAGCACTGCAATTTACCTCGGAGAACAAATGAGAACACGCACCAAATGTCTTGCTGTAGTCTGATTTTCACAGGGTTTCTATGGAGCCTGACTTTCCAGAACTCACTAGCCTTTAATTCAAGAGATCCATCTGACTCTGATCTTGAGGAGAGCTGTGTTCAAAGGCATGTTCCATTACCACCCGGCCCGCTAAGGTCTTATTGTAAACTTATTGGCTCCAACCTAATTCTATTATTCCCTTCAATAACTCAAAGGAGGACCTGGAAACATTTATGTAAGTCTTCAGAAATTCAACTTTCACATCTAGCTACAACTAAGAATCTACAACTAAGAATAAAGAAGCCACATCTTTGGAAAAATAATGTCTGATTTCTTTCTACCTGTTGTGAAGAGGAAATAAAGGTGTAAACATAGCAAATGACAGGTACATTTTAATGTATCACATTTTAAAGTTTTAATTTAAGAAATCAATCTGTAACATTTTCAAAGATATCTGTGAACAAGTCCATTTTACCTTAAACATACAATGTACACTCCTTTTCAAGAATTTCACCTTACCTGTCCAGCACTGGGGAAAAGAGGCTTAGTAACTGGAGGCTGTGGAGCGGGTACTGCTGCTGTCGGTGCAGGTGGTCGATTGAGAATACCTGGTGCTGAAACAGCCTGTGCTTGAGTCATTGGAGGAATTCCAGGACGTGGAACAGGTGGGGGCATACCTGCAGCAAAAATGATTCCCAAGAATTAAAAAAAAAACATTTAGATCAAACAAATTCTATATGATTACATTTGTTTCTCACAATAGTTCAAACTGTGTCTTCATTTTACAATTTTAGAATCTTAAGTGCAAATCAGTATGACTAGACACCACCTATAAACTTACTGGTTATCAGTGTTTGTCCAACTGGTCTTTGAGGCAGGATCTTACACTAGCCCTGGCTGGCCTGGAGCAACTATGTACAGACTAGTCTGGAGCTCTAGATACCAGTCTGTGCCTACTAGAATTATGAAGGTACTGAAGCTGTATGGCATCACACCTAGCCCATTCACCAAACTTCAACATGCAAGAGAATTAGAAACTTAAAAAGAAATGCTGACACATTATAAACAAAAGCAATTGTGTAACACTTCTCACCTGGTGGCATACCCGGCATCAGAGGTGGTATTCCAGGTCCAGGTGGCATCATTCCACCCATTGGCATCATTCTATTAGAAGCAGAATTTAAAAGAATTAAAAACAAAAATTAAATAGCAGTATAAAACACAAAATAAGTATTTTTGACAATTGCAAAGGACTAAATAAAAAACTTGAATATCTGAAGTACTAAAATCAAATCAAGCCACAAGACTGTACCATACACTGTAATAATTCTACCGCAATAAACGTCCTACAAACTCTTCAGTTTACCATTAAAAGAAGTGGGAGGGTTGGGGTACCCTGGAGGGAAACCCCAATGGCAGAACAAGGTCACTGAGATCCAATAGTATTCTTGAGAATAAATACAGGGGACCCCATCTAATAAATGTGTTAATCGGAAAGTTTTTGTTCCACTTGAAAAATATGCACACAGAACATAAAATGCAACATTTCTATTGAGTTGTCCATTGTGGAATAAAAACTTAAGTCTGGGAGTAACAAGGAAAAACCATCATCAATATTAGTAAATAAAAGCTCAGATTATAAACTTTTATTTTCTAACAATAAACTGTAACTCAAAAACATGACCCATATTTAGTTTCCCCTTTAAAAAAAGGCTCACCTTCAAAGACCAGTGTCCAATTTACTTCAATACATTAGATTACAAGTGTATGACCTTAATCTGTGCTTTGTCTGGTGGCTTATTTTGGTGTTGGGGACAGAACACAGTGCCTGGTGCATGTTATACATGCTTCTACCACTGAGGTATACTTATCAGAATTTAGCTTCTATATGTGAATCCTAATTAGATGAAAACTTTACTACCTGCTATAATAAAAGCATGATGGCAGAGTGTAGATATTCTATATATCTATATAGAATATACATATATTTCTACATCTATAGATATTAGAAATAGATTATAGGTTATTACCTCTTATTATTGGGTCTTACTATCTATGATGGTTCAAGAGAGCATTTGTACACCTAGAAAAAAATTATTTCCCTTTTGTGATGGAAACTATGTAGCCCAGGTTGACCTAAAACTATATGTAAATTAATCTGCCTCATATTCAAAGGGATTTGTCTGCCTCTGCCTCCCAAGTTCTGAGATTAAAACCAAGGCTACCACGCCTGGGAGGAAAATTATTTTAACTTATTTGCTCAGAAATGTTTTAATTTTCTAATTTAAAAAAGATGTGTCAATGAGCTAACAAAGTTTAAAGTTTTTGTGAGAAAGATTAGAAAATTTCTTAAGTCAGCTGAATATCATTAAATACACACACAAATGACATTATGATTATTATTATACCTCCTGAATTACATTATGAATGAGATGCTTACATGTTTTCACCGCAAAATGACTGGGTGTATTTTCTCTGATGATGCAATCTGTGAAAATGTATGACAAAATCAAAATCTAACTGTGATTTTCAGAACACAGCGGGAAAGTGTACTGTACACCTTTCATATCCAACTAAGTCAAAGTGATGGGCAACACGCACCTCAACTTCATTTTAGTCTCTAACACTTTGGTAAATCATTTACAATTCCCTCTGCCATAACAAAGACACTCAAGTCTATAATCAATACTTTAATTACACCAAATGCAACTGAAACAGATGGTTTCCTACATTCATCCTACAACCCAAAAATCTATTTTCCTTACAGGAAAATTATGTCTCATACTTACTGACCCCTTATTAGAAATAAAAGTTTAAAATTTATAGAGCCCATATTTTTGAGAAACAAAAAAATATTTAAATCACAGCACCCAAGTTAAAAAGCCCCACGCCCACAACCCAACTGCAAGTTTGCTTACCCAGGTGGCATTCCTGGCATAACTGGGGGCATGCCTGGCATCAGGGGAGGAACACCGGGCATCAAGGGAGGTATGCCTACAAAATTTTGCACCAACAAGGTTAGCATTGGAAATTAAATCAGAGGAAGTAAGACTTGTGTCACATCAATGAAGTCCTCAGGATACATTTGTAACAGATCTCATGTTACCTGGAGGCATTCCTGGTGCCCCAGGAACTGGAGGCAGTCCTGGCTGAGCCATTGGTGGGATATAACCTTGCTGAGGTTGAACAGGCTGTGGCTGAAAGGAAGTCGAGGCTGCAGATTCGTCATCATCATATTCGTCAGAATCATCTTGTTGTTTCTTTTTTTGACTCTCTGCCAAGAAAAGGTTTTAATTCATTTTCAAACATCAAAGAGGAAACTAACAATTTTAAATTTGCCCAGGACTTTAATCCCAACGTTTTGGAGGCAGATGCAGGTGGATCTCTGTGAATCACTCCAGTTCAAGGAGATCCAACAATCTCTTAGGCACTGGTTCCCAAGTGATACAGACATACATGCAGACAAAACATTCTTACATCAAATAGCTTTTTTAGAAGTCAAAATAATGTGAAGAGGTTAGGTAATACTTTCTGTCATCTGTACAGTACATAGCTTGATATCCCAAAACAAATGACACTAACAAACACTGAACATGGAGGAAAACATAAACTCAAAGTTTAGAATTGGAGGGACTGAAGAGATAGATGGTTTAGGTCCAATTCCTAGCACGCACAAAGCAGCTCATAGCCAAACGCAACCCCAGTTTCTGGGAATCAGACACAAATGTAACCCCAGTTTCTGGGAATCAGACACCATCTTTTGGCCCTTGTGGGTACCAGACTCAGTGGAATCCAGACATAGGTGCGGGCAAAGCACCCAAAGAGATTAAGTAAAACTTAAATATTAAAATTTGGTAGCTGGGCTGGAGAGATGGCTCAGTGGTTAAGAGCACTGACTGCTCTTCCAAAGGTCCTGAGTTCAATTCCCAGCAACCACATGGTGGCTTACAACCATCTATAATCAGGTCTGGTGCCCTCTTCTGGCCTGCAGGCACATACATGCAGGCAGAAAGCTATATGATGCATATATACATAATATATAAATAAATGTAAAAAAAAATTTGGTAGCTGAGTACAGTGATACACAGCTATTATCACATCTACTCAGACCAGTAAGAGGGCTCAACAGGTATAAAGGTGCAAGCCAGGCAACCTATGTTCACTCAAGCCTCAAAATGGCAATACTCTCGATGTAAAAATGTATTTTAATACACCTGCAATTCTTACCTTGTGTTTTCTGTTCAAGAAGTCGCCGTCTTTCATCCATATCCTTTTCTGGAATACCTTCCATGCCATATATTTCCAATTCTATGTCTGTTCTCCCAGGTATTGCATTTGGTACTGCATCTATGGTTTCTTTATGCACCTGAAAGAAAAAAAGAAAGAAAGAAAGAAAGAAAGAAAGAAAGAAAGAAAGAAAGAAAGGAAGGAAGGAAGGAAGGAAGAAAGAGGTTTTTTTTTTTGAGCCGGGGACCGAACCCAGGGCCTTGTGCTTCCTAGGCAAGCGCTCTACCACTGAGTAAATCCCCAACCCCAAAAGTTTTTTTTTTAAACTAGAAATTACTCAGCAGACTAATTTTGATAACCAATGGATGGATCTACCCTAAGACCTTCTTTGGGCAGTGGTGGCATCGTTAATCTTAATCCCAGCACTAGGAGGCAGAAGCAGGTAGATCTCTGAGTCTGACTCCAGCCTGGTCTGAACTGTTGTGTTCCAGGATAGTGAGGGTTACAGAGAAATCCTGTCTCAAAACAGTGAAAACTAAACCAAAACTGTTGCTTAGTAGTGGCAGAACAAGTAAAAAGAAACCTAGAATTATGAAGGCCCAGGGTCAGACTGTCAGCATAGTGCTACAGGTGCACACAAATGTCAAAGTATACCATAGTCACTTTTTAAATTCCATTCACTCAGAATAACAAACTTACTACTGCCATTTCTTTCATCCTGTAAAATCCTATAACACAAAGGTCTTTTATTTTGCTATTCCTTGAAAATTGTTCATGTCTTTTCAGTTCTCTACTCTGACAGCTTCCTAGTGTTAGTAGTTGTCTTGTTTTCATTTTCTCTATCATTTATAAGACAGACCACTTTGTTATTTTCTTCCACAATATAAATCTGTGAGTTCAAGGTCAGTCTAGTCTAAAAACACAAGTTCCAGGACACCCAGAGCTACAGAGAGAAACCCTGTCTCAAAAACAGTCAGACTCCTAGTCCTTCCACAAACTCCAACTGACCACGCACACACAGAGAATGAAAGAGGCAGGAGATGTTCAGAGGTGAAGGACATCTACTACTGCTCTTGTGGAGGAGGAGCAGGCTTTGGCTTGCAGCACCCACATCCGATAGCTCACCATTATCTGTAACTCCAGGTCTAGGGGACAATACCCTCTTCTGGCCTCGAAGGCCAACTGTGTACTAATGAGCACATAACGGACAAACAATTGATAACATATAAAGATGTATCTAAATGGCTACTACAATGCAAAGGAGAAAACGGGTAGTACTAAAGATCAAATCCAGGGCCTCAAAGATGCCAGTCAAAAGATCTACCCTTAAAATACAATTCTAGCCTTAATATATAAACTATGACAACAGGACGCAAAAATACAAATTCTGAAATTGTCATTATTTCATTATGAAAATAACTCAAAAGAAGTTTGAGAACTCAGAAGTTAGCAGCACTCCTGATCTTCCAGATGATTTGAGTTCAATTCCTGCCAATTAAATAAAAGCTCACAGCTTCCTGAAAATCCAGCTCCATAAAACACCTCCCAGCCTATCCAAGTACCCACACTATGTGTACAAAAACCACAGTAAAGGAGGGTGCGGGGAAACAAGCAAGCAATTTGGACATCGAACAGAATAATGCTTCCAAGTAGGGTATCTTCAAGTATACTCATCACACAAAAAACTGAATGGACTGAGCACTTAGGAGGCAGAGGAAAGAGTATCTTTATGAATTTGAGGGTAGCCTGGTCTACATAATAAGTTCTAGGTCAGTCACCTAAGGATAAATACTAAGACCTTGTCTCAAAGAAATTAACATTCAAGTCCATTTATCTTCTTAATGGCCACAGAACAGACATGGAGTCTATGTAGGTAGGTATTCCTGTGACAGAGCTTGTGCTTAGCAAATGGGGTCTATCCCTACCACTTCCCCCCAAAAAGGATAGAATACATACCTGAGTTTTTAAGTAGATTCAGCTATTTACCTAATACATAAACAATAAACAAATGCCAAAGACAAATTCAATATTCTTCTCCATGTGGTTACAAATCACGAGAAATTCTTACCTGCATGCAATGAATAGCTAAACCAGGTCCTGTGTACAATTTCTTATGACATATGTGGCATTTAAAATGCTTTGCTTTTTGGTGCTGTATAAGGATCTTCTCATCATCAAAATCTCTGTTACAATACCTGGTCAACATTAAGGTTAAAAAACTGCACAAAAATAACCCCGCTAGCAACAAAAGCAACCAGGTCGGGTAGATACTACCTAATTAGAAGCTAAGCAAGAGGATGCTTGAGCACAGGAAAGTGAAGCAACCTACAAATATTCCATCTCATAAATCCCAAAATAAAAACTTGAAAGCTGAAAATGGTGGTATATGCCTTTAAAATCATCACACTTAAGAAACAGAGGCAGACAAATCTGAGTTTGAAGCCAGCTAGGCCCACAGTTGTGAGTTTCCATTTTAAAGTTGCCCCTATTCTGTTACATGAAAAGCATTTTTTGTATTTATATCGAGGCAGGATCTCACCAAGTTATTCAGGGTTGTGGTGGTGCATGCCTTTAATCCGAGCACTCAGGAGGCAAAGACAGGCAGATCTCTGAATTTGAAGCCAGCTTGATCTACAGAGTTAAATTCCAGGATAGCCAGGCTACATGGACGAACCCCGTTTTAGAAAAACCAAGACTTCAAATTGTGATCCAGCATAACATGAAGCCCTAACACACACACACACACACACACACACACACACACACACACACTCACTCTCTCTCTTTTGATCTTTCCATCATTTAAATCAGGCTAGTCTACAGAGCATGTTCCAGGAGAGCCTAGGCACACAGAGAAAACCTGTCTTGAAAAACAAAAATAAATAAAAGTTCCATGAACGAGAAAAGATTGGGGTTGGGGATTTAGCTCAGTGGTAGAGCACTTGCCTAGCAAACGCAAGGTCCTGGGTTCAGTCATCAGCTCCAAAAAAAAAAAAAAAAAAAAAAAAAAAAAAAAATTAACCAAAATTAAGTGAGCCAGGACTGGTGGCACACTGCAGTCAATCTGTGACAGAAATGAAAATATCTGAACTAGACAAACCTGGTATGCAGACTGAAATCCTAATCTCAAAACTCTTTTAGCCTGGCAAACCCTATGCCTTTGATTTCAACAGATGCAAAGGCAGGTAGATATTTATTCTGTGAGTGCCAGATCAAACAATGAGACTAACTCCAAAATTTTCTTTTCAAAAGAAAAAGAGACTTCAAACAAGGTATTGATGACCCATGCCTTCAATCCCAGCACTTGGGAAGCAGAGACAGGTGGATCTCTGAGTTGGGAGTCCAGCCTGGTGAACAGAGTTCCAAGCAAACAGAACCCCAATCCCAAATAAAAAGGGAGGAAAAAGGCAACTTCACGACGATTCATTAAATATACAATTGAGTTGAAACTGGGAATTCATATTCTATTATCCAATTCAGGACAAAGAACACATTCAACTAACAACATATAAAATTCCTACCAGTTTGATATTAATCTATGCATTCAGGAAATTTAATTCACATGTTTAATCCACAAAACTAAGAGTTTTGACCTCACAAGATTTTTTCTATGAGCGCGTTAAATAATTCGTGACGGATTTTTAGCTATTTGACTACTTAATAACAAATCTTGAAACAAGTCGTTTTCATGTAATAGATAAAAAACTAATCTAACATAAAATACGTTATCCAAAAAAAAAAACCGAGAAAATTGCTTTCCTTCCCAACAGTTTAACCAGTCCTACAAATTGGGTAAGAGATAATAGAAACTCCACCCAGTTAAGCAAACGCTTCCCCAAGATTAAGGCGCCAGAAAGAGACTCTGAAGCCAATCCTCCGCCATGGGGGAGGGGAAAGGGATATTTACAGATCAATTATCCAAGGAGTCAATTAGTACATTTTTCCCAAACTCAAGTCCCTTTGTGGGATCTTCAGCGAAACAACAGACACACGAGTTCTTAGCGGTGACTGCACTTGAGGGAGGGATCCAGGCCCAATGATCGCACCGAACCAGAACCTGAGTCACCGAGTACAACGCTACCAAACTCCGGAGCCCTCTTGCCCCAAGAACCCGATTTTACAAGAAGCCATCCCAAATCCTAACCCAGCCACCACAGAACACGGGTCCGGCCGTGCTCTGCCAACAGGCCTAACCCAAACCTAGCAGACTCAAGAAGCGACACCCACGCTCGGCCTCCACGTCAAACCCACAAAGGATACCAGCACCACGGCTTCAGCTGCTTCTTCTTCTTGCGACCCATAACTGCGCACTACAGACTAGGCAGAATAGAGGCGAAAAGAAGCTGGGGGGAAAAACGAAAAACAAAAAAAAAAAAAGAGAGAAGAGACTCGCACAGTTCTCGGAACCAACCGCCACCACCACGTCCGGCAGGAAACAGACACAAAATGGCCGACACCCTCGTTCTATCTCCACCTCCCGTCAGCCACCGCGGCGAGAGCTGGAGCGCATCACGTGATGCGTGCTTCAGCCCTGAGTGGGTGAAGAGGCGCTGCCGCCATCTTATGGGGTTAAGTGGTGGTGAAGCTCCCTGGCTGAGTACGCTCATCATTTAGAGCTTGGGTTGTGAGTAGGTCTGCTGTCCCGTACGCAAACTGAAGAGAGAAAAAGATTACGAGTATAACTAAGGATAGGTTACAGATAAATAAAGGTAATTGGGACATGGTCAATTGATTTTTTCTCTGTTGTTTTGCTTTTGTTTTTTGAGATAGGGTCTCTACAAAGCCCTACTGATATAGGAACTCTCTACGTAAACCAAGCTGTCCTCAAACCCACATAGATGCATCTGCTTCTATCAGCCAGCGAGTGCTGGGATTAAAGGCACACGCCCGGATTGTGACCTGTCCAATTTTAAAATCTTGTTTCAGTTGCCTTTCGATAGTAGGGCGTATATGGACAAGGAAGAATCTTCGTTTTTAGTAACAGTCAAGGAAGCAGTATGTATGGGTCAGTTTGGCAGTAGTACTTAATGCGAACTGCTTAAGAATTTCAAAAGGAACGCAATCCTAAAGTGACTTTGGGGACCTTAGGAATGTCTCGAAAGATAAACCGCAGTAAGAGGAAGTAAGTTATATTAACCTGGATTGTCTGTTGTCCCAGCACTCAGAAGGCAAAGACAAAAAAAAAAAAAAAAAAAAAAAATTCTAGGAGTCCAAGACTTGGGGAACAAAGACAAAGCCTGACATTGTCTTTGAATTAAAAATATATATATATATATATATATATATATATATATATATATATATATATATATATATATATTTGCAGTGAGCAAAGCTTGGTAAATGCCTTAAATACTAACACTCAAAAGGCGTAGTTCTTGTTCCAGGACATTGAGGGTTTTGTATAGAAACCTTGTATCAAAGTTTTAATTATCAGTAAAATGCAGTGTTTGAGACTTTGAACCTGAAAGTAACAAGACAGGAAAAGTGTTCTGGTAAAAGATAATTCTGGAAAGTACAGCAAAAGCGAGCAGTAGAGATAGCCAGGAAGATTGTAAAAGAATTGAATGTTGTGTATATTGAAGTCTCTTGAAACTACAGAAAGGTTCTAAAACAAAAACTGTTGATGGGACGAGCCTCCCTGCAATCGGGGAATTCCGGGAGGCTGAAGCTGGAGGATTCAAAGTTAAGGTCTAACCTCAACTATGTAGTTAGAGACCTGCCTGGGATACATGAAACTGTTCGTTAAAAAATAAGATTTGAATTTGGTGGGCTTAAGCAAAGGATGACCTTAAATTCCTAATCCTTACATGTGAAATGTAAATAAAGAAATATATCCCACAAAAAAAAAAAGAAATGTAAATAAAAAATATCCAATTAAAAAAAAAAGCCTAATCCTTTTACCTCCACATTTAGAGACATGGGATTACATACATATTCTATCATGACTCCTTTACTGTTGGGGGTTTGGAGGATGTATATCAGTTTATTAGATCATCAGTTTAAGAACAAGATTGGTTTTCGTCATTCATCCCCCTAACCCCCACTTCCTACCCCTAGTGAACTGAAGGCAATTGCAATCTGCCTTAATGTGTGTGCCTGTCTTCACCTTAAAAACGTAGCACTTGAAACCTCAGTCAGGTTATTATTCCTTTTTTTTTTTTTTTTTTTTTTTTGGTTCTTTTTTTTGGAGCTGGTGACGGAACCCAGGGCCTTGCGCTTCTACCACTGAGCTAAATCCCCAACCCCTCCTTTTTTTTTTTTTTTTAACTTTTACAATTTTCTAATGCTGCTGCCCAAAGTCTTGGGTTCACTTTCAATTCTGTCTGAATTCTGTCTTCAGAACAACCTATACTACATTTGCACAGAGATGTTTCTGAGTTCAGCCAGTTGCTAGGACACCACCATAATTTCACGAGATGAACCCCATAAGTGGAATCCCTAGGACTCTGCAATGTCCTAGCTTGTGCTTTTAAAAATATAAAGTCGGGGCTGGGGATTTAGCTCAGTGGTAGAGTGCTTACCTAGGAAGCGCAAGGCCCTGGGTTCGGTCCCCAGCTCCGAAAAAAAGAACAAAAAAAAAAAAAAAAAAAAAAAAAAAAAAAAAAAAAAAAAAAAAAAGTCACAGCTATGCCTTTAATCCCAGCACTGGGAGGCAGAGCCTGGCAGATCTCCTGCCTGGCCTAGAGAGGCTTCCAGGACACCCAGGGCTACACAGAAAAACCCTGTCTTATAGCTTTTTCTATTTTTTTTTTCTTTTCCTTTTTTCGGAGCTGGGGACCGAACCCAGGGCCTCGCGCTTGCTAGGCAAGCGCTCTACCACTGAGCTAAATCCCCAACCCCAAACCCTGTCTTATAAAACAAACAACAAATAAATAAATAAATGAAAAAGAAGGAAGGAAGAAGTAAGTCATGGAATATATCCATGAAATATTTACCATATGTGTGTGTGTGAGAGAGAGAGAGAGAATTGTGGCTTTATATTATCTCAACAAACCCAGGATGTTGGGGCCATTATTAACCTGTTAATATAGATCAGATAGAAGAGTCTTAAGGAGCAGTAGCTTAGTAGGTAGAGTGCTTGCCCAGCATGCACAGAGCTTTGGTTCAACCCCAAGCACTGCATGGAGGCACATGCCTGAAATCCCAGCACTTAGGCAGGTAGACTCCACAAAGTTGATGTCTGACCTCTGGGTAATTTAGTGTACATCCCATACTTATCATACACAATAATGTTAAATTTAAAGACATTATTATTAGAGGTGTATGTGTGTGTCCGTGTGTGTTGGGTGTGTATAACAGGGCCCCAAACCTTAACACAACTGACTCCATAGTAGAACTGCCATTTAGGACTTAAAACTCAGCACTTAGAAAGCACTTCCAAAATGGCCTAATTCATCAAAGTCCATAGATATGGGAGATTCTCTAAGTGTGTTGTATTAGTCAGGGTTCTCTAGAGTCACAGAACTGATGGGTAGTCTCTACATATAGTAAGGGAATTTGTTGATGACATAGAGTCTATATAGTCCAACTCCCCAACAACAGTCAGCAACAGCTATGAATGGAAGTCCAAGAATCTAGCAGTGGCTCAGTCCCACAAGGCAGGCAGGGAAAGGAGAGAGTCTTCCTTCTTCCAATGTCCTTATGTAGGTCTCCAGCAGAAGGTGTGTACCACCACACCTGGATCTGGGACTTGCTTTGTCCCAGATGACCCTGAACTCAGAGATCTCCTTGCCTTAGACTCCTGGGATTCATAGCCACTGTGCCTCAAGATCTCCATGCCAAGATCTAGGTCAGAAACTTAAATTCCCCAGCCTCAAGATCAGGATCAAAGGTGAGCCTTCCAATTCTGGACTGTAGTTCATTCCAGATATAGTCAGGTTGACAACCAGGAATAGCCACTACAATCACCCCTTGTCAACTTGACACAAATATCTCATGTCCACATGAAACAATAACAAGGTCATGAATGCGCCTAACATGATGTAACTATTCCTCATACAATCGCAAATGCATTTGTAATTTACAATGGGGCAATGTCCCTTGGGAACATTCTTTTAGTATTGAAACTTAAATACCATTTGATGTTAAAGAAATTGGAAGAAAGACAAATGTGTTCTTAACAAAATAAAGCATTCATATTACTTCATAATCCTCGTTTCTGCAACTGGTCACGTGGCCTTAGCTGGTATTTATAACTCCCTTCCTCTACTACCCATTCTGTATTCCCTCCACCCTCTACAGTCACCTCAGCAGGTCTTGGCTCTTTTCCTGGAGGAGTGGCCCATACCTCCATTCCTGATGGGTCTGTGTCCTTTGTCATCCTGCTTGGATTAGGCTGTTGTAGTTTCCCATTGACTTTAATCACAGGACATGGTAGTAACAAGAGATGGCCTAAGGGATCTCCTGCACTCCGGACATAATCTTTCTTACCTCCATTGTGGAGAAGCAATCCAATTTCCCCATGGTAATCTGGACCTATCACCCATCCTAACACAGTTATTCCTTTCTTAACCTGTTGGCTTAAGGGCATTGGAAGCCCAAAATGACCAGGGGGAAGTCTGAGCTTCCAGTTCAATGGAATGTTTGTTGTGGCCCCTGGTAAGAGCACTGCCCCCTCTGGAACCAAAACTTCTAGGCCAGCAGAACCTAGACTTGTGCGGACAGGAAGCAGAAATTTTTCTAGAGGGTCACTAGGAGTGATAGTGAGTGGAACTAATCCCTTTTCCACCCCTTGATTCCTGGACCCATGGATCCTGGCTATGGGAGAAACTGTATTTATATATCAGACGCTGATTCAAAGTATATAGTGCCTTCTGAAGAACTCTGCCCCAGCCCTCCATGCTGCTGCCATCTAATTGGCACTGTAACTGCCTCTTTAAAAGGCCATTCCACCTTTCTATCAAACCAGTTTCTTCAGGATGATGGGGGCATGGTAAGACCAGTGGATTCCATGATCGTGGGCCCACTGTCACACTTCTCTGGCTGTGAAATGAGTTCACAAGAATACTGCATGGAATACCATGATATGGATGAGGCATTCTGTAAGTCCACGGATGGTGGTTTTGGCAAAAACATTATGTGCAGGAAAAGCAAATCCATAACCAGAATAAGCATCTACCCCAGTAAGAATAAAACGTTGCCCTTTCCATGGAGGAAGTGGTCCAATGTAGTCAACCTGCCATCACGTTGCTGGCTGGTCACCTCAAAGAATGGTGCCATATCTGGGGCTCAGTGTTGGTCTCTGCTGTTGGCAGATCTGGCATTCAGCAGCAGCTGTAGTCAGGTCAGCCTTGGTGAGTGGACGTCCATGTTGTTGAGCCCAAGCATAACCTCCATCTCGGCCACCATGGCCACTTTGTTCATGTGCCCGTTTGAGCAATGACAGGGATGGCTGGGGAAAGAGGGTGACTGTCTACAGAACGGGTCATGTTATCCACTTGATTATTGAACTCCTCCTCAGCTTAAGTCACCTTTTGGTGAGCTTTACATGGGACACAAATATCTTCATATCCTTTGCCCATTTAGAGAGATCTATCCACACACTTCTTCCCCAGATGTCTTTCTCACCAATTTTCCAATCATGATCTCTCCAAGTCCCGGACCATCCAGCCAATCTATTGACTACAGCCCATGAGTCAGTGAACAATCGTACAGCTGGCCACTTCTTCTTCCAAACAGACTGTAATACCATGGGTACTGCCTGAAGTTCTGACCACTGTGAAGATTTTCCTTCACCTGTATCTCTCAGGGATGTTCTGGAAAGGGGTTGTAAAGCTGCAGCTGTCCACTCCTGGGTGGTGCCCACATAATGTGCAGAGCAGTCAGTAAACCAGGTCCTAGTCTTCTCTTCTTCAGTCAGCCGATCATAGGGAACACCGCAACAGGCTATAGGCGCATGCTTGGCAGCAGATGGCCTTGTAACAGGAGAGACCATAGGCATTTGAGCAACTTCTTCATGTAACTTGCTTGTGCCTTCAGGACCTGCCCAGGCCTGATTATGTATATACCACATCCATTTGATAATAGATTGCTGCTGTGCATGTCCTACTTTATGACTTGAAGGGTCTTATAACACCCAGCTCATGGTCGGCAGTTCAGGTCGTATGGTGACTTTGTGTCCTATTGTCAAATGTTCAGTTCCCACTAAGGATCAATAGCTGTTTTTCAAAGGGAGAATAGTTGTCTGCAGAGGATGGTAGAGCTTTGCTCCAAAATCCCAAAGGCCTCTTCTGTGATTCACCTACAGGGGCCTGACAGAGGCTTCAAACAGCATCTCTCTCTGCCACCAACACCTCAAGTACCATCTGGTCGGCTGGATCATGTGGTCCAAGTGATAGAGCAGCCTGCACAGCAGCCTGGACCTGTTGAAGAGCCTTCTGTTCCAGGCCCCACACAAAGCTAGCAGCTTTCCCAGTCACTTGGTAAATGGGCTTGAGTGACACACCCAAGTGAGGAGTGAGCTGTCTCCAGATTCCAAATAGACCCACTAAACATTACGCTTCTTTCTTGGTGGTGGGAGGGGCCAGGAGCAATAACTTATCTTTCACTTTAGAAGGAATAGCTCTGCATGCCCCACACCACTGGACTCCTGAGAGTTTCACTGAGATAGATGGTCCTTGAATTTTGGTTGGATTTATTTCCTATTCTTTGATATACGTATGTGTTACCAATGAATCCAACCAAAGTGGTTGCTACTTCCTGTTCACTTGGTCCAATCAGCATAATGTCATCAATACAGCAATGCAATATTTTGTGGAAGAGGCAAATGATCAAGATCCCTTCTAACTAAGTTATGACACAGGGCAGGAGAGTTAATATATCCTCGAGGCAAAACTGTAAAGGTATACTGCTGGCCTTGCCAACTGAAAGCAAGTTGCTTCTGGTGGTCCTTATGGACAGGTACTGAGAAGAAGGCATTTGCTAGATCAACAGCTGTATACCAGGTACCGGGAGATGTGTTAATTTGCTCAAGTAATGAAGCTACATCTGGTACAGCAGCTGCAATCAGGGTTACTACCTGATTTAGTTTTCGACAGTCAACGGTCATTCTCCATGATCCATCTGTCTTCTGCCCTGGCCAGACAGAAGAGTTAAAAGGAGATGTGGTGGGAACCACTGCCCCTGCATCTTTCAAGTCCTTGATAGTGGCAGTAATTTCTGCCATTCCTCCAGGAATATGATACTGGTTTTGATCCACTATTTTCTCTGGCAAAGGCAACTCTAAAGGCTTCCATTTAGTCTTTCCAATCATAATAGCCCTCACTCCACAAGTCAGGGAACCAATGTCAGAATTCTGTCAATTTCTAGATATATTTATCCCAACTATACATTCTGGAACTGGGAAAATGACCCCAGGATGTGTTCAGGGATCTACTGAACCTACTGTGAGTCGGACATCAGTCAAAACTCCACTAATCACCTGTCCTCCATAAGCCCCTACTTTAACTGGAGGGCCACAACGTTTCTTGGGATCTCCTGGGATCAGTGTCAATTCAGAACCAGTATCCAATAGACCCAGGAAAGTCTGATTATTTCCTTTCCCCAGTGTATAGTTACTATTGTAAAAGGTCATAGGTCCCTCTGGGGAAGAACAGGAGAAAGACTAACAGCAAAACTTTTAGGTGTCTTATCAAGATCCTTCCTCAGGGGAACCTGGTCACCCCTTCATTCAAGGGATTCTGGGTCTGCAAACTGGCTCAAGTTTGGAAACTGATTCATTGGCCGAGATTGCCTTTTGCCAGAATCCAATATACAGATCAAACAGATATGCAGTAGGCTTCCTATCTATTTCGTGCCTGGAAACACCATGACTGATTAGCCAGTTCCAAAGGTCTGAATGAGTCATGCCGTTATAAATTTCACCTCTCCTGTGCTGACCACTATGGCCTATGTCATTATGAACGTTTTGTCTATGCTCATTATAATAACACGATCACCTTGTCTCTGGCGATTCACTGCTGCCATCTGGCCCTTGTTACCTCGGGGCCCAATTGAACCCATTGCATTTAATTCATCTAATTGAGCAGCAGCATCTCCACCCACTAAGGTCTGACACAAGGAAAAGGGCAAGAACAAAACACTTCAAATGTGCTGGTGCCCCTCTCACCAGTTTGTGTCTTATGGGATTCGTGAAGG
This sequence comes from Rattus norvegicus, assembly GCF_021556685.1. Taxonomy (NCBI): domain Eukaryota; kingdom Metazoa; phylum Chordata; class Mammalia; order Rodentia; family Muridae; genus Rattus; species Rattus norvegicus. The sequence goes on along the minus strand of NC_141543.1, from coordinate 71,297,757 downwards.
GTGTGTCTTCTGGGTCTTCTCATTGTGGAGGAGTGGGTTTTACACAACGTATCCACTCTAGCATTGCACTTTCCCTGAGCCTTAAAATCCCTCTGTCAACACTAAGCCAAAGGATATCAGGCACCTCCAACTCCTTTTCAGTAGGCCATCTTTTTGATAAACGCTTCAGCCAGCCATTCAAAAAAATGTGACACCTTTCCCCCCCCCCCCGCTGACAGCAATCATGGTTTTTTAAGCTAGGAAGACAGTCAGGTCTCCAACATACATTTAGTCCTCCCTTGAGATGGATGGAGCTTAATCTGATCACATAAGTCAAACTCTAGAAGCTGGAGAGGATGCCCTTCTGAATTAGCGTATCTTCCTTCTCTGACAAATACTAGCTTTGTATGTTCCTGAGACTCTTTGCTTTTACTTACTTCCCAGACATCCACTCGCCCTACCTGCCAGAAACCATCGAGGTCTTCTTGACGATCTGGCCTGACTCTGACCTCACCCAAGGAGGTGTGGGAAGGCAAGGAGAGAGCAGGCCGCCTCCTCCAGCAAACTCTGAGTCATGATTGTAGTAGGCACTACAGCATCCAGAATGGACTTAAAGTTGGTGGGAGGATGTCCTGGGCTCCAGGCAAATACTGTGTCATTTCATATAGGGAACTTGGGCATCCTTGTCTCTCTATTCCAGATGACATAAATATTCTTCTGTCCTCTCCCAAAGGTGGTTCTTTCTCACAATAGGACACAAACACTGTATTATGCCTTTGCTCATCCTGTTTCCTCTGCTTGGAATAGCCATTCTCCGCTATGCAAATCTAAGTTCCCAAGCTCGTGACACCATTTTTTTTCTTTTTTTTCTTTTTTCTTTTTTTTTGGAGCTGGGGACCAAACCCAAGGCCTTGCACTTGCTAGGCAAGTGCTCTACCACTGAGCTAAATCCCCAACCCCTCGTGACACCATTTTTAACTGTGCGAGCTTCCATATTAAACCTAGACTCTCCACTCAGAGGGCCCATGTCAATAAACTCAACCTGATCTAGTTTTATGTTCCTTCCACCATTTTCCCACACCCTTAAAATCCATTCCCACAGGCCAGCGGTGGTTTTGGGGGTTATAGTGTCCAGGAAGAGGCCCAGTGCCCCACCCTCCATTTCCTGGAAGGAGGAGAAGACTCTGACTCAGACAGTGATGAAGAGGAGGAAGATGAAGAGGAGGATGAGGAGGATGAAGAAGATGAGGATGATGATGAGGATGGTGATGAGGTCCCTGTACCCAGCTTTGGGGAGGCCATGGCTTACTTTGCCATGGTCAAGAGGTACCTGACCTCCTTTCCCATTGATGACCGAGTGCAGAGTCACATCCTTCATTTGGAACATGATCTGGTCCATGTGACTAGGAAGAACCATGCCAGGCAGGCGGGAGTTCGGGGTCTTGGACATCAAAGCTGAGCTCCTGGACATAGCTGTGCTCCAGCCCAGATGGGTCTCACCTGCCCAAGGCAGAGAACTCTGGGCAGCTGCTGGAGATGGCTGGAGAAACCCAGGGCTTTCAGTAATGCTTCGCCAGGCTCCAGGCTCCAGGCTCCAGGCTCCAGGCTCCAGGCTCCAGGCTCCAGGCTCCAGGCTCCAGGCTCCAGGCTCCAGGCTCCAGGCTCCAGGCTCCAGGCTCCAGGCTCCAGGCTCCGAGACAGGCCCAGGGGCTGAGGTCCGCCTCACTGCTATTGCCTCTTTCTCAGAATCCTCTTTCCTCCCCATTAGTCCCTGGGCTCAGGGCACTGGATGGGTGGGGAGCTGTCTGGTGCTACCACACCATGCCATCAGTGGGCTAGACCACAGCAGCAGCCAGGGTTGGGTCCTGGAAGCTCTTGGCCAGAGAGTGCCTCTCCCCCTGCCACCCAACCAGGTCTTTGGTCGGGGGATCCCAAAGCCATTCTGGAAAGGGCTCCAAAGGAAGGTCTAGCCTAGGCCCCCACAAAACTAGCAGCCCCCCTCCTGCATCTCTAGGTTATCTAAAGAAGCACAGTGTAACTTAGGGTAGGCTCCTGAGCCTGCCTCTGCCTGCCTTCCACCTCCCCAGATCCCTTTCTCTGGCCCAGTCTTTGGCCCTTGGTTTTCTTTCCAGATTGGAGGTTTCCAAGAGGCCCTCCAGGGGAGTGAGTGACAGCAGGCACCTCCAATCTGGGTAGCTGCAGGCCTTTGTGCCTCATCCTCTGCAGGCCCCCATCCTGGGCAGAGGGGCCTGGGGCTGGGCCCAGAGTCCAGCCATCCAGGTGCTCCTTTCCCAGTTTGAATTCAATAAATCTGTCCACTCCCCTTTTGTGGGAGTGAATGTTTTAACAGCCAAAAAAAAAAAAAATCCATTCCCACACATATTCCCCAGACTTCTGCTTGAATGAATTGGCAAACTCATTAAGCTCCTTAGTAGTGTAGTGATTTCCTCATGGACTACACTTTCTACCTCTCCTCTAGGGGCCTGATTTGCCCTGAGTCTGGCTATGGGTCTAGAAGAAACTATTGGTGGGTCTTGAAAAATATCAATATTGTCTTGTCTGGCATTTTCTTCAGCAAAAGTCACTGCTGGTTTATCAGACTCTGAGGGATTAATTTCCTCATGTGAAAGAGGCATTACTTCAAGGGGTGGGACTGAGGGTACTACTTCCTTGGGTGAAGTAAGCCCCTGAGAATCTGAAAATTCAAAATTCTCAGCTTCAACAGGGTCCTTCCACACATCCCCATCCCAAGTTACAGAATCCCATTCTCTGCCAATTAGTGGCCTTACTTTAACTGCTGACACCCTCTGAGGCTGAGACTTGAATTTTCGCTGTAATTCAGCCAACTGTATATTGAGAGCTTCAGTTTGGTTTTCTGCAACTCTAGCTCTGTGGCTGCTGGAGAGAAGATTCTCTTCAAGGGCACACTTAGAACCCTTTAGATTGTTTACCTGTATCTGGAGCCATTTGATTTTATCATATAGCTCATTCTTTTCCTTCATCACTTTTTCCAGAGACACTAAGAGCAACAAGCCAGCAAAATCATATTCCAATTTTCCCCCCAACTTGTAGAAAGCTTTGTACACTGAGCCACCTAATTAATTCATCAAGATAATCAAATGGGATCTGATGCCCTCTTCTGGTGTGACTGAAGACAGCTACAGTGTATTCACATACATTAAATAAATAATAAATAAAAAATAAATAAATAAGTCTTAAAAAAAAAAGAAAAGAAAACAAGGTGTACAACTCCAGAGGAACACCTGAAATTAGTGGTGGAAGGGAGAAAGAGGAGAGGGGGTTAGAGGAAGCAAGCAAGCAAGTAAGCAAGCAAGCAGGGATTGGGGGACAGGGTATGCCACGTAGGGGCTGAGGGATGTCAGAATAGCCTGGAGACCATATCTGTTTTGCTATGTAAAGTATGCACCTCAGTCCCTTGTCCCAGGCCTGAAACCAAACAGTATTGGTTCAAAATAAACTAAAATTTTGTCCAATCTTTTCCCTTCAAGCCACACAGACCACCCACCCCTTTAGTTTTTACATAATCAACTAAACAATGTTTCTATGTTTGGTTTCTTTTCTTTTTTTTAAAAGACATGTATTTATTTTAGGTATATGAGTACACTGTAGCTGTCTTCAGACACACCAAAAGAGAGCATTGGATTCCATTACAGATGGTTGTGAGCCACCATGTGGTTGTTGGGAATTGATCTCAGGACCTCTGGAAGAGAAGTCAGTGCTCTTAGGCTAAACCATCTCCCAGCCCTATATGTTTTTGTTTGTTTAGAAGGAGCTCCTTAAATCCAAGAATTTAATATTCTCTCTCATGCTGTATTTGAGCATTGTTTTTTTGAGACAGGGGCTCTCTGTGTAGGTGTCCTGGAACTCATTCTGTAGACCATGCTGGCCTCAAGCTTAACGAACTGGCTGCCTTTGCCTTCAGAGTTTTAAGATTAAAGTAGTGTGGCACCGTCGCCTGGCTTCGTGTCTTCGAGGCAGGGCCTCACTCGGTAGCCCTAACTGGCCTGGAACAGGGTATGTAAACTAGGGAGGCCTGGAGTTCACTGAAATCCTCCAGTCTCTGCCTCCAGAATGCTAGGATTAAAGGAGCGCTCCATTAGGGCTGACGAAATCGTGTCTTTGAGCAAACTGTTAAAAGCATGTCATACGGAAATAAGGCAGGAGCGCACCATCTTTAGCACATACTGTCTCCTTGATATACCAACTGGTGGAGAAAAAGTCACTTAAAAAGAAATAGTAAGGGCTTCTCAGACAGCACCCCTGAGAAGAACAGGTCTCTCCAACTCAGTTTCCAGGTCCAGGACTCGGGAAGCTGCGGAACTCAGATGTGCGAGGACCGGGAGGAGGTCGAACCGGCGCACAAAGGACCGCCCGGCGGCGGGGGAACGGTTTGACAGGAACACAGGGCCGCGAGGAGGCTGCAGCGATGCTCCCGTCTTTGCAGGAATCGCTGGATGGGGATGAAAAGGAGCTGGAGAGCAGCGAAGAGGGTGGCTCCGCGGAAGAGCGGAGACTCGAGCCGCCGCCCAGCAGCCACTACTGCCTGTACAGCTTCCGCGGAAGCAGGTGCCCGCGCCCTGCCCGCTGCGCCCGCGGCCCCGCCGCCCGGCCTTGCACCCCGCGGCCCCCACTCGCCATCTCCTCTCCCAGCCAAGGTCTCTGGCCCGATGGGCCCTCCTGGCCTCAGTCGGTTCTTTCCGGCTCTCCTGGGTTTTTATGCCCGGCACTCCCAAACCTCTGCCCTCTTTCAGCCGGTCTTTGCAGCCTCTGACATCTGTTCATTTGAGTTCTTGAAAGACGCGTTCCTTCAGAGTCTCTCCCTAGTCCTCTGCTCCTGTCCCCAGTTGACTTCATTTCTATCACACATTTTAACCCCAGCCCTCTAATTTGCTCTGTTTTTTCAGCCTCTCTTGCTCCTCGTTACCTCCTGCATACGCCGGCTGACTTTCCAGGAGTCGTTCTGACCCTGGAATATATTCTTTAAGATGTATTCTTAAATTTTAACTATGTGTTTGTATGTGGGTATTCGCACATGCATACAAATGCCCACTGAGGCCAGAGGTGTCAGATACATCTGGAACTTGAGTTACAGGTGGTTGTAAGGTGGCCTAAGTGGGTGCTTGGAACCAAACTAGGATCATTCCCCAAGAACAGTAAGCGTTGTTAACCTCAGAGATAGCTCCCCAAGTCCTGTTTATTTTTTATTTTAATTAATTTATATTGTCTGAATAAAAAATTATTTGCATTGGTGTTTTGCCTGCATGTCTCTGTGAGGCTGTCTGATCCCCTGGAACAGAAGGTACAGACAGTTGTGAGATGCATGTAGGTGCTGGGAATTGAACTCAAGTCCTCTAGAAGAGCAGCGATGCTCTTAACTACTGTGCCATTTTTCCATCCATTAACTTATTTTTTTTTAAAAACTAATTTTTTAAAAAGATTTGTTTTATGTAAGTACACGATCTTTCTCTTAAGACACACCAGAAGAGGGCATTGAATTCCATTACAGATGGTTGTGAGCCACCATGTGGTTGCTGGGACTTGAACTCAGGAGCTCTGGAAGAGCAGTCAGTGCTCTTACCACTGAGCCATCTCTCCAGCCCCCCTTAACTTATTTTTAAAGAGGAATTTCTTCAAACTTTCGGGATATTTTGTCTTTTCTCTACTTATTAAATACCCTGAACAGAAAGGAGGGTCTTGTCAGCCCTCTTTTATGGCGTTTCTGCCCTGAGAACAGGCAGTGGAGGACCATGCAGTTGTGGCCTTGCAGCGTTCTGACTGAGTCCTTGTTTTTACCCAGCTTGCAAAGGCTCGATTGACAGCTTATAACTGATAGTACTGTTGTATTGTGTCTTGCAGATTGACACAGAACCGAGGGGATAGTGATGATGGACGTTCATGTGGCACAAATGCAGAAACTCCCTCTGGTGATGATTTCAGGTAAAAAAAAAAAATGGGCATAACTGTTATCTCTGTGCTTTCCCTGTCTGTGCATATCCATAGAAGTCAGTGGGGTGTCTTGTTGCCACTGCGTTCTGAGTCAGACCTTCAGCCTCTCCTATCCTTTAGGAACCTCTCCTGATCTCCCCCTTGACTCTTCCATTCAAGGCAAGAGCAGATGCAAAGACTGACACTGAGTCTGTGATTGAACCCAGAGCTGTGTAAACCCTAGCCAAACTCCAACAGACACTAAGCTTTAGCCGACCGAGTCGTCTTTTTGTGGTTGTTGTTTTTGGGATAGGGTTTCTCACTAGCTGTCTTGGAACTCACTAAGAAGACCAGGTCTTGAACTCACAGGGATCTGCCTGCCTCTAAAGGAGGCAGTTGCTGAGTTTAAAGGCGAGAGCTACTACTTGTGGCAAGATAATGGTCTTTAAGGAGGAAAGGTGAATTTGGCTCAGTCTCAGAAGTTTCAGTCCACGTGGTTTCTTAGCCCTGTTGCCTGTGAGCCAGCAGCAACAGGAATCCAGGCAGGAGCAAAAGCAGAAGAGCCTGTTAACTCCATGGCAGCTAGGGAGAGATGCAAAGAGGGAGAGAGGCAGGCAGCTCCAGCCAACTCCCAACTAGTCAGGGTTCTGATATGTTATTAGGATCATATTTCCAGTGCCTTAGCTTCCATCCACCTTCTACTGGTTCTAATACTTCCAATAGCACTATAGTCTGGGAGCCAAACCTGCCTTCAGGGGACATTCCGAATCTGAATAATAACTCAATAACAGGGGCATCAGGTAGATAGCTTTTTTCTTTTCTCCTCTCTCTCTCTCCTTCTTTCTCTCTCTTTCTCTCTCTCTCTCTCTCTCTCTCTCTCTCTCTGTTTTGTTTTTGTTTGTTTGTTGAGTTTTTTGTCTTTTGAGACAGGGTCTGTCTGTATAAGTCTGTCTGTTCTAGAACTTGCTTTGTAGACCAGGCTGGCCTGGAATTCAGAGATAAGCAAGCCTGCCCTGAGTGGTGGGATTAAAGGAGTGCACCACTGCTGACTAGTTGATCGATTTCTTAAGAGAGCCCCTGAAATTGGTATGATGGTGCATAGCCTGGGGCAAGTTTGAGGCTAACCTAGGCTATGAAGCTAGTTCAAGACCAGTCTGGGCTATACAGGGGCTCTGGCTTTGGTTTGTTACATGTGGCTTATGGGTCTGAGTGCACGGCTGGTAAGGGACGTGTGTCTCGTTTGTGTAGCCTGTCATTGGTGGATTCCAATCTACCATCTGAAGTGGAGCCGGAGCTTCGCAGCTTCATCGCTAAGCGTCTCTCCAAGGGAGCGTTCTTTGAAGGGCTGGGTAATGTTGCATCTGTAGAGCTGAGGTAAGTATAAAATATGCTGTCTCCTGTGTTTTTATTTCTGAGCTAAACATGAGAAGTGTGGAGAAACTCGAAGAGATCTAGACCTGCAGAAAGCATCTTTGTTTTCCATTCCCTGCACCTCCTGCCCTTCCACTCCCAGACAGAGCACTAAATCTTACACATAAATGTTATGAAATTAGCCTGAGTGAGAGCCTGGCATCTGCATGTACTTTCCTCTGTTGTATGCTTAGACAGGAGGCTCTCTAGCTGGAGAGGCAGCCTTGATGGAGAGCACTTTCCTGATGTGTGCAATTCCTCTGTACCTTTGTAATTATCTACCGAAGTGGAAGCTGTATGCCCATGGCTTATAGCATGCTTTCACAAATGCTGATGGAGTTCTTACAAAGGGAGACTAGCAGTTACCGTATTTTCCAGTGCAAAAGTAAACAGAGAAATTAACCTGGAAGCCCAAGGTCACAGGGAGGTCAGGCTTACATAGGCACCCTCAGCCTGATTCCACAGTCTTGCCATTATACTCCTTCAGACCAGGCATTTGTTTAAATATAGATTCCCTTAGGAGCATATACCTCTGGCCCAAGGATAACACTACTGGATAAACATGGCACATCCATGACATGTGGGGGAACATGCTTATTTTTACGTAAACATTCTATGAACAGAGCTGAAATTTGTGTAGATTTTTCTTTAAACAATTAAAAAGTATTTTACGGGGGGTTGGGGATTTAGCTCAGTGGTAGAGTGCTTGCCTAGCAAGCACAAGGCCCTGGGTTCGGTCCCCAGCTCCGAAAAAAAAAAAAGAAAAAAGAAAAAAGAAAGTATTTTATGTATATGGCTATTCTGCCTGCATGAATGTCAGTGCGTAAGGTGTGTGCCTATTTCTTGCAGAGTCCAGGAGCGGGTGTGGGGTCCCCAGGAACAGAAATACAGATGGTTGTGAGCCACCATGTGCTGGGATCGAACCTGGGTCTTTTAGAAGAGCAGCCAGTGATCTTTTAACTGCCAAGCCATCTCCCCAGCCCCTGGACTTTTCACATAAGACAGTGGAATGCAGTGAACCTCTTTTAGAGGCTGGTTGGTTTGTTTTTATGAGACAAGGTTTCACCACGTAACCCTGAGTGGTCTGGAACTCACCATGTAGACCAGGTTGTCCTTGAACTCCTAGAGGTCTACCTATGTCTGCCTGCTAGGGCTGAGATTGATGTGCATCACCACGCCTGATCTGTAGGCTGCTTCATTAGACCTCACGTGGGTGATGTTCCTCCTGCTGAGATAAGCAGGATGGGAAGGTTGGGGAGCTCTGCATGGCGGGCAGTCTGAAAGTGTTACCAGATCAAGACCAGGTTCAGAGCCACCTACAAAGTGAGGAATGAGAGTACTCAGGTACTTCACTTTACTTTTTCCTTTCTTTTCTAGAATTCCAGGTTACCGAGTTGGTTGTTATTACTGCCTTTTCCAACAGGAAAAACTGCTTCCTGAAATAGCAGCAGTGGAATCTGAACATAACCCTTCTGAATACGTGGTCTGCTTCTTAGGAGGCTCTGAGAAAGGACTGGAGCTATATCCTTTCTTTGGTGTTTGAGGCTATCAGGAAGGAGAGCCAAGGGGGAAATGGCACATGGCCTTTACCCTTAAGGGGGTGTTGGAATGTCATTTGTGACAATTTGTCTAGGCTCTATGAGTGTATTCGTTTGTGTGTGGTAAGAGGAGAGACAGACAGAGAGACAGACAGACAGGGTCTTACTTGTAGTCCCAGAATGGAACTCATTATGTAGACCAGGCTGGCCTTGAACTTACAGTGATCCACCGCCTCTGACACAGTGCTGGAATTAAGGGCACATGCCACTACTCAGCTGAGACTTTGTATTTCTGGCTGGGAGGTAAAATACTGATGGATCATTCTGTGTCTCTTCCTTAAGAACGTACTTTCAGGCTTGAGTTGGACAAGTATATTCAAGGGCTGAAGAGTAACATGAACTGTGAGGTAAGGTGGCTGACTCAGGAGTGATGAGCATGGACATACATGACTACTAGTCCGGTCACTTAGTAGTCACTGACATTTGAATTCTAAATTCTCATCTTGTGGACAGTAGATGAGTGCTGTGTGACATAGGCAGGGAAGGCAGCACTGAAGGTTTCATATTCTACTTTTGATGTGTTGCACCAGTGAAAACGTATTAAATCCAATTGTGGAAACTCACACCTGACATCCTGGCACTTGAGAGGCAGAGTTTGAGGGTAGCCTAGTTTACGTAGCTAATTCCAAGCCTACCAGAGCTCCATAGTGGACCCTATCTCAAAAGCAAAACAAGAACCTGGAAAGATGGATAAATGGTTAGAGCACTGGCTGTTCTTCCAGAGGACTCAGGTTCAATTCCCAGCACTCACATGGCAGCTCACAACCATCTGTAACTCCAGTTCCAGGGGTTCTGACATCTTACCTCCTTGAGCCCCAGGTATGCAAGTGGTAAACAGATATGGAGGCAAAATACCCAATTAAAATAAATTTTAAAAAAAGATAGCTGGGAGATGTCGCAAAAGTAAAGGTGCCTACCACCAAGTCTGACTGACTTGAGTTTGACACCCAGGACTCGTATTGTGGAATGAGAGAACTGACTTACATGGGTTGTCCTCTGACCTCCGTGTATGGAGGGCACATGTATGCACACACAGAAATAAAGTGAAAAAGAAAGACAAACATATGTGAAACTTAGTGTCAGTTAATAACATCCTGGTGGGGAAGAAGATACCTTTTATCTGATTTCTAGGTACACAGGACTCATACTTTGGTGAGCATGAGGGGTCCATCAGAGATATGCTATGCCATAGTCTATAGATATCAAGTTTTAAAAACATTTCATTATTTTATGAATTGGTCATATCTATATTGAGTAATTTATCTAAACTTGTCAAAACTATGTTTTCTAGCCAGGTGTGCTGCTGCGAGTCTACACTCCCAGCACTGGGAAGATGGAAACAGGAGAATCAGGAGGTTAAGGTAGTCTCAGCTACAGAGAATTTGACACCCATCTGATTTATGTAAGGTGCTGATGTAAGGTGCTGTCTGAAAAAAACTAGATGGTGGTAGCTCTTGCATTTAAACCCAGCATAGTAATCGAATCTCTGAGTTCAAGGCCAGCTTGGTCTACAGAAGGAATTTCAGGACATCCAGGACTACACAGAGAAACATGTCTTGAAAAAACAAAATAAAACACCCCCCCCTCCACCACCACCACCAAGAAAGAAGTATGGCCAGGCACATTGGCACGTAGTTATAATCTCAGTATCTGGGAGGTTTAAGATTTCAAGGTCAAGGCTGGCCTGCATTACATGGTTAAACCATGTCTTACAAACAAACAAACATGAGATACCAGTCCTAGTTTTTGTTTTCTAACTCAGGAGTATAGGGGTAAAGGGGATGGAAAGATGATGGCTCATCAGTTAAGAACACTTACTGCTTTTCCAGAAAGTTCTTAGCACCCAAGTCTGGTGGCTCACAATCACCAATAACTCCAGTTCCAGAGAGTTCAGCACCCACTTCTGGACTCCAGGAGGCATCCACAGGAACATAATTATGTACATACAGATACAAATAAAAATTTTTAAGTTATTTTGAAGAGGGGCTAAGAAGGAGGCTTAGTATGTAAAGGGCTTACAATGCAAGCATGAGGACCTGAGTTTGGACTCCAACATCCACAAAGAAATTTGGGTGTGGTGACGTCACCTGTTATACCAGTGTTGAAGTTGGGGAGACAGAGAGATGGCTGTACCTTGCTGGCCGGCCAGCCAGGTTCAGGGAGAATCCCTTACTCAAGAAAATAAGACGGAGGGGCTGGGGAGGTGCTGCCCGCCAGGACTGAAGACCTAAGATCAGCATTCTGCACCCACACGGCTGGAGGCCAGGACTGACTTCTGCAAGCTGTTCTAAACACAGACACCATGACACAAACCTGTCCAGTACCACTCCAAAGATGTAATTTAAAATGAGGTAGAGAGGGGTTGGGGATTTAGCTCAGCGTAGAGCGCTTGCCTAGCGAGCGCAAGGCCCTGGGTTCGGTCCCCAGCTCCGAAAAAAAGAAAAAAAAAATGAGGTAGAGAGAATTGAGGAAGACATCTCATGTCAGCCATTAGCTTACATGCACAGAATACATATACCATACACACAGAGCAAAAAAGAAAAAAAGTCTAGTAAGCTAAAGGCTTTTATGATACTACAACAAATGGCATTCCCTCTTGATTAGGAAAGGAGCCTGGGGAGTGATCTGAAGTCCTATCTGAACAGCTGGTATGAGGATGTGCTGTGTCCGATCCAAAGGGTGGTTCTTCTCTTTCAGGAGAAACTGACCTTTCTGCTACATGCTGTAAGTAATGCTCCTGAACGAGCGCTCCCGACGACAACTGCCTCAACGAGCTCGGCCATTTAGAAACACACTCCTTTTCTCTAAATGCTACCTTTCCCTTCCTGTGTATTTCCTCAGACTATGCTGTTTAGACCACATCTTACTGACTCTCACCTAGAAAGTTCTTGTTTAAGGTAGGGTTGAATTGTAAATCTCAGCAAAGTCCTTCCATTAAAACATGTGCTTTCAGGCAGCAGTGCTGGTGCATGTCTACACTCCCAGCACTGGGGGGTGGAAGCAGAATCAGGAGGTTAGGGCCAGTCTCAGCTGCATAGAGCGTTTAACACCCACGTGATTTATGTACGAACCTGGTCCATCATAGCTGGGTCACATTAAAAAAAAATAAACTTTTCTTTTTAGCCACTTTTAAAGATAGGTTCTTACCAGGCAGTGGTGCTGCACACCTTTAATTTAGCACTTGGGAGGCAGAGGCAGGAGATCTCTGAGTTTGAGGGCAGCCTGGTCTATAGGAGAACCAAGGCTATGCAGGGAAACCCTGTCTCAAAAAGCAAGAGAGAGAGAGAGAGAGAGAGAGAGAGAGAGAGAGAGAGAGAGAGAGAGAGAGAGAGAGGAGACCTCACTATGTAGTCTAGGATTGCTTAACTTTTTAAAGAAAAGACTTAAATTCCTCATTTGTGTGTGTGTACACGTTTCTGAGGTGGTTCTCATCTTCCTCCTTGTTCTATGTGATATACTACGGGCTGGTTGGCCCTTGAGCTTTTTGCTGGTTGTGTCATTTCTACTTCCCATGTCACCATAGGAGTGCCAGGTTATAGTCCCAAATCTGACTTCTCACATGGGTTCCAGGGATCTCACTCAGATTGTCTGCTTGAACAGCCAGCACTTTTGCACTCACTGAGTCTTTTTCCTGCCTTTGATTCCTACCTACCTCAGTGCCAGGACTGTGGACCTGCCCACCCACACCATCTTAAATAATTACCGTCTGAAATAAAGGGAAACAGTGCAATTTCTAGACTGTTTGAAAAAAGCAATGCAGTTTTAACTATGAAAATGTTTAGGCCCCACACAAGCCTGATGACCTTAGTTCAAGCCTCAGATTCCATAAGGTGGCAGGAGAATCAAATCCCAGAATTTTTGTTCTGCCGTCCATCCGTGTGTGTGTGTGTGTGTGTGTGTGTGTGTGTGTGTGTTTTCATTCTTTGAGATGTTTACACACACACATACACACATAGACATGTGCCCACACACATACTAAATTAATAGATAGATTTGGGGGCTACTATACTTGCTGCCAAACTTGACAACCTGAGTTCAAACCCTGGAACCCTCATGCTGGAAGTTGACCTCTGACCTCCACAAGAGTACATACAGCCCCCATTAAAATAAGTAAGTAAAGTAAAGAAATGCTGAAAAATGCTAAAACACATGCTTCTAATCCTAGCATTAGGGAAACTGAGGCTGGAGGATCAGAAGCTCCAGGCTAGCCTATGCTTAGAGCTTAGAGCACTTGCAGAAGATGCAATGGCTAGTGCTCTTAGTGCCTGGGGCACGATGCATTTGGATGGGAGTGCTGGACCAGTGAGGAACAGGAGGCAAGTGCTAACTGTTCCTTCTCCCTCTCTCTCATAGGCTCTGAGTTACACTCCTGTTGAATTTAAAGAATCAGATGAAAAAACAAAGAGAGACATTAACAGGTAAAGACAATTTCTTAAGAAAGCACACCCCACCCCCACCCCACCCCATGCATGTCCCGGCAAGCTCAACCTCCCCTTCCTGTTCAGAATGCATTTGCTTTCTCCTGTTCTGCAATGCTGGTTGTGGAAAGGACTTGTATATGTGACAGGTTTCTGAGTGTCGCCAGTCTCCAAGGACTTATTCATGAAGGCACCATGACCTCTTTGTGCATGGCCATGACAGAGGAACAGCATAAGTCTGTGATCATCGACTGTAGTGGCCCCCAGCCTCAGTTTCACAATGCAGGTGAGTCGGAAACCAAGAGGCACTGTGTGGACCTCTTGGACTGAAAGCACAAGATACAGACATGTTCTTCTTATGCAGTACTAAGCTTGTGGAGACCTTAGTGATCCTAGAAACAGGGGTTCAAGTCATGCTTGGTATGTAAGAAAACTCACATGTGTACACAGGAGCAAACTTTTAATATTTTGAGACAGGTTCTCGCTGTATAGTCTAGGTTGGCTTTGAGCTGACAGCCCTCCTAGAATTACAAGAATGTATCATATAAAGGCTTATTTTTGGTTGGTCGATTGGTTGATTGCTTTTGAGAAACAGTCTCATATAGGCTATACTGGCCTTGTACTTCTAACTCTCTTGCCTCTACTTTCTAAGGACCTCATGCTTGCATGGCCAAGAGCCTCATCCATTGAGCCACCTCCCCAACTCTAAAGGCATTTTAAACATTTCTTAATCATTTAGTTTGTATATACATGAGCATGTATGAAGATTAGAGAGCAGCTTTTGGGAAAGGTTTTTCTCCTTCTATCATTAGGATCAAACTCAGGGTTGTCTCAAATACCTTCATCCACTGAGTCACCTTGCTAGCCCCACATAAAGGCTTTGTGTGTGTGTGTGTGTGTGTGTGTGTGTGTGTGTGTGTGTGTGTGTGTGTGTGTGCATGTGCATGTCTGTCCATGTGTGTAGAAGTGTAAGTGCTACAGTGTGCATGTGTTTTTCAGGCCTAGCTTGCCCATGAACTTTGAGGCCTCTCCTGTCCTTCCTTCCATCTCCTCATATAATGCTGAGAATACAGATGCCTGCACTGTGTGTATCAACCTTTACAGGGTCTAGGGATTCCAATTGAGGTCCTCATGCTGTGCGACAAGTGCTTTTTCCTTCCTGGCCATTTCTCTCACCCACCAAGACCTCTTTGAAACACGATCTCACTATGTATCCCAGGCTGTCCTCAGTCTCTGTCTACCCTCTGACTGCTAGGATTAAAGGTGTTGGGCCACACATGGCAGCCTTCTTTTTGAGACAATGTTTCAAAAACCTGGAACTTACTACATAAACTAGACTGTCTCCTAAGTTTGGGAGGATCTCAGGATACAAGCGAACAGCTCTATACATACTCTTTGTTGTTTCCGTTGTTGTAATGGGCTCTCTTCTCAGTGATCCTCTACCTCTGCCTCTCTCTCTCCAGTGCTGGATTTAAAGGCATATACCAACATACCCAGCTTCTAAAGCATTTTTTGATAAATTGGAAGAAACCCAAATGTTTACCAACAGGAATTCAATAATAAACTGCTAATTTACACAGTGGCATGTAGAGCAGCTAAAGTGAACTAGAAATACATGTTAGTATGGCTCAGAAACAAAGTTTAGTGAAGCAGCCTCTAAGCTTTAACCCACAAAGCTTTAACATGTACAAAACACACTTATATAAGGTAAAGGTAGGTAGCCAAAGCTTAAAGTATGTATAGGAACGTCAGTCTTTTCTGACGGGGAGGAAGGGACTGCACTTGACTGTGTGGGGATTTCTTAGCTATGCGTTAACAGTTTTTGACACCAAAGCAGAAGTGTGTTTTGTTTTGTTTTGTTGCTTGTTTTTTGTTTTTGGTTGGTCGTTTGGTTGATTTCTCCAGACAGGGTTTCTCTGTGTAATAGCCCTGGTCGTCTTGGACTTGCTTTGTAGATCAGGCTGGCCTTAAACTCATAAGCCCCACCTGCTGCTGTCTCCTAAGTGCTGGGAGTTTTAAATATTTATAAATGTTTTTATAAAGAAATTCATGTGCCAGGCCTGGATAGATGGTTAATAGCATGTACTGCTCTTTCAGAAAACTAGACTTGTGTTTGGCACATCTGCTCTCCCAGGGTACCTGTACTCAGGTACACATGTGCACATATATCCATAAGGGAAAATAACAAAAGTAAACTCTTTAAAAGCTGGAATGCATGTATGTGCTCTGTGGAACTTAGTCTCCTGTATTTGCTGTTGTTTAGGAAGCAACCGTTTCTGTGAGGACTGGATGCAAGCTTTCTTACACAGTGCTGAGGGCGGCAACCCTTTTCTTTTCAGACAAGTCCTGGAAAACTTTAAACTGAAGGTAATGAATTGGCTGTGGGCCAAGAGCCAGCTACATTGTTTTTGTTCTGCATCTAATTAGGCAGGTGGTAGCTCAGAGATGGGCTTTTGCAGTTACAATGTCCTTTAAATGGGGCATCCTCAGAGCTCAGAACACAGGCCAGCCAGAGTTATAGTGAGACCCTGTGTCAAGAAACAAAACAAGGGGCTGGGGATTTAGCTCAGTGGTAGAGCGCTTACCTAGGAAGCGCAAGGCCCTGGGTTCGGTCCCCAGCTCCGGAAAAAAAAGAACCAAAAAAAAAAAAAAATAGTAAGAAACAAAACAAAAACTGACATTCTCAGTGTACACTGAATGCTCAGCTAGAGAGGAGCTATTTTTCAAGTAGGTCATCATCTCACCGAACTGTTTTAACAGGCTAATCTTTTTCTAGGCTATACAAGACACAAACAATTTGAAGAGATTTATCCGGCAGGCAGAGATGAATCATTACGCTTTGTTTAAATGTTACCTGTTCCTTAAGAACTGTGGCAGTGGCGATATCCTTTTGAAGATTGTTAAAGTAGAACATGAAGAAATGCCCGAGGCCAAAAGTGTGGTGGCGGTCCTTGAAGAATTCATGAGAGAAGCACTTGTCTGACATTCTGGTCCCGAGTTGAGGATCTGTTTCATGGAGTATCATATTGAGGGGCATGTGAGGGACTGTAGTTACCATTGTTTATAGATTGCGCTGCTCCTAAGGTGACTGGAAACACCCGCTTCTTCCTTTTGTGCTTTTTTGTTTAACTTACTTAAACACAACAATCAGAGGGATGTCTTCACCAGGTTCTAGGCAGATGTCATGTGTTACAACTGGAGTTTTACTGCCTTGCTAGTCTCTTAAATCCTAAGCATCAAACACGGGTCGCCTGAAAAGCTCTGGAGATGATATTTGGCTACTTGGGAAAGCTCGCTGTAGTGTTTAGCAGGACTTCCTCTTCCAAAAGAAACACAGTATGTCTTTCTCAGTACTTTGTAGAAGTGTTTGAAGCATAGGATCCTAGCAAGGTGTGCTGCTGCCTGTAATCCCAGCTAATCAGGAGGTTGGGCAGGAGGTTCTGAGGTTCCAGGCCAGCCTGAGCTCCAAAGTGAGTTTATATCCAGCCTGGACTACATGGTATCATCATCATCCCATCATAGACAACCTGTTCAATCTGTGAGTGCCTGATGTATATCGATGGTTGCATGCATGAAGGATGAAACCAGCTTTTTAGGCAAATATACAAATAATGAGTGTATAAGAATTTAAAAATGAGTTTTACATATAGAAGTTTGTAGGCTGCCGAGATGGCTTAGAAGGTAAAGAAACCTGCCACCAAGTCTGACGACCTTTGTTCAATCCCCAGTATTCACATGGTAGGAGAGAATCCGTTTTACAAATTCCCTCTGACCCATACATACCTGCATACACAATAGATAAATCTATTAAGAAATGGTGGGCTGGAGAGGCAGCTCAGCAGTTAAGAGCATTGTTGCTCTCAGAGGAGCCAACACCTGCTTGGTGGCTCACAACCATCTGTAACTTCAGTTTCAAGGGATTTGACACCCTGTTCTGACCTCCTCAGGATCAGGCACACATGTAATGTACAGATATACATGCGGACAAAACATGCACATAAAATAATCTAAAACCAATAAGGAAGAAAGAAAAGAAAGAGGAAGAGAAGAAAGGAATATACTAGCTTCAAGATGAAACATTCTCTCTGATTAAAAAGCGCTTGTGGAAATGGCCACATTATTTACAGGTATTTACTCGCCCGGAGCCTTTATTTTCTTCTTTGTTTTTAGATGAAAGCGCTGGAGTTCTTTTTTTTTTTTTTTTTTTTTGGTTCTTTTTTTCGGAGCTGGGGACCAAACCCAGGGCCTTGCGCTTCCTAGGTAAGCGCTCTACCACTGAGCTAAATCCCCAGCCCCAGCGCTGGAGTTCTTAAACAGTATTAAGAAAAAGGAAGAAAAACAGTAAATATAGGAAATATCCTTTACAAGCAAATATAAGAATGCACTTGAGGCCAAATGTGGTGATTCATGTCTTTGAATGTAACCCTCCACGAGACATAGGCAGTTGGATCTCTGAGTTTAGGGACAGTTTGATTTACTCAATTACATAGCACTCTTCAGGCCAGTCGGAGGTACACAGTGAGACTCTGTCTCAATAAATAAGAAAATAAACAATATTTTTTAAAAATTAAAAATGTAAACAAATTCTTCCCATCACAGTTGCTCGTTGATTTTAGATTTTTGTGTCTGTCACAAGCCTCAGATCATTTTACCCTGAATCAATTGCAAGTGAGTAGTCATTTCTAATTCCCATGGCTGCCAGCTGCAGCCACACACATAGCTGTTCTGCATAGCTCTTTAATAAATCCATTTGATAATGATTTTGGTTTATAAAATCAGGAGACTGCCTTGGGGATGCTGTCTCAGAGGAGCATGCGTCTGTAAAACGGAGACACTCTTGACTGCTTGTCAGCCCTTCTGGGAGCGGGGTTCTGGCCTTCAGAGTGACTGGTGGTGGCTCTCTGCCTTCACCCCACCATCGCCATCAGTCAGTTAGGGACATGACTCACCATGCCCTTTCTCTTTCTTTAATGAGAAATACAATTCAGGGTCTTCATAAATGCTTTCATCTGGCTTTAAAGTTTAATAACTTGGATTATAGGCAGTATAGGAAAGAATGTAAGTAGCATTTTTATAGCTGATGGCTGGATAGTCAGCAGCTCTGTGGCACTTTTCTTGAATCTTTTCCTAATGCACTTGCTGCCCACTTGGAAATCATTAAAAATGAGCAACTTTAGGACATTGAGATTTTGAATCCATAAAATAATAATTTTATTTTCAAACTCACAATCAGGAGTGTAGCAAATGGAACTCAAAAAATAAGTGTAGGGGCTGGGGGCTGGGGGGAGTAGCTTAGGGTAAAGTACTTGCTGTGCAAGCTCGAGGACCTCAGTTTGATTTTCAGAACCTACATACAAAAGCCAGGCATGCTAGCTTGTGCTTGTAACCCCAGCACTGGGGAGGAAGACAGTCTTTACTGCCCAACCTAGCTGACTTGGTAAGCTTCAGGACAGCAGAGACCTCATCAGAAAACAAATGGGGAAAAAAAAAATAGCTCAATGGATAAAGGCCCAAACCACCCAATCTGACGCCTGAGTTCTCTCTCCAGACCCATGTGAAGGTGGAGGAGAGCCCACTCCTGCAAGCTGCTCTCTCACTCTCTAAATGCTTCCCTCAAAGCTAACTCTTTTTTTTTTTTTTTTTTTGGTTCTTTTTTTTCGGAGCTGGGGACCGAACCCAGGGCCTTGCGCTTCCTAGGCAAGCGCTCTACCACTGAGCTAAATCCCCAACCCCTCAAAGCTAACTCTTAATTAACACACAGGAAAACAAAAGGTGATGCTCCTGAGGATTGACCTCTGACCTCCAAATGTCTGCACACACAAATAACAGTATACGTAATAATAATTAAGAACAAAAGCAAACGCAGCTGGCCGTGGTAGTGCACACCTTTACTTCCAACACTCAGGAGGCAGAGGCAGCTGGTGGACAGAGTAAGTTACAGAACAGCCAGGGCTACACAGAGAAACCCTGTCTTGAAAACCAAAACGTGGGTTGGGGATTTGGCTCAGTGGTAGAGCGCTTACCTAGGAAGCGCAAGGCCCTGGGTTCGGTCCCCAGCTCCGAAAAAAAGAACCAAAAAAAAAAAAAAAAAAAAAAAAAAAGCAGCTGCATTAAATCACTGGTGGATACAGGAACACCATAAGTCTCTATTCTTTGCTTATTCGTAGGTACTCACTTCTTTGTAACGTAGGCCTGCTACAGTACACAATTGTATATAGTAGTCTCGTGTTTAAGAAGAATCTGCAAACTCTGTACCACTATTAAAGACAAGAAAAAAAGATGTCATGGAATTGATTATCTTGTTGATATGAAAAAACAGCTCATAATCATAAACCTATGCTGTATTCAAATCTAAATAAGTAAATGTATTAAATTTTAAAGGCTTGGGGATAGGGGCTGGGGGAGCACCTTCTCAGAGGCAAAGAAGAGGGGAGATAGGGCAAAGATTCTAGGAGGGGGTACTGGGAGGGGGCAACGTTTGAAATGTAAATAAAATAATAAGGGCTTAAAAAGTGTTTGTTCAGATGTGAAATAAACTTGTGCTTGTGTGCAATGCATAGGAAATATGTTTGCCTTGTATCAAAATGTATATTTGTAACAATAAAACAAAGCTTCTAGTCAAGGCAGATATTTTACCTAACTGAGCTTAATTCTTACCTTTAATTATTTCCAGTAATTTTACATGGAAATTATTTTTTACACTCTCTCTCTCTCTCTCTCTCTCTCTCCACTAAAATGTGTGAAAAAACTCGAATGACCTGTTGGAATGTATGCGGAAGAGGTAAACATGTTTTCTGACTGGTTTGTTTGTTGTCTAAAAGCAGTTTCACCTGCAGGGTGCAGCAGCTCAGGTCCTTTCCCCTCTCACTGTTCAGAATGATAGGACACCAGATGAGGGTGCAGGCTTTTACACAGAGGCAGGAGGATCGCTGAGGTGGAGGCTAGCCTGGTCTACAGAGCGATTTCCAGGACAGCAAGAGTTACA
This sequence comes from Rattus norvegicus, assembly GCF_021556685.1. Lineage (NCBI taxonomy): Eukaryota > Metazoa > Chordata > Mammalia > Rodentia > Muridae > Rattus > Rattus norvegicus. The sequence goes on along the minus strand of NC_141543.1, from coordinate 71,277,421 downwards.
CAGAGAAACCCTGTCTCAAACAAAACAAAACAAAAGTGAGAGAAAGGACTAGATCCTGGAATTTGGGGTGACAGGAAGTAGTGACAGGGCTGACAAGTGAAGACTGAACAAACATTTCAAAGTTACCAACTGTTCCTGCATGGCCTTGAGCTGATGCAATGTGACAGACTCTTTTTACTGTGCATGTTCATGTGTTTGCATGTATATATGGAGATCAAAGGACATTGTATATGTGGCCTGAGGCTTGCCAAGTAGACTAGGTGGCCAGCTGGCGAGTCCCAGAGATTTGCCTCTGCTGTGCTGGGATGGCAAGTGTGCAGCACACCAGTCTTCATGGTGCACAGCCACTTAGTTGAGCTTTCTCCCTAACCAGAAATTGGCTTTTTGTTGACATGGTCTTTCTCTTCTGTCATTCTGGCAGTCCCAGAACTCCATCTGTATGTCAGGCTGGCCTTGAACTCAGATCTGCCTGCCTCTCTTTCCCAAGTGTTGGGATTAAAATCATGCCAACCATGGCCAGCCAGGAACGGCTTCTTCTAACTGTCTATCATTGCATGGTTTAATGCCCTTAAAGTCCCATACGATATATAGGGGCCAAGAATATAAACACTGGGACCAGGCCTAGGTGTGGTCCCACCTACAATATAAGTTACAATCAGCATGTGACTAAACTCTAAGTCTTCCTCTGTTGTACAAACATGGGATTGTTCACAAGCATTTTACATAAAACAGCTATGAAAATGGCAGAGTGTGGTGGCACACTCCTTTAGTCCGAGCACTCAGGAGTCAAAGGCAGGGGGATGTTTAAAATCAGCCAAGCAAGCCAGGGTTACATAGTAAGACCCTGTCTCCAAAAAAGACAAAACATTAGCTAGAAAAATACCTACCTCATTGTCTTAGGCTTTTCCTACTGTGAACAGACACCGTGACCAAGGCAACTCTTATAAAGACAACCTTTAATTGGGCTGGCTTACAGGTTCAGAGGTTCAGTTCATTGTCATCAAGGCAGGAGCATGGCAGCGTCCAGGCAGGCATGGTGCAGGAGGAGCTGAGAGTTCTACATCTTTATCTGAAGGCTGCTAGTTGAAAACTGGCTTCCAGGCAGCTAGGATGAGGGTCTTAAAGCCCACACCCATAGCGACACACTACTCCAACAAGGCCACATCTCCAAATAGTGCCACTCTCGGGGCCAAGCATATGCAAACCACATCTAGCATCAGAAGGAACTTAGTAAATTGCTTGCTTGCTTTCTTTCTTTCTTTCTTTTTTTCTTTCTTTTTTTTTTTTTTTTTTTGCCTCTTTCTTCCCCCCTCTCCCCCTCCAGCCCCCCAGGCCAGATTTCTCTGAGTTGCCCTGGCCATCCTCAGACTCTGGGATCTGCCTGCTCTCGGCCTCTGATGCTGGAATTGAAGGTGTGTGCTACCAGGCCCTGTTCATTTTCATTTCTTAAATTATCATTGGTAAACATCTCAACAGATGAATGAGAGTCTGACAGAAAGGAAGAGACAGAAAAGTAAAGGGAAACAGGAGGAGGCCAAAGGCAAATGTCATGAAGCAGCTTGCGGTTCTCCAAGGAGCTGCCTTGATGCCTCAGGAACCCAGAGCCTGGGAGAGCCTGGAGGAAAGCCTGAAAAGGGGCCTCAGCTCTGTACATGCAAGTAGAAGTGGGCGTTCAGTCAGACCTAACCAGATGCACTTTTTTTTTTGGTTCTTTTTTTTCCGGAGCTGGGGACTGAACCCAGGGCCTTGCGCTTCCTAGGCAAGCGCTCTACCACTGAGCTAAATCCCCAACCCCCCAGATGCACTCTTGATCTTAGTTCTGGGATGCCTCCTGCAGGGTTTGAAAACATTTTCCAATAACACACAGGAAACTGGTGTGAAGGGGAATAACCCCCACTCTGCACTTAACAGGGCAATTTAATCCTCCAGCATTCAATAGTTGTTATCTGGAAAGCCGCATAGGCTGGTGCCGACCTGGAAAAGGCAGGCACCCAGTTGGCTTCTCCAAGCCTCATCCATGCAAAGCCAACTCAGCTGTTAAACTTCCAGAGTTCCTTGAGCATATATGCTGCTTTCATTTCCCCTCCTGCGTGTGAACTTGACTGTTCTTCAAGTTAAGATGTTGATTGAACTTGGAAGCACCAGGCTTATTGAGGGAGAGAAAAAAAGAGGTTTCTGGGGGGCATTTCAAAGATTTCTCTAATAACAATCATATTAATCATATGTTGTATATATACATATACTAGTCATGTATAAAAGTATATATACTATATTAAAAATATATACACATTATACACACACACACACACACACACATATATATATATATATATATGGTCCTGGGTGGATGTGTTGTTGCCATGGGCAAGGCCAGGTCAAAGACTTCAGTGTGTCAATCCCGTAGGAGTGGCAACACCTTCCCTGGGTGAGACTCAGAGGAATGGGAAAGGTTTCCTCTGGTCTGTGTGAATATAGATAGTGTGTACAGAAAATGTCTACCATAACTTTCCCCCTCCACATGTTTATGGCCTGAAGATTGCGTCCCTACAGAGACTGTGCCCCCCTAAGCTTAGCTCCACTTGCTTCTTTGTTAAACTGGATGCCATAGCCCAACTTCCCTGTTCAACAGTACATATAAACACTTTGAGCTCGTGGGGCGGGGCTGTGTTCTCCATCCACAACCATTATATCCCAGCCTTTCTGTCCTCGAGTCCAGGTAGTATTTGTCATTTCTTCATTGTCTTGCCAACTGTCAATCCCTAGAGCAGCTCGGAGGGAGGCACTTAGAGCTGGATGAATGGAAGGGAAAATAGGCCTGAGGGACAGGGGCCCAGTGAGTTTCCCTATCTCCTGGCACCCGCTCTAAAACTGTCCAGGAAGTGCCCTGTGTGGGTGTGTTGTTTGTTTATGCTTGGCCCAGGGAGTACCACTATTAGGAGCTGTGGTCTTGTTGGAGTAGGTGTGTCACTGTGGGCTTTAAGACTCACTTCCTAGCTGCCTGGGAGCCAGTCTTCTGCTAGCTGGTGAAAGTGTAGAACTCTCAGCTCCCCCTGCACCATGCCTGCCTGGATGCCACCATGTTCCTTCCTTGATGATAATGGGCTGAACCTCTGAACCTGTAAGCCAGCCCCAATTAAATGTTGTCCTTTATAAGACTTGCCTTGGGGGCTGGAGAGATGGCTCAGCGGTTAAGAGCACCTGACTGCTCTTCCAGAGGTCCTGAGTTCAATTCCCAGCAACCACATGGTGGCTCACAACCATCTGTAAAGAGATCCGATGCCCTCTTCTGGTGTGTCTGAAGACAGCTACAGTGTACTTATATATAATAAATAAATAAATCTTTAAAAAAAAAAAAAAAAGACTTGCCTTGGTCACGGTGTCTGTTCACAGCAGTAAAACCCTAAGACAGTGGTTGTGTTTTTATGGGAAGAACCATCAGTTTTCACCAACTACTCTGAGAAGGTTAAGGAAGACAGTGCCAATCATCAGTGCCCAAACCCATCAACCACCACTGCCTGTTTTCACCCTTCCCACCCACCATGAGTCAGACACAGACAAAGCAGGTAACATGGCAGCCCTTGAGGCCACTTCCTGAATAACCAACAGCGTAAAAAAAAAATCTTTAATGGAATCTGCTCTCAAATAATACGTTACAACAAAAATATACAGAATGTACACAATACAAAAATATTTAGAAACCAGCGTTGTGGCTAGTGTTTCGTTCTTCAATTAGTCCTGGGAGGGGCAGCTCACGGACGGGCACTGTTTTTAAGGCAGAGGAGAGTCAACAGTTTGCAGCCAGCCCTGGGAAGCACACAGCACTGGGTAATCCTCATTATCTGCAAACTGAATTGGACACTAGAGGAAGATCTGGGTTCGGTGAGCGATGCCTCCACTAATGCTCTAGGCAAGAATGGTTCGCTTGGAAATGGAGAGCCAAAAGAGCCCCCATTAGGGAGCTTCTCCTAATTAAAAAAAATCAAGTGATGAATGATGTCATTAAAGAGAAATTTCTCTCTTTTGAAGGCCTGTTTTCCTTCTCTGGTTTCCATGACTCCTCTCTCCTTTAAAAGCAAGCTAGCCTACAGAGCTGCTGTTTGGGGATTTCCCCAGCCTTTGAGGCCAACCTACAGCCATCAGCATGAAGAGTGAATCCCAGCCACATTGGATTGGTGGCCACACTGGAGAGGAAGGGCTGAGGGACTCGGGAGATGGAGACCAGCTGCGAAGTGTTGCTGAAATGGTGAGAGAACCAGGAGCAGTTGCCATCCTCCTACCCTGCTCCTCATGTGTCAGACCTGTGGTTCCTCATCCTGGACTCATAGGGGCTGAGAGTTCCAACGGCAATATAAAGGTCATCTGCTTCATGGCCTCCACTTAGGGATTCCAGAAGCCCCTAGTGCCAGATTGAGCAGACTGTCTCAGAGGAGCAGAGGCACTGGGCTCTAAGCTTCCAGTTACCTTGCCAAACACCAGACCTGGCACCCCTAGCTGTTGGGATACGGGGCAGCACAAGGAGACTCCCCCAATCTCACTTTCCCTGTAGGATTACTTCCAAGTCCCCTCTAGATGGAACAGCCTAAGTCTGCAGTGGCTCTCACTCTGGCAACTCGCTCACCCAAGCTCCCCCACCTCTTCTCTGAGGCTAAGGTTTTCACCAAAATATCTTTTACTACAGCTTCTGGTCCCATCAATTCACATGGAGATATGGCCACACACAGTATCATTGTCCTGGGCCTTCATTCCAAAGACTTTCTTCTGCAGGAGGCAATATAGACATGAAAGCTACCCCAAGGGAACCAGAAGAACATAGCTGAGTTTCCTCCCAAATGTAGGGCTTTGGTCTTCTTTCTAGCTCAGACAATTTTTCCGCTGGTCAATGGCGCTCAGCAGGTGTTTGGGAGAGCCAGATGGGAAAAGGAGGGTGCATGGTGTTAAAGGCAAGGCCACTGAGAAAGCACTCCACAGCACTCTGCTGCTACCCATCCCAGAAATCCCCTATAGATGTCCCCATGGTACACTGTCCCTACTTCCTCCCTCTGCAGCTTCTTATTTGCCTGACATCACCACACGCGCGTGCGCACACACACACCCACTACAAAACTGTGTCTCCACACCCAAAGAGAGAGGCACAGAGTAGGGTCGGGAGTAAAAAGGGAAGAAAAGACCCCACAGTCCAGTTAGGGCATGGATGCAGAGTGACGGTGTGAGACGCTGACCCTTGACTACAGGCAGGAAGGGGAAGACTGGTCCTGGGGCTTTCCTGGGGGAAACTGGAATGAAGTTCATTGCCCCAGGCACAGGGCCGTCCCCTAGGCCAAGAATGAGGCCTGGAGCTTATAGCATCTCCCTGCCCAGCCCTAGGGGCAATGCCTCAGCACCCACTGATGGGACCTAAGCCTGGGGCGCTCTGGGCCCCCCCAGATCAAAGTCATCATATCCATTGCCAGAGCACCAGACCTTGAGCTGCAGAGAGAACATGGCCAAGCCTACAGTCACCCCTACGCTGGGGAAAACCTGGCTGTGCTAGCCTCAGAACTTCTCTGTGTCTCAGTGTCTTTCCAGGTGGAGACTAGGGAAGAGGGCTATTTGCTCACTCTGTGGCAGTGACAGGGGAGCACATGGGACAGACCCAAGCCACAGGGACAGCCCCCCTCACCTTGCCTCAGACCTTACCCCTGATCCTATATCGTCAGACCAGCCTAGGAAAAAGACAGCAGCCACATCCATCTGCCCACCATCCGTCTAAATCAATGCACACTCCCCAGCTCCAAGACTCTCCAGTTCTCCCTGCTCTCACGGAATTGGAGATGAGAAGCAGATGTGGGTACTTCCTCTGGATGCTTCTGCTTCTCTCCCTGCCTTGATCCTCTGGTCCCTTAGGGGGGTGGTGGCAGCTTCAAGTCCAGCAGTGTGTAGGCAAAGATGTTCCAGAAGACAGCGAACAGCACGAAGATGGTGTACATGGTCACGAAGATCCACCACAGCGACTGGTCCTGCAGCCTTTGCTCATAGTTTCTGAGGACCACCACGCCTAGGGTGATGCCCACAGCCACGCCACCCAAATGTGCCACAAAGCTTGGGTGGGGGCACGGGGGATAAGCGGATGGGTGGAAACGGAGCCACACGGCTCTCCCGAACTCCATACTCACTGCAAAGGGAGGAGACAGAGAGACATCATAGCATGGTCCCAGGCAGGGGCTGGGGAGAGATCGGGCACACTGGCCACCCAGCATTCATTAACTCATTCACTGACACTAGGCCAAATGCCATAACCAAGGAGACAAAACTACCCCAAGAGTCTATGTGGCTTGGCGATAAATTGTCAATCAATTACATTCACAAGGCCATTTCGTTATGAGATTCAGGAATGAGGCAAAAAGAAACAATAGAAAATCCAAGCTGGGGCTGGAGAGATGGCTCAGCGGTTAAGAGCACTGACTGCTCTTCCAGAGGTCCTGAGTTCAAATCCCAGCAACCACATGGTGGCTCACAACCATCTGTAATGAGATCTGGTGCCCTCTTCTGGCCTGCAGTCACATATGCAGGCAGAATGCTGTACATAAAATAAATAAAATAAATCTTTAAAAAAAAAAAAAAGAAGAAGAAAATCCAAGCTGGGCACAAGGCAGGGAGGGCACTCTCAAGAGAAGATGTTTGGATTGTCATCTGGATGTTGAGAAGGGCCCTGCTAGAAAACCTAAGAAAGACACAGCTCTGTCCAAAGGCCCTGGCATCTCTGTGGTCACCCTACATCCTGGGGACATTTCTTCATCTGCCCACTGGTACAAAGGCTCATCGTCAGTGCTGTCTTCAGAAAGAGCTGCAATTCTAAAGACAGCCAGCAGAGGGTGAGAAAGGAGCACCGAGGCCTTGCTCAATCATGCCAACCTGGTGGCTTTTTTCCTGGAGCCAATTAAGAAAAAGAGTGTAAAAGATGATGGATCCTACCTCTCTGTCACTGTTTTAGCTTTTATGATTTTTTTTTAAAAAATGTTTGTTTATTTATGTATTTGGGCACTTTGTATACGTGTATATCTGCACACCAGAGGACCTCAAACAGGTGTGGGCCTGCCATGTGGTTGCTGGGATTTGAACTCAGGATATTTTGGAAGAGCAGTGAGTGCTCTTAACCACTGAGCCATCTCTCCAGCCCCAGATCTATGATGTTTACAGTGTTTTTTATGGAAGAAGAAGGAAAACGAAGAGAAGAGGAGGAGGAAGAAGAGGTGAGGAAGAAGGAAGAGGAGAAAGGAAAAGGAAGAGGAGGAGAAGAGGGAGGAGGAGGAGGGGGAGGGGGATACAAGACCTAGAAGGCTCCTGTTGGGTCAGGGGAAAACTTGACTTTCCAAAGGTCTAAAGTAAGAGTGGTAAGGATGGTAATGGCATTTGAACACTCTAGATGTAATGCCTTTGAGCTGTGCTTTGAATCTCAAGTTTATACTTATAAATTAAACCTAATTATATGCCCTCCATCACGTGCTTTGGAAACTAAAGAATATGTCTCTGCTCTCTATCACTAACTCCTTTTAGATTCACCTCTTTACATTCAGGATGAGCCCTGAGGCTTCAGGTTCATCCCCCTTTCACTGAGTGTTGAGTGTGTGTGTCTTGTGTGTGGTGGTTTGAATGTGCTTGGCCCATGGGAAGTTGTGAGCTGCTTGCTGTGTGAGTGCTTGGACCTGAACCCAGGTTCTCTGCAAGAATAGCAAGTGTTCTTAACCCCTGAGCCATCTCCCTAGCCCCTCTATCCTATTATTTTTTTAAAGATAGGGTCTCTAATTGAACCTGAATCTTGCAGCTCACTGTTTAGAATAAGCTGGCTTGGCCAGCAAGCTCCTAGAATCTTCCCCTATCAAGGCCCTGTGCTAGGATTACAAGCATGAGTACCATGCCTGGAGGAGGGGGGAGAGGAGGGGGAGGAGGAAGATGGAGGGAGGGAATGGGGGGGAGGGGGGGAGAAGGAGGAGGAAGAGGTGGCAGGGATTTGAACTGAGATCCACCTACTTTCAAAGCGAGTGCACTTAACCACCAAGCCATTTCTCCAACCCCTGGCTCGGTCCAGTTTTTTTTTTTTTTTTTTTTTTTTGGTTCTTTTTTTCGGAGCTGGGGACCGAACCCAGGGCCTTGCGCTTCCTAGGTAAGCGCTCTGCCACTGAGCTAAATCCCCAGCCCCTCGGTCCAGTTTTTGACATCATAACGCAGTCATGTTCCTTTATGTCATATCCTACAGCCTCTCTCCTGTTGTAAGCCTTCAGTGGCCTCCCAGTGTATGTATGAGGATGGATGCTTCCACTTTTGCCTTTAAAGCCACCGTCCTCCAACTCCTAGGATCTTATTGGCTTTATTTCTAGTCACAACTACACATAGTTCTGCCATGATCTTCTGATTACCAAGTACCCATGGCACCTCAGCCAGGCACATCGTCACCCTCCCCCCACCCCCTTTTAGACAGAGTTGTAGTAAGAATTCTGAAATTTTGTGTTTTTTGTTTTTCTTTTTTCTTTCTTTCTTTTTTTTTTAACAAGCACTGGCTGCTCTTCCAGAGGACCTGCATTTAATTCCCAGCACCCACATGGCAGCTCACCTCTGTCACTCCTGAGCCAGGGATCCAATACCTCATCCAGACATGCATGCAGGCAGAACACCAATGTACATAAGATAAAAATGAACTATATGCAAGAACCACAGAAATAGTATTAGAAAGTGTTTCTGTTTTATTCTCAGGTGTAGGAATGGGGTTGCTTCTGACTGTTCACAGCAGCTGACTATGATTTGCCTCAAGCTCTAGCAGAGGTGTGGATTTGACAGCTGCAGATAGTTTCTGCGGTTGTGTGGCATTTGGAATTCTGGGAACATGTCAGAAGGTATATAAATGATATACTCCTGATACAGCCCTGATAGTGGTTTGTTATAGTCTTGCTCAGAGAAGAAACAAGACAAAATTAGATTCAGGGATTCCCCCCCCCCCTCTCTCTCTCTCTCTCTCTCTCTCTCTCTCTCTCTCTCTCTCTCTCTGAGACAGACTCTTTGCTCTGCTCTGGCAATCTATTCTAATCTTCCGGCTCCTTCTCATTCTACGGCTCGTTCTGTCTTCACCTGTGTCTGGCTTGTTCCTCTGCAACCTGTCTCTGTACAACTGTCCCTGGTAAAACTGTCTCTTCCCTTTTTCCTCTCTTTCCTCTCTTCTCTCGAGAGTTGGGCATATTCTATCCTGTCAAATCTTTCTCTGGTTCGTCCTTTTGTCTGACACTCAATTGGACATCCCTTTCAAACAGAGGTGCTTCCTTCTGCAAACTAACTTTACCTTTGTTGTTCAGGATTAAAGGAGTGTGCTAGAGGTTGAGCCACGAAGCAATTAGAAGCAGGGTTTTCCAGTAAATAACCCAAGCTCTGGGTTCACAGTGTGATCAAATGTCTTGCAACACAGGGGGTGAAACCGTGGAGGGGGCATAAAGGGTTGGAAAAAGAACCCACAAAGCAGCAAAGACCAGCTACACAGAGCCTCACTATGTATGGCTGGCCTGGAATTGGCCATGTAGACCATGCTGGCCTTGAACTCACAGAGTTCCACTTGCCTTAGCCTATCAAGTGCTGGGATTAAAGGCGTGCACCACGAAGATTAAGACATGCCCTCTGATACTTGGTCAGTTGCTGAGTAGTGCCCGTCTTTAGGTCTAGGCACCTCAATCAGTAGAACTGACTTGTCTTGACTTCAGTTCCAGCCCAAGCTACATCTAGGCATCACTACAAGATGCCTCTACTAAAACAGAAAGGAAAGTGGCGGGGGCTGGGGAGCAGCCTGAGACGATATTTTACTCTGTAGTCCAGATTGGCTTCAAACTTCAATCCGCTTGGGGCTGGAGAGATAGCTTAGCAGTTAAGAGTAATGTTGCTCTTTTTTGTTGTTGTTTGGTTTAAGGTTTCTCTCTGTAGCCCTAGCTGTTCTGGAGCTTGCTCTGTAGACCTGGCTGCCTCTGCCTCCCAAGTACTAGGATTAAAGGTGTGCGCTATCAACGCTCACCTACTGTGGCTGCTCTTCAGATTCCCTGCACCCACATGATGGCTCCCAGCTGTCTGTAACTTATTCCAGGGCAATCTGATTGTCCCCTTCTGGTCTGCCTTGGCCCTGCATGCACATGGTACACAGACATACATGCAAGCAAAACGCCCTTGCCCATAAAAGTGAATAAATGAATTTTTCAAAGGTTCGACCCCAGCTTCCCAAAGTGCTATGATCATATAGACATGTTGCACCATCAGGCAAGACTGCAAGGTTTTTAAAAAGGAAAGTTCTTTACTTTTATGTGTATGAGTGCTTTGCTTGCACATAAGTAAGCACACCAGGCATGGGCAATTCCCACAGGGTCCAAAGGAAGGTTTTGGATTCCCTGGACCTAGAGTTATAGACAGATGTGAACTGTTATGTGGGTGCTGGGAACTGAACCCAGGTCCTCTGCAGCTCTTAACCTCTGAGCCATGTCTACAGCCTGAAAAGTCAGTAAGCTTAAATGTGCATGCACACACAAGTGCATGTGCAACACACACTTCCAAAATGTCACATTCATAACCTGAAAGGGACATTCAGGTAATTTTTCTTGACCCCACTGGTCACTGTACTTTTTCACTCACATGCTTTATGCCTATAAAAAGTTTAAGAAATGAGGCTATGAGTGATGGCTCAGTGGTTAAGAGTACTTCTTGCTGGGCTGGAGAGATGGCTCAGCGGTTAAGAGCACCGACTGCTCTTCCAGAGGTCCTGAGTTCAAATCCCAGCAACCACATGGTGGCTCACAACCACCTGTAAAGAGATCCAATGCCCTCTTCTGGTGTGTCTAAGACAGCTACAGTGTATTCATATATAATAAATAAATAAATCTTTAAAAAAAAAAGAAAGAAAGAAAATGTTCACTTATAAAAAAAAAAAAAAAAAGAGTACTTCTTGCTATTGCAGAGGACCGGGGTTCAATTCCCAGTGCCCACATGGTGGCTTCTAACTGTATCATTCAAGTTCTAGGGGATCTGACACCCTCTTCTGACCTCCTTAGGTACAAGACATACATGTGGTTCACAGACATACAGACAGATAAAACATACACATAGAAAAAAAAATTTTTTTAATTCAGGAAGGGTCCGGGCAATGTGGCTCAGTTGGTAAGAGTGTTTGCCCAGCTCCTCAAATCCCAGCTTCGTATAAAAACCAGTGTGGCGACAGAAGCTTTAGCCCCAGCACTTCAGAAGTGAAGAAAGACAGATCGAAAGTTCAAAACCATCCTTGGCTATTGAGTTCAAGGCAAACATGGACTACATAAGACCCTGTCCCAAACAAAACAAAACAAAACAAAACAAAACAAAACAAAACAAAACAAAACAAAACAAATTAAGAGGGATCAAGGTAAGAGAAAGGTTTCCTCAGAATGTCCCTGCCGTGGACACATTACTGATAGGCCTCACTTTACTACAAGCTCTTGAAGGGTAAGGACAGATCCTGCTCACACAGCCCCAGCACCCCTCCCTGCATGCCCAGCCATACTCACTACAGATCAAGGCCACAGCCATCCGCAGCAGCTTGAACTGGCACTTCATGCCTGACCAGTTCTAGAGGAAAGGGAGAGAGTTCTGTCAATTTGGGCTCAGACCCCTCCTCTTCAGATAAGAGCCCTGACATGAAAAGAAGCCGCTCCATGAAGTGAGGGCTAGAACTTAGCAATAGAACATTCCAGCATGGCTTTAAGATTTCGGGCAATGGTAAGTTTATCCCTGTCAGAAAAGCTCTTGAGCCGCACACGACACAGCATATGGATCCACCTCAGACAGTGAACTCCTTGAACTCCTTGAGAGCTGGATTCTTTGCTGTGGCCCATGGGTGATAAGAAATGTGGGACAGGACACTGTGAGATCTGAATTGAACCTCTTATGGGACCTCTTGAATGAGACTCACAGAGGTTGTGATCGGTGTAAAAGCAAGAGGGATTTTATGTTGGGGTCACCAAGAGGGAAACGACGCTGAGCAGACTCTGACAGAGAGTTATATTCCTCTGATAAGGGCAGAATTCAAACAATAGTAACTGGGCAGAGTACGATTGGTGCAGTGAAGCGACCTTCAAACTGACTCGTGATCAGTGGACCATCCAGGACTTTGCAAGGGGGTCAGTTGGGGAGTCACAGGTGGCTTTGTCTGATAGTTGACTTGCAGTTGTCCCAGGAACTAAGCTGGCTCTACTTTGTGCTCAGAGGTTTGTGGTGGAATTTTCCCACTGGTCTTAGATTGACCCCAACTCTGGTTCTTTCAACACCCAGCAGAGTCAAAGGGGAACCTTCAGGGTAAGAATCATGCCTGTGAAGAATGAGTAAGGACCACAGGATCCTTCGACCTTCCAACTCAGGGGTCACATTCGCTGTGGTCGAGTATCAATAGTATGCGTGCAATTACTGTTCTTGTTCCAGACAAGTGTCCATCTCTAGTATGCACAAAACCTAAAGGCCCATTGTGTGGATCATGAGTCTCTTGTCACTGAGGTACCAAATGGGGCTTCAGCACGTGAGGATTGAGCGTGAGGAGGGGGTGGGCCAGATGGCCTTCAAACAAGTCTTTCTCTCTCCCTAGAAAAATCTAAAAAAACAAAACAAAACAAAACAAAAAAAACCCTCTTAAGCCTCCAGAGCAAATAAACAGAATACAATTATTCACCTTACAAAAGGATTTTTCGTTTTACAAAAGACTCCTCTGTGGGTTTCCTTTGAGGGGCTCTTCTGCAGAGCATTCAAAGCACAATTCCCTTACACAGATGCTTGCACACAACAGAGATGAGCCTGGGCTCTTCCTGGAGCACATTGGCCTGGCTAAAGAGGGAACTAGGCACAATCAGGGACTTCGGTCCCTCCTATCCAGTCACTCTGCCCCATTGGCTGTCCCATGCCCTGCTCCAGGACATAGCTCCTGTTCCTTTAAGGTTGTAAACTTCACAGGGGCCCCAAATAATGGGGACAGTGGAAGAAACAAGCCTTGGGAAAACTGCAGAGAAAATTTCCTTTTTTCTTAATCAGGATTTGCTTCAAATGTTCTAATGTCTTAATGTTGTGAACAAGTGTAACTTCTAGAAGTTTCATTTAATTAAGATAAAGAAAAGGGCTCCTAACCAAGTGGGGGAGGAGCAGGAGGAGGAGGAGGAAGAGAAGAGGAGGAGGAAGGAAGGAAGGAAGGAAGGAAGGAAGGAAGGAAGGAAGGAAGGAAGGAAGACAGAAAAGCAGTAGTTGTGGAGCATGCCTTTATTCTCAGCAACAGGAGGTGGTGGCAGACAGTTCAAGGTCAGCCGGTCTACACAGTGAGTTCCAGGACATGACAGGGATATATAGAGAGGCCCTGTCTTGAAAAAACAAAATAAAACAAAAACTCAAATGCACAATTATAGTTTTGTGTTTGTTTTTTTGAACATATTTGTTGGCTGGCTTGATGGCTTGCTGCCAAATATAAGCTAAATTTGATTCCCAGGACTTAGAGGAAAAAAGAGAACTGATTCTTGCAAGTTGTCCTTTAACCTCTATGCATGCAGCATGGTGCACATATTGCCTAGCCCCATACACATAAATGAATAAGATAATACATCTAAAAAGTATTTTAAAATGTACTGCTTGGTAAGTTATTTTGCTAATTGCTTTGTAACTAACAAGTGTTTTGTATTCAATAAACTTAAATTCTCTCAGAGTTAAAGAAGTCTAGGAAGCGGAGAAGGAGGATGAGGAGGAAGAGGAGGAGGAGGGAGAGGAGGAAGAGGAGGAAGAGGAGGAGGAAGAAGAGAAGGAGAAGAAGAGGAAGAGAAGGAGGAAGAGGAGGAGGGGGAGGAAGAAGAGGAGGAAGAGGGGAAGGAGGAAGAGTGGAAAGAGAAGGATCAACTTGAAAGGTTGGAAGTTAGCAAGTCCCAGACCAGCAACAGGAAGCATGATGACCCTGTCCATAAGGAGCCGTCTTCAATAGTGAGGTGGGCAGCACATTGCCCTCTTAAACTACAAAGCCTGACATCTGCTTGCTGAACATTCTCTTTGGAAGCAGATGGCAGGGTCACACTGGGACTGCTTGTGTTTATCAAGGCACCTTATCACAGGAACAGGGAACAAAACAGGAGTGAGTGCTTCTCAAGGACCCCGGAGCCCAATCCCTGAAGTGACCCTCAGGCCTCCTGCAGCTGGGAGGTGGCAGACCGCATGGCCTTCAAATGCTAGGATCACAGGCACATGCTTTGTTTCAGAAAAAGAAAAAAAAAAAAAAAAGCTTTGTAGATGGCATGGTGCTGTTTGCTGTCCAGGACTGGGACCGCACGGGATGCCCTGGGTTGCATATGTAATGAGTACATGGTGTGGGAAGGAGGTAGAATGGCAGGAGAGCTTCCTTAGCAAGAATAAGATCAGACCCTGAGTTCTATTCCCAGGAGAAGGAAGAAAAGAAGGAGGCAGGGATGAAAGAAAAGAAAATAATTTATAAGAAGTGAATTTTGGGGCTGGAGAGATGACTTGGTGGTTAAGAGTGCTAACTGCTCTTCCAGAGGTCCTGAGTTCAATTCCCAGCAACCACATGGTGGCTCACAACCATCTGTGATGGGATCCGATGCCCTCTTCTGCTATGTCTGAAGACAGCTACATTGTACTCATATACATAAAATAAAAAAAATTAAAAAATTAAAAAAATAATTTAAAAAAGTGAATTTTAGCTGGGTGGTGGTGGAATATGCCTTTAATCCCAGTACCCATGAGGAAGAAGCAGATCTTTGTGAGTTTGAGGTCAGTTTGGTCTACAAAGCAAGTTCCAGGACAGCCTGGGCTATACTGAGAAATCCAGAGAAACCCTGCCTTGAAAGAGCCTTGAAAGGAGAGGGGGATAAAAAAAGGGGGAGCTAGAGAGCTGGAGTCTGTAACTCAAGTTCCAGGGGTATCAGGTACCCTCACACTGGCACACATGCTTACAAAACACCAATGCACATAAAAAAAAAAAAAAGAAGAAGTGAACTTTGGGGTTGGAGATGGCTCAGTGGTTAACAACACCGACAACTTTTGCAGAGGACCTGGGTTCGATTCCCAGCACCCACATAGGGACTCATTATGGTCTGTAACTCCGGTTCCAGGGGATTCCATGCTCTTTTTTTGCCTCCCCAGGCATCAGGCATTCAAGCAGTGCACATGCATGCATGCAGGCAAAACAGCCATATACCTAAAATAAATAAATTTTTAAAAAGCTGGAGAGACAGCTGGCTCAGTGGTTAAGAGTGCATATTTGTGGGGCTGGGGATTTAGCTCAGTGGTAGAGCGCTTACCTAGGAAGCGCAAGGCCCTGGGTTCAGTCCCCAGCTCCAAAAAAAAGAACCAAAAAAAAAAAAAAAAAAAAAGAGTGCATATTTGTGTTTCGAAGACCTCGGTAGTTCTTAGCACTCACTTTGGGCAGCTTGAAACCATCATAACCCCACTCCAGGTAACCTGGCTTCTTTCTTTCTTTTTTTTTTTTTTTTTTTTTTTTTTGTTCTTTTTTTCCGGAGCTGGGGACCAAACCCAGGGCCTTGCGCTCCCTAGGTAAGCGCTCTACCACTGAGCTAAATCCCCAGCCTTCTTCTGGCTTCTTTAGGCATATGTGGCATCTATTCACACAGACATATTCATTTTGTAAACCAGGTTGGTCTCAAACCCAGAGATCCACCTGCCTCTGCCTCCAAAGGTGTGTGGCACCAACACTGACTACTTTGGTGTTGTTAAGACAGGATCTCGCTATATAGACAGGCTGGCTTCTAACTGTGATTCTCCCACCACGGCCCCCTAAGTGCTTGGATTATAAGTGCGTGCATGGCCTCAATGTTGTATATGAAGGCGTGGTCTCTTTTACTGTATCTTGAGACAGAGTCAGGTAGAGTAAGTCCGACTGTCTCAGCTGCCCTCCCTTGCTGAGGTCTTCCGCCCCCGTGCTCCTTCTGTGCTTCAGCTTGGGTCAGCCTTACAGAGCCTATCCAAGGCTGAGGATGTAGCTCAGTTCCCAGCATGCGCAAAGCCCTGTGCTCAGTCCCCAGCACTACATAAAGCAGAGGGGTGGCACACAGAGGGGAATAAATAAAGGAACATGTCGCACTCTTGATCTGACTTCACTGGGGAGGCTCTTTACTCCCTCTTCTCCAGTGTCCTTGTTAATGGATTTGACACAAACAGTCCCTATGTCAATTACCAACTTTATCAGGTGATTATAAAGAATGAAATGAATTAGTAAGCATAAAACACTAATTTTATGATATGGGCATCCTATCAGTGTCTAATCTTACTTAGTACAATGCAAAATCTCAGTCTAATCCAGATCCTGGAAAACCATGAGTTCACCCTGTAGAGTATTTTTAGAAATCAGGAGTCCGCATGACCCTAGGCAGAATCCAGCCCTGTGATAACCATAACACTACTAAGGCTGCTTTTGTGTGTGTGTGTGGGGGGGGGTTTGGGAGGTTAGCACTGCTAAGGCCAGGTTTGTGGGGGTTTTCCTTTTTTCTTTTTTTGATGCAGAGTCCAGGTATCCCAGGCTGGCCTCAACCCACTCTGTAGGCACAAGACGCCAAATCAATTCTATGTTACTAGCCCCGCCCCTGCTGCCCTACCCCCACCCCCAGTCCACGTCCACCCTCCAAGAGATTGCAAAACATTTTGTCTGCCTCTCTTCTCTACTCAACTGCTCAGGGAGCTGAGGGAATTCCAACCCCCAGCAGTGAAGGGGTTAAATGACAAAGTCCTCCTGCCCTTCAGATGCTTATTTACAGAACCATTTTCCCCCTAGCAGGAAATGAGTGCATGGAACACTGGAGAGAAGAGTCTCACACAGCAGGCTCTGCCTCTGCTCTAAATACAGAAGAGCCCTGGCCCCTGGGGAACCAGACCTTTCACTTCATTCTCTCCCACAGTCCTGGAGGATAAGACAGTGACTCAGCCAAGGAGAACAAGTACAGAACCAGTCTCCTTCACATCATGCTTGCCCAACCAACTAAGAGCACTTGCCTAGCCCTAAGTTCAATGTTCAATGCTCAGTACAACACACAATCACACACATACACACACACACACACACAATCACATACATACATACACATACACATGCATACATACATACACATACACATACATACATACACATACACATACATACACACAAACACATACACACAGACACACATACATACACACACATGCATACACACATGCACATATACACATATACATAAACACATACACACATAAATACACACATATACACACAATCACACACACATACATATACACATATACACCCACATAGACACATACAATCTCTCACACACACATGCATGCACAATCACATATACATACACACATACACATACAATCACACATACAACATACACACACACACAAGCACACACAACATATACACACAATCAGACATACATACACATACATACACACAAACACATAAACACAGACACATACATACACGCACATACATACACACATGCACATATACACATATACATAAACACATACACACATACATATACACAATCACACACATACACATATACACAATCACACACATACATATACACATATACACGCAATAGACACACACAATCTCTCACACACATACATGCACGCACAATCACATATACATACACAATCAGACACACAACATACACACACATACACACACAATCACACACACAACATACACACATACAACATACACATACACAATTACACACACAACATACACACATACACACAATCACACACACACAATCACATACATCTTGAAGGCATGGCATATAAATCAGGAGTGGTTTATCTTCCCTACAAGAGGCTTTTCACTTAATTACATAGACCTTATGGCAGAGGTTTTCCCTTTGTTTTTAGCAGCTATCTTTCTTGAGCTTTGACAATGAAATTCAATTTGCAAAGATTTGCTTCTAAATATTTTAGGAAAACATCGAACACACAGCAAAGTGTAAGTAAATAGCTTGCATATTTAGAAATGGAACTGTGGCTTATGGGCCCAGCAGCAGGCAATTAATAAATTATTCTATCAGGTGGATCTTTCTATTTCCAGTGTTTAAAATAAGAAGTCTTGATTGAAAGCCTTTTTCTGAACCACATCTTTGGTTGAGATATTTTCTGACTTTAGTTTTTTAGTGTAAACTGGATTTTTAAAAATCATACACACACACACACACTCACGTGTGCACACACATACACACAAAAGGCGTATTTTCAGGGTTTATTAATCTATTTGTGCATGTGCACACATGTGTGATGTGTACATGTGCATGTACATGTGCATCTGTACGTCAACTGTGAATGAAGGCACATACATGCCATGGTGCAGATGTGAAGATCAAGGGCAGCCTCTTCCTCCCTCATTGTTTAGGCGGGGTCTTTACTGTTTGCTACTGCGTCTTCCAGACTAGCTGGTCCAGGAGCTCCTGGGAATTGTCTTGTCTCCTCACCCATCTCCTTGGAGGAGTACTGGAGGCACAGACATGTGCTACCACACCCAGCTCTTCATGGTCCTCAGGTTCTTAGGCTGTTGCAGCCAACCCTTACCTACTGAGCCACCTGTCCAGATTTTTGTTTTGTTTTTGAGACATGGTCTCTCTATGTAGCTCAGGCTGGCCTTGAACTCTTGATTCTCCCGCCTCAGCCTTTCAAATGCTGGGATTACAGGTATGTACTACAACAACCACAAGACATACTTTTATGTAGGGCAAAAATCTCAAATTGAACAGCTAGGCCTGAGAACAGAAGTGCTACACATCTTTCTGGGATATAGCAGAAGCTTTAAGAACACATTTGCTGATTTCTCTCTGTAGATATGAAGTATAATTCATAGGTTAAATAGTCACATATAAAGCTGGCAAGATGGCTCAGTAGGAGAAAACATCTGCCTTCAAGCCTGAGGTCAATCCTGGGGAACCATTAGGTAGGAGGAACTGACTCTCAAAAGTTGTCCTTTGAGGGGTTGGGGATTTAGCTCAGTGGCAGAGGGCTTGCCTAGCAAACGCAAGGCCCTGGGTTCGGTCCCCAGCTCCAAAAAAAAGAAAAAGGAAAAAAAAAAGTTGTCCTTTGATATCCATACTTGCACCATGGCACACATGTACTCCCATTTCCCCCCAAAAATAAAACATAAATGTAATAAGTTACATGTACAAACATGCATGCATTTGCACACACAGGTTCTGTGGAGTAGTGTGTTTGCCATGTGGAAAGTATGTCCCGGTTTGTTTGTTAACATCTTTCTAACAACTACCTTATGGGAGCAATGGCAGCCCCAGGAGCTCACAGTGACAGACCCAGCCATCAAACGGCTCTCAAATCCAGATTTCCTGACTGTCAAATCCATAGTTTTTTCTGCCATTTGCTCTGATGAGATACCGAATACACACTCCGCCCTCATTTTGGAAGTAAATCAACAGTGTACCTATTAGGCTGCAGTATATGAAATTGCTAATATTTAAACACTTCTCAGTCACAGGAATGGTACTTTTAAAAAAACAGGGTCTCTCTGTGTAGCCCTGGCTGTCCTGGAACTCACTTTGTAGACCAGGCTGGCCTGGAACCCACAGAGATCTAACTGCCTCTGCCTCCCGAATGCTGGTATTACAGGTGTATGGTATTTCTCAACATGGAGCTAAAGGCAAAAGCAGTCCCTGACGGTTAGGGGATTTGGAAGTGCATTCCATTAAGCTCCAAGGATGGTCAGCGCCCAGGAGGCAGGCAGGGAGCTGCTCTCTTCTGGAAAGGCATGAGGGTCTCCAATGGGACTGCTCATCTACATGGCCACAGGCTGCTCACCAGATAGAAGTGGAAACTAACAGAACTGTTTCCCAGGTCCCCGGGTGCCTCTGTCTACCCTTCAGTGTTGAGTGGATTGTCCTCCTCACCAGAACTTCTGGGGTACCACGGCTGCTTCCCAGGAGGCAGGGAGTGGGCAGATCATCATAAACTCCTGCCTTTTTCTTTTTTCTTTTCTTTCTTTCTTTTCTTTTCTTTCTTTTTTTTTTTTTTTTTTTTTTTTTTGGTTCTTTTTTTCGGAGCTGGGGACCGAACCCAGGCCTTGCGCTTCCTAGGCAAGCGCTCTACCACTGAGCTAAATCCCCAACCCCAACTCCTGCCTTTTTCTTCTTTCCACTGTGCCTGCTCATCACCGCCCCCCCCCCCAGCCATCCCTGTCCCCATCCCTATCTTGCAGGAATGAGAGGGAGAAGGTCAGTATTTCCTTCTCCAGCTGAGAGGAATTGGGGCAGGGGGAGGAGGGGGAGGAGAGGGAGGAGGCAGATTTCATAGGAATAGCTGTGTCTGAGGCAAGACAGAATTGATAGAGGATGACCCATTTAGAAGGGCCATGTGAGGCAGCCCCGAGCACTCCAGCCCCCAGCAGACTGAGCTGTGTGTGTAAAGGGGACCACACCTCGAACCCTCACACGCAGGCGTGCTCACCCACAGTCTCACACTCAGGGGTGCTCACCCACAGTCTCACACGCAGGCGTGCTCACCCACAGTCTCACACGCAGGCGTGCTCACCCACAGTCTCACACTCAGGGGTGCTCACCCACAGTCTCACACTCAGGGGTGCTCACCCACAGTCTCACACGCAGGCGTACTCACCCACAGTCTCACACGCAGGCGTACTCACCCACAGTCTCACACGCAGGCGTACTCACCCACAGTCTCACACTCACGGATGCTCACCCACAGTCTCACACTCAGGCGTGCTCACCCACAGTCTCACACTCAGGGGTGCTCACCCACAGTCTCACACTCAGGGGTGCTCACCCACAGTCTCACACTCAGGGGTGCTCACCCACAGTCTCACACGCAGGCGTGCTCACCCACAGTCTCACACGCAGGCGTGCTCACCCACAGTCTCACACGCAGGCGTGCTCACCCACAGTCTCACACTCAGGGGTGCTCACCCACAGTCTCACACTCAGGCGTGCTCACCCACAGTCTCACACTCACAGATGCTCACCCACAGTCTCACACTCACGGATGCTCACCCACACCCACCTGCAGTCTCTCTACTAGTACACACTGGAAGTTGCCCGAATTTAGCCCTGCAGCAAATGTAGTCACTCAGTGTCTCTCTCTCCTTCTCTTGCTCTCACTCTCAACTCACAAAGTGGGCGGAGGTGAGGAGAAGAAGGTAGTGCTCCGAGTGAGGCAGCAAGCATGGTGAGCACTGATCTAGGAAGCAGGGGTTCCAGTAGAGTGTGCTGGGCAGCCAGCACTTGAGGCTGAAGCAGGAGGATTGCCACAAGTTTGAGGACAGCCTGGACTACACAGAGAGCCCCAGGCCAGCAGCTTGGAATATTCCATCGCTACCCAACAGAGGAGGAGGAGGGGGAGGAGGAGGGGGAGGAGGAGGGGGAAGGAGGAAGGGGAGGAGGAGGGGGAGGAGGGAGAGGAGGGAGAGGGGGAGGAGGAGGAGGGGGGAGAAAGACAGAAGAGAAAGATGGAGGGGAGAAGGAGGGAGGAAGGGAGGGAGGGAGGAAGAGAAGTGATAGAAGTCAGACTCCACATTTAAGGCTGAGGTAGGATTAGGAGTTCCAGGACATCCTAGACAATGTGGCAATGGCTTGCTCAGCCAAAAATCAAAAGACCAGATGAAACCATGGGAGAATGTAGAGATTCCAAAAAACTGCAACATCACAAGTGACTTGTGGGGGAAAAAAGTGACAGCAAACAGTGCCGGGAGCAGGAGGGGCTCATGGGTAATCTGTTACCTTCCTGGCCTCTCTTTCCTACGCTGGAGTCCTGTAGGCAGCGCGAATATGTCAGGCACAGAGGAACATGTGTATACCACAGAGGGGCTCCTAGGCCAGTACAGGTGTGAGGACGACTGAGTTCCATTAGAGAGGCCTCCATCCACCTCTAAACTAGACAAGCTTCCTACCACAGGATCTTCAACACGCCAATTTGAAGCCCTGCTTAGTCTGAGTCTACCTGGGTTCTTTTGTAAGGAATGAGGAGTTAAGTCAATATTCAAGTGTTTATTTTCATTTTTTCCTCAATCATTACCTCATTTCAGAGGTGTAGAACCCAAGGTACAAAGCAGTGAGTGATCTGACCCCGGTAGCATTTAGGAGTGGGCAGCAGGGATTCGGGCCTAGGACACCTGTCCCCTTGGCCCCATGCTCACATCCTTAGCAAATAAGGTGGAGGGAAAGAGGACAGGACCCCCCGACTGTGTGGGGGGCTGGATCAGGGGACAGCACCCAGATGTCTGTCAGTCAGTCAGGGGACATGGAGCAAGGGACAGCATCCAGATGGCAGTCAGGAGGTAAAGAGTGGGGGCATGACCTTAGGCAGGTCACTTACTCGTACAAGGTCTGTTTTTTCTACTTGAGAAGCCTGCTGACATATTAAGGTTCTCTTATCTATGTCTCTCTAGGTCTCTCTATGTCTGTCTGTCTGTCTGTCTCTCTCTCTCTCTTTCTGTGTGTGTGTGTGTGTGTGTGTGTGTGTGTGTGTGTGTACACACATTTGGAGACCAGAGGTCAAATCTGGAGCTCACTGATTCAGCTAGGATGGCTCCCAGGCATCTGCCTCTCTGCCTCTCTGCCTCTCTGCCTCTCTGCCTCTCTCTCTCTCTGCCTCTCTGCCTCTCTCTCTGCCTCTCTGCCCCTCTGCCCCTCTGCCCCTCTGCCTCTCTGCCTCTCTGCCTCTCCAGAGCTCGGTTTACAGGTGTGCATCACTGTGCCCCACTGTTTATGTGGGTGTTAGGGATCCAAACTCAAGTCCTCACGCCTGTGTGAAGAGTACTTTGTGGACTAGCTCAGCTCCTGAGCCCCAGAGTCCTCTTATTTTGCATGATCTAAGACAAAGAAAGAATCCTTTGTATGGCCTTGCACACTAACTGTGCTGGGTAGTTTTATATCAACTTGGCACAAGCTTACGTCACCTGAGAGGAGGGGGAACCTCGATTAAGAAAATGCCTCCACAAGATCAGGTATAGGCAAGCCTGTGGGGTGTTTTCTTAATTAGCGATTGATGGGGGATTGTGGATGGTGCCACCCCTGGGCTGGTGGTCTGGGTTCTAAGAAAACAGGCTGAACAAGCCAGTAGGCAGCACCCCTCCATAGCCTCTGCATCAGCTCCTGCCTCTAGGTTCCTGCCTGGGTTGAGTTCCTGTCCTGACTTCCTTCAGTGATGATCAGTGATGTGGAAGTGTAACCCAAATAAACCCTTTTCTCCCCAATTTGCTTTGGTCATGGCATTTCATCACAGTAATGGTGACCCTAACTAAGACACTAGTAGCCAGATTTTTAACATTTTTTTTTTTGAGGAAACGGGTGGAATAGAGAAACAGGTACACTTGTAGGTCGAGCCTGGACTGAGAAATATGACCTCATCTGGGAAGGACCCAGGTGAAATGGGTCTGCAGAGGGAGAAGCAGGCATGAGCCTCGTGACTGGCAGGTTAGCCCGGCACTCAGCAGGCCTGGGCCGAGAGAACTACAGAGGATGGATGTCCAAGCCAAGCTATGACGATGACGGAGGAGAGATAGGAAGACCCACAGGGAACGGACGAAGACTGCTCACCATGACAATGTTGGCTAGGTGGGCAGAGACGAGCGCATACACCCCTCCGGAAGAGCCCACAACCGGTGCAGTCATGTCAGCCACAGACACCGCCAAGGAGCCTGGCACAGAGAGAGTGAAAACCATCAAGAGTGCTGGACTCACTGTGCGGCCCAGCCCTGGCCCTCGCATCCACCCCGGGAGCAGAGCAACTCCCCAGCAACAGGCTCCCTCTCCTCCTCTTTCCACATCATGCTGCCCTGCAGCTTCCTCTGGGCTGCTCAGAAGATGTGTGTGTGGTGGGACAAACCCCATGGCTCAGCTTTCTCATTTTACTAATGTGCAACTAAGATTCGAAGGACGAGTCTGACTGGCTCCAACTGGAATGGATCCCAAACCAAATCGCCCACTTCAGCAACATCTGGTGGTGACACAAAGCTGCCCCAGGGAACAGAAAGTGTTCAACGGCAGGCAGGGTACATATACTTCTCCCTCCTACACATAAGGCTCATTTCCACCCTGAAGGCCTTCGAGGCAGGTACTAACAGTCTCACCTTAGACTTAAGAGAAGGTTCTCGTCTCAGTTTTCCAGTGGGAAGGTGCTGGAACCAGAATTCGAATCCTGTTCTGCCTGACACAGAAATCCTTCTCCTTCCTCCCAAGGCCAGGAATTGAACTTAGGGCCTTACGAAAGGCTGGGCAAGCCCTCAGCCACAGAGCAGTTCCCCAGCCTGAAAGTCACACCCGATCAAACAAACCTGTGCTCTGGGCTGGAGGGGCGGCCACCTCACACTAGTTCAGAGGTGGCCTCTGCTCCTTCCACTTGTCTCTTAGCTTAGCACCACCTCCGACCTCCTGCCAGCCAAACTAAAGCACCAGAGGATCTCCTGAGTGGGGCTTCTCTGTAGGGAGAACGTCCTTGAAAGTCCCAAGAAGGGTGACATCACACCCTGGGGAGAGGGCAGCTCTGTGGCTGTTGGTGTGCGGGATGGCAAACTTTGCTCCTTGGAGGGAAGCTGGGCAGAGAGGAGATGGGAAATTTATTGTTCTGGTCGCATTTAAGTGTGATCAATGCTTTGGCTTCCAGGGAAGGACACAGGAGACTAAAAATAACTAGGAGGCAGAGCCCAGGGCACAGAGGGTGAGTGGCGGCTGGCCTGGGTGAGCAAGCAGAAACCACTGTAGGAAAATGCCTGCAGGCTCAGGAGTCAATCAGCCACCAGAGAGGAGGAACAGGCTGAGAGTCTGCAAGTTTTGGGGTCCACACCTTAAGAGGGAGTTCCTGAACCAGGACCTAAGACCATCTGGATGGAGACAAAGAGAGAGATCCCCAGGGTAGCACCCTGACCTCCTGCCTCTTGACAGACACCCCCTTTCCAAGTCCCTGTGACCAATTATTGCTGTCAAGGGAGATGTAATTTCACTGGAAAAATTAAACAGACAAGCCCCAAGCTCTCACGACCCAAGGACTCCCAAGTCCTTCTCCCAGCCCATGGCAGCAGAAATCTTCCTTTGCCTGTGTCGTATCTTTCTTTGGGCTTTCATTTGGTATCTAAGTAATGTTGGATAACTTTTCTCTTCTATTGTCCTACCCACAGGATTCAGCCATAGATTTCCCAAAGCAGGGGGGTTGGGTAGGGGAAATCCCAGGGTTAGCAAACAAACAGGCAGCATGATCTGCATGACAAAAGATTCCCACACTCTCCTGGCTTCTGTGTGAGGGCTGCATTGCAGGACAGCGTAGGGACAGCTGCCCAAGCCAGCTCCTCATTAATTACTGTTTGCAGTGAACAAGCCCAGCTTCACCCAGCTGGTCTCTTTCCTCTGACAGACCCATGCAAATCAACTCTGTGCCTCAGAGTCGTCCATCAGGGTCACAGATGCATCACGACACTCTCCAGGGACAGAAGGGCCCTATCAGGGTCAAGCCTACACAGCACTGACCTTTTCCCTCACCCTCCCAGTGTTTTAGAGTCTTGACCCTTGGGCCAGCTAGGAATCCCGGCAGGGGTGAGGAAGGGGGATGAGACAGTTGTGCGACCTTAGGCACTGCTTCTAGTTCTCTTGGCTTTAGTATTCGCATGTATGAGGTGGGAAGGGGTAAAGCTCTTTACATCCTGAAACAGTGAAATCTAGTTTTCAAAGTAAACCTTTCCTGGGCTCCCTAATTCACTGGGCAGAGCAGAAAGCCCTCTGGCTATGTGGGGTGGGCGTGGGGAGCAAAGCTGTTCACACAAGGGGAGGGGACCCCCATAGTTCTTTCCAGATCACAAATCCAATGGCCTCATGTCACTGAATTTGGCTAAAGATCCAGGGGCTCTGGGCTTTTATTTCAAACTGAAATATATGTATCTTTTAAAGACATCTTTAAAGGTTTTATGTAGACCATGGTGGCCTTGAACTTACTGAGACCCTTCTGCTTTGCCTCCTGAGTGCTGGGATAACAAACCTGTACAACTGTCTCATTTTATAAACTTTATTCCCTTCCAAGACTTTTCTAAAGTCCCTACATCAGTTGGGGCCTGGACAATCTAGCCAGAACCAAACAATACAGAGTCTATGCATACAGAGTAGTAAAAGGCACCGAGGGAGATCGTGGACCAGGCAGGAACCCTTCCTAACTTGTTAGGAAACTCGTGGCTAACAGGTCCTTAAGGTCAGGACAAATCCCATGGAGGTGGTAGGGTCAGAAGCCGGGAAGACAATGGCAAGATGGAATGCCACACCTCACTTCTGCACAGCACAGACCAAGGGGCTGGTCTCCAGTACATATTCTGGGTCCGTGCCATCATGCAGGTGAATTGGTGGCCTTGCCATTAAGGCACAGCTGCAGTGGTTTTGCCCTGAAAAGTTTGAAGGCAGGTGTTCTCCAACATCTCCCTTGGCCATTAGGAAAATCTCAAATTAACACTGGCAGAACATTTACCTCTAAGCAATGTTACTTTATTTATTCATGTATTCTTTCATCTACTCTACAAATATTTATTATGGAACAGGTGGTGAGCTCTAGGGATGCATATTGGCTTCTACAAAGTATGTAATAGAATGTTGCTGATACACTTAGGAGCCCTGCTTGTTTGTGTTTGACACAGTAACTTATAGAGCTCAAGCTGGTCTCAAAGTCACTATGTAACCAAGGATGACCTAGAGCTCCTGGTCCTCCTACCTCTACTTCCCACACTTGGGATTTCAGGTGTTTGCTAAGATGTATCTTAGCAGGGCTCCCACATTCCCTGCTAAGGTCTGGGCTTTAAAAGATTGTTAGTGATGTAACTGTTCATCTTTAGTGTCTGTCCCAGCAGATGATCCAGTGCACAGGGCCCTACCCCAATTGGATTACTTAGAAGAGTTTGTCTCACCTTTCTGAATAACCTGTACAATGAGAGGAACTGTGGACACCTTATGAACCTTACAAAATTATGACGTATCTGGTGATGACACACAAGACCTGTATCACAAACCTGAGTGCCGTAGATGTGCTGTGAGTCGGGCTATCACTTGATAAAACAGGGCAGCCTTGAGTTTGAAATAGCTTCACTGGGTAAAGATTAAAGGAGGGTCGGATACTAATCAAGGCCCTGGTTTCTGGTTATCTGCATAAAAGCAAAGGCCTGCCTTCTGATTCTCATCATGCTGTGGTTGTATCTGCAGAGCAATCTTTCGGGTCACAAAGAGCCTGTATGGGAGACCAGCTTCACCACTCACACAGAAGCTGTGCCTTCTTGGGCAAGTCACTTGTTCCTCTAAACCCTGGCTTTTCTGTTAGTTGTTGTTGTTGTTCCTCTTTCACTGTGTAGCTCAAGCTGGTCTTGAACTTCTGATCCTCCGAAGCACTGGTATCACAGGAATGTGCTGCACCTAACCTCAACCTTGGGCTCTGTATCCTAAGCAGGTAGCACATGGGGTGGTAGTGAGGACCCAAGAATTAACTCTCTAGTCAAGGTCTTTCCTCTGGGGATACAGAAGGGGAGCAGTGTAGGGAGATCAACTCACAGCCTCATGGAGGTCAATAACATGATTTGTAGTGACCAGAATGGCCTGTGGCCTGAATCACTGAAGCACGGTGCGCCCTTGACTGTAACCCTACAGCTTCACATCTTGGTGACGAGTCTTGCTTTTGTCTGTCCCTTTCCCCTCTGCACTGACATCACTGTGGAGGGATGTCTGCGCTGTCTCCCCACTGTGTCATCTGTTCTGGGTGAGGGCTGAGTCATTTTGAATCTCACTTCTGTCTTCCAAGTTATTGGCACCCCGAGTCTAATTGACTCCTAACTGCAAGTGTTACGAGTGCCTTCCCCCGTTCCTTGCCATTTAACATCTGGGACTCTGAGAAATTATGTAGGGAACGTACAGCAGCCATAAATCCCCAGGTGGCATAACTGGAAGGTGTGTGGGTGGCTGAGAGAGAAGTCTGGAACCTGAAGGTGCTCACCCGACCTCTGTTAAGGACATAGAAGGTGCTGGAGTCAGGGAAAGGCTTTGAGGGTGCTGTCCAAGGTGCAAGGAGCTGGGCACAGATGTCAGGGATAGTGCTGGGAGGGTGTTGTGTCCTGTTCTGCCCCACCCCACCCCCTACAGGGTCTACAGACTTGGAGGTGGGGTGGGAGCCTCCCTGCCTTGCCATTACCAACTGCCTCCTGTTTACAAGGCCAAGGCTGCCCAGCTTTCTTGAGGACAACATTAATGCCACTCAGAAAGGATTAAAATCTTACACATGCACACACACACACACACACACACACACACACACACACACACACACCACACACACTGAGCTCTCTTGGGCCCAGCTGCCAAGCTGCAGAGCTGAGGAAGCTTTACCTTGGAGTATCACCGAAGGGATTCAGTGAGGATATGCTCGCACCTCACCGGCAGGTCAGACACACAGACTCCTGACAGGGGTACCCACTACCCCCTAGGCCAGACTGTCCTATGCTCAGAGGGTCAGTCAAGGGATCTGTGACTGGTCTGGGTAGAAGAAAGAGCTCCCTATGGGTTCAGGTATGCCTTGGCTCAAAAGCTGCCTGGCTTCATCCATGCCCCTGACGACCTGGGTGTTCTTGCGTGTTGCACAGTGGAAGGAGCCTCTTATTACACGGGCAGCCTCCCAACAACAGCAGGCAGCTCTCATTAGCTCTGTCTACAAGTTTGATAGAACCAAAGGGGACCAAGGAGTTTCCCCAGGCTTCCACAGCTGGAACATGGCAGGTTGATGACAGGAACTCTGTCAGAGGCCTGTCCCAATCACACGCTCTGCCCCCTTTCCAGAACATTCCTCCCTGTCTGGGGAGCTGTGGGAAATATGCTAGCGGACAATTCTGAGTCAGATGAAGACCTGTGAGTTCTGGGGAAGCCTGGGCTTGTATCACCCCTGGGATCTCCTCTGACCTTGCCTGGGGAGGACCGCCACAGGGGCCCCTGCCTACCTGCCACAACACCAGCCACGTAGACAAGCCCAATTCGGGTGGCTCCATGCACCATCTCCAGGGGTACTCCTACCAGCAGCTGCAGTGCCACATTGAGTCCCAGTTGTTCCACCCTGTGACAGACCACGGTCATTAGTTCACCTGCCAAATGCTGTGCGCCGAGATTCTGGAGCCAGCAGGTTGGGGTGAGGCCTCATTCTTGGCCTTTGAGCAGCTCATGGGCTATGGAAGGAACTTGACTGTCATGGAAAAAAAAAGTCCTTGCTGCTGTGACAGAATACACATAAGGGGCCTGGTGTCTGTATCTGCAGTTGTGACAGACACTAGCCATGCACAGGACCTAGCAGCTCCAGGAGTTAACTTGCAAGTCAAGGCTCAGAGGGCAGCAGTGAGTGGCTTAGTTACAGCCTAGGTGTCTGCTGAGCTTGACCCGCCCAATTCCCCAGCTCTGGGCTCACTCTGGCTTTTCCCCCCGTATCTACAAGCACTTCTGAGCCCGAGAACAAAGATGGCCTCAAAACATCTCGGTGCATTAGAGACCTCTTGGAACTTAGCAATGCATCATCTTCTCTTAAAGTCTTACAGAGGGAGGTTCTCCTTCCTGGCATGAGAAGGGGCTTCACTGGCTCCAAACATCTCAGGACTGGGAGAGGGACCCCAGACTTTCTTCCCCTGGACAGACTATGGTGGGAAATCAGTTGTTGCAATAAATTAGTCCTTTCCTTTGCTCACGGGAGCGATCGTGCACACACACAGGTGGCGAACAATTGTGGTGGTTAGTCACATGACCCTTTTTGCTTCGGCCACTGGGAAGGCATAGACCATTTCAGCCTACCTCTGCAAAGTGCACAGAGCGGTACCGTCACATGTGTGTGCCGATCCCATTGTTGGCTTTCAGCATTCTGCTCTCTCCGTCTCCTTTTCCACACACACTTAACAACAGACCGGTATGTTTGGTATTGGAGGTGTTTCGAGAAGCTACCTCAGATCTGCATCTAAGTCATTGGGATGAACTGATAACCTAACTCCAGAGTGAGAGGGTACTTGCCTAGCACTGCAAAGGCCCTAGGTCCAATCCTCAACACTGTAAAAACTCAATTTTAAAGCAAGCATATGTAAACGTGTATACAATATGTTGAGATACATTTCAGCCTCACTCACTCTTCTGCAGGGACTACGGAGAGATACTCACCCTGCATGCATGAAGATGTACGTCACGTAGCGCCAAGCCTGCGCGCGGAGCTGCGGGTGGTAAACCAGAGAGTTCTTCAGGTACCGAGGATGTGTCACCTGCAGCACAAACTGATCCAGTAGGACCCCGTTGTACAGGAAAAGGGCAACCTGGGGGAAAAGCAGAGTGGAGGAGCCAGTTATTAGACACACGATTGCCCAGGATGGCCTTCATGCTGAGGGCACTGAGGTTGTGGCAGAAGGCTGTCACCCACCCACCCTCCCAGAGAATGAAAGAAGCCTACAGCCAGCACCCACTTATCAGAGACCATCTCTCACTGTACTTCTGTCTGAATGGGGTTCCTGGATCTCTCTGTCTATGCTTCCTTGGTGGGTCTGATTTTTTGGCTGGAGGGTTTGAGTCTTTTTTTTTTTTTTTTTTTTTTCTTTTTTTCGGAGCTGAGGACTCTAACGCTGAGGACTCAAGCGCTCTAACGCTGAGCTAAATCCCCAACCCCAGGTTTGAGTCTTAACTCTAGTAAAAGCTCACTCTCTCATTTCATATAGATTGGGTTCTTTTTTCTTTCCTTTCCCAAGAAGCCCTCGCTGCCCTAGAACTCACTTTGCAGATGAAGCTGGCCTCTAACTCCCAGAGATCCCCCTGCCTCTGCCTCCAGAGTGCTAGATTAAAGGTGTGCTGTCACTGCCCGGCAAAGGTTGGTTTCTTTTTTTTTTTTTTTTTTAAAGATTTATTCATTTATTATATATAAGTACACTGTAGCTGTCTTCAGATACACCAGAAGAGGGCTTCGGATCTCTTTACAGATGGTTGTGAGCCACCATGTGGTTGCTGGGAATTGAACTCAGGACCTCTGGAAGAGTAATCGGGTGCTCTTAACCGCTGAGCCATCTCTCCAGCCCAAAGGTTGGTTTCTTAAAAATAAAACTAGGGGTTGGGGATTTAGCTCAGTGGTAGAGCGCTTGCCTAGCAAGCGCAAGGCCCTGGGTTCGGTCCCCAGCTCCGAAAAAAAGAAAAAAAGAAAAAAAAAGAAAAATAAAACTAAACCAGAAAACATAAAGATAAAAATAAAAACATGGTGGTAGATTAGACATAAATTTAGGATCTATAAATTCTTTAAACTTTATTTTTTTAGTGTGTGTGTGTGTGTGTGTGTGTGTGTGTGTGTGTGTGTCTACATCTGTGTGCCATCTTGCCAATGTACCTTGTTCATAGCCAGTTTCACCATATGGTTGAATGACACCAAATACATTCTCATTGGGTTACCAAGTCTAGAGTTAAGACTTAAACCCTCCTGCCCAAAAAAAAAAAAAAAAAAAAAAAAAAAAAAATCACTATTGCCTGTGCACAAAGCTCATCTTGCAGAACGGAAACTCTGTCCCTACGGTCAAGAACTTCCTGCTGTCCCTCCCTGCACCCCCCCCCCCCACCTCTCCGTCTTACCACCAGCATGCTCATCCCGGTGCTCCATGCAGCTGGGGCTGCAGCGCATGCAGACAGGATTACACAGCGCCCTTCCCTCTGTGACAGGCTTAATTATACGGAGAATATTCTCAAGGCTGACCTGCACTCTACCACATGTCGGTTTCCTTACTTTCTTTTGTTTTTATGACAGAGTCTTGCTAGAAAAGTCCAGGTTAGCCTAGAATCACTATACAGCCCAGCCTGGCTGCTATTTCATGATCCTCCTGCCTCAGCATTGCAAGTGCTGGAAGCACAGGAATGCCGGATCATGCTGAGAAGAATTAGGCAGTTGCCTTAAAGGTTGACTAATATTCCGCTGAATGCGTCTGCTTCACTTTGATGACGCGTTCGTCGGTCGATGGGAACTAGCATTCTGCCACCTATTGGCTATTGCAAATGTCTCTATGGACAAGGTGAACAAGTAGCTTCTCTAGTCACTGCTTTTAACTCTGAAGTGGAATTGCTGCATAGATGGTAGTCTTAAGTTTCATTTTTAAAAAGTTATTATTTGAAGCCAGGCGATGTGGTGCACACCTCTAGTTCTGGCACTCAGGCAGGCAGAGGCAGGCAGATTGTTAGTCTGGGGGGCAGCGAGATAAACAGTAAGACCTTTTCTTTTTTAAATTATATATATATTTTTTAAAGATTTATTTATTTATTATATGTAAGTACACTGTTACTATCTTCAGACACACCAGAAGAGGACATCGGATCCCATTACAGATGGTTGTGAGTCACCATGTGGTTGCTGGGAATTGAACTCAGGACCTCTGGAAGAGCAGTCAGTGCTCTTAACCGCTGAGCCATCTCTCCAGCCCTTAAATTATATTTTTATATCTTATTTTATTTTTTGGATTTTTGAGACAGGGTTCCTCTGTGTAGCCCTGGCTCCTGGAACTCACCCTGTAGACCAGGCTGGCCTCGAATTCATAGAGATCCATCTGTCTCTACCTCCCCAGTGCTAGGATTAAAAGCACGCACTCCTATCTCCTGTAAGGAACACACACACACACACACACACACACACACACACACACACACACACTCATTTGCATAAAGTAAATACATTTAATAAAAATTTTAAAGAATCCAAAATGACATTTCTAAAGATGGGGTTGGGGGTAGCAGGTGGCTCAGTGGGGTAAAGGCACTTGGCACCGAGCTCGGTAACCTCAGCTCAGGGCTGGGATCTCAGAAGGAGAGAACAGACGCTCACAAGTTGTCCTCTCACCTAGACACAGGCACCATGCACGCGCTCTCCCCACACACAAAGCAAGTGAGTGGATAAATGTCATTTGAATTTTACATTGACAAAATAACAACAGTAACACCAAGCTTAACACAGAGAGGCAGCTCCAGGGCCAGCACACACTTAGGGAAGGAAGCTATAATTAAGGTCAGACTGGGATTTCTGAACTAAGCCTGGACATAGCTTAGACCATGGGAAACTATGTGCCCTGTTCTGCAAGACTCTGCTTGGGTAGCTGGGAGTAGAGGCCAGCGGTAATGTGCTTGTCTAACATGTGTGAAGCCTAGGTCCGATGCGCGCTCTCTCTCTCTCTCTCTCTCTCTCTCACACACACACACACACACACACACACACACACACACACACACACAGAGAGAGAGAGAGAGAGAGAGAGAGAGAGAGAGAGCAAGCAGTTCTTTCCACCTAATTCCATTCAGGTGTCCTGGCAACAAGCAGAGCTTCCAGGGTGTCTCATTATTGTTGGTCCTCAAATAGAAGTTAATAAACAGCCCCACACAGTAAGCTAAGAAAATCTCCGAAGAACACCACTGCACCATTTGCTTGGGCGAAACCATAACAACGTCCAGACGATCTCTTCTTGCAGAACAGAGGCGGGGCTTTCTGTTCGCTTTGCTTGTTAGTTTGTTTTCGTTGTTTCAGATCTTGCCTGCATGTATATCAGGGCACCACGCTCATGCCTGGTGCCATAAGAGGCCCAAAGAGGGTGTTGGATCCCTTGGAACTGGAGCTGTGAGCTGCCGTGTTGGTTCTGGGTTCAGGTCTCTGAAGAAACAACCTATGCTCTTAACTACTGAGCCATCTCTCCTGCCCATCCCTGTTTGTTTGTTTGAGACGAGATCTCATTAGCCCAGCCTGTCCTTGAACTCCTGGTGACCCTTCATGGGATTGCAAATATGAGTCTCCGAGCCCAGCCAGATTAAATAAAAAGGATGTCGTGAAACTGAGTGGCCTGCCCACTAGAGGAAGCAGGGGCACCATGAGACGTCATGCGGAGGTGGTGATCAAGTACATGCCTTTGGAGGAGAAATAGCCAGAAACATGAAAATGGCAGAGGGAAGCCAGGCATCGGTGCAGGAGCCAGAAGCAGGCTGGGTTATTGGAGTCCCTGTGCTGAACCGAGAACTGAGTTCCATCGCCCGGGGACAACTCACAGTACCTGGGACGTTCCTTGTCTGTGCAGGCCTCATTTTTGCAGGATAGTAAGTGTGGCTTGGGGGCTGCTCTTTCAGAGGACCCCAGTTCAGTCCCCAGCTTCAGGAGATCTGAGGCTTTCTTTCCACTGACAAGTTTGTGTGCATGCACACACATAAATAATGATAATTAAAAAACAAAACAAAACAAAAAACAGATAGAAGAAATGGGTTTTGGTTGAAATGATTGGTTTTTGAGAAGTATGGCAGGTTCTCTAAAGAGAATGTTCTTTAAAAACTTCATCTCCTTGTTCACAAACACTCCCTCCCAGAGGGATCGAGTGCTCCTTCTGTGTCCAGGAAGCCCCTGTCCATTTTCTCAGTCTATAGAGGTATCTGTCCTTCCAGGGACAGCATAGGGAAGCTCTTTTGACTCCTGCATTACAGTTTGGAAACAAAGTCCCAAGGGGCCAACAGTTGCTGTTCTAGTTCTCCAGGGGAGGAATTACATAAATTGGCTTTATTGAGTTTGTCTGGCTAAATCCCCAAATCTGTGAGTTTGTCGCATTGTTTTGCTGTGTAGGAAAGTGTAAAAATATGGGGACTTTGCTGCAGAAAAAAAAAAAAAAGCCTCAAATAGCCTTAACCAGAAGTGCTTGCTGGGATCATTTAACCTTGGCAACTGACATAGCCCAGCTTGGGAGCTGATGGTCAAGGCTGGGAGAGCAGGAGTTGGAGTTGCATAGTGAGACCCAGCCAGCCTGGGAACAGTGAGACTGTGTCTCAAAAGCAAGAAAGCAAAGGGAGAGGCTGGAGAGACCGCTCATCAGTTAAAAGGGCGATTGCTGCTCCTCCAGAGAACAGGGGCTCGGCTGCTAGTGTCCACACACGGTAACACCCTTTAACTAACTGTACATCCAAAGGGACCTGACACTCCTGGCCTCAGTAGACACTCCCACATCTATTTGTAACACAGAGACACACAAATAATAAAATTAAAAAGAAGAAGAACAAAGCAAAACAACCCCTCAGAACTTTGGGCTCTCTTTGCAGCCTAGCGTTGGAATAACCTGTGCGTTCCCTAGCTATGGTCCAACATGCAGGGCAAGTGGGACTGGATCTGCAGCCTTCCCCCCTCCCCTCAGAAACTCCTCTTCCCACATAACCCCAGGTCTAGAAAGCCCCTGCCTTCACCCTGGTCCTTGCCTCCAGCAGCGTGATTGTGATCATGAACCAGGGCGGAGGGCAGCAGGTGTAGCTGTCATAGTACCACTTGCGGTCAATCTCCCGGGGCAGAGTCTCGTAGGCCACATGGCGGATGAGCCGCTGTGAGAGGCTCAGCCCCTTCTCCTCCAACAGGGCCTTGCTGCTCAGCCTGCGGTTTCCCTGAAGGATGGCCTGGCGGAAGCTGTTGGAACGTTTGTTGCTCATCTGCACAGGAAATGGAGTGGGGAGAGGGTCAGAGCCTGGGCCTCAGGGAAGCCCTGCACCCACACCTGCACCCACACCGCACCTCAGACTGCATATTCTGTACAGCAAGCTGAATTCCTGTTCTCTGAGCTCTAAGCAGCATCCCCCAACACCACGGCATTGATCTCTGAAGCCCGCAGATCATCTCCATTAGATAAGGACTCTGAATAACCCTTCTGTCTAATAGGATACTGAGGGAGCACTAAGATGACACGAGTTCAAGCCCAGGCCCATATTTATACATTCCTCCCATCCACTCATTCCTCATTGTCCCACCCCAAGTGTTAGAGCCATCACCAGTCACTGGGGAGTCGGTGGAGCTCAGAACAGAGAAGGAGCCAGCAGTCACAGTTCAGAGTGACAGCTGCCGTGAGAATACACGGGATCCAGGCCAGTGTGTGCCAAGGTGGTCAGCAAGGGCTTTCCCGGAGGAGGTGACACCCGGGTGAGGGCCAGAAGCGAGGACGAGCTTTAAGTATCATCAGATATACCAGCTTGGGAAGGTACACTTAGGTCCTGGTCAGCCAGCTATTAGAACCTACCAGAATCAGAACTCAATGCCCTGCCACAGAAGCCATGACACCTTAGTGTCTCCTAGGACATATGACAAGCCTTGGGCTTCACTAAGACCAGGTCCTGCCTTCAGCAGCCCTGGCCTGGCCCCATAGAACTCTATCTGCTTCACCCAGCAGTGAGCCTAGCTTATAGCTTCTAGAAACTTGCTGTCCTTGACATTCTCTCCAGGATCATACTGTAAACTATTCCCAGGGGGGAAGCCCAAAAGGCCCAGATCTGCTGGCCCAAAAGTCCGGCTGCTTCATAGCTACTGGCACAGCATTACTGATGTACTTTTTTTTTTTTTTTGGACTCTGGGCCCAGCCAGACCTGAAGGCAAGATCGGGACAAGGCTAGCACAATGAATGGAACCAGCAGGGAATAGGAGTCTGCAGCTCTGTCTGGAGGGCATCTGGAAGGATCCAGACTCAGACGGGGCCATGTGGTAGGAGCCTCCCTTGCAGTCCTCTCCTCGCCCCTGAGTCCTGCTTCTCACTGGTCCCCGTGTGGCTTCTAGTCAGCCTCCTACAGCCAGCCGTCCTCAGTGAAGGCCTTCTAGCCACTCCCACCCCTCTAGAAAAGGATGATTTGTTTTGCCTGGGTTGCAGGAAGGGCCACCGAAATCATGCAGGGAGGTTTCCTGGCAGAAGAACATTGACAGACAACAGAAACTTGCAAATACAGTCCTTTATCATATCTGGTCTTGTGAAACCCTGTGTGAAACATGGGATT
Source organism: Rattus norvegicus (assembly GCF_021556685.1). Taxonomy (NCBI): domain Eukaryota; kingdom Metazoa; phylum Chordata; class Mammalia; order Rodentia; family Muridae; genus Rattus; species Rattus norvegicus. The sequence goes on along the minus strand of NC_141543.1, from coordinate 71,240,621 downwards.
AATTTTACAACTGGGAAAAGAGAGGCAAAGAGTGGGCAGCAAAGGAAGAGCAAGGGCCAAGGCTCCAGGGTGGCCCTTTTTACATGGACGCGACTGGCTGCTCCAGCTCAGAGTCTGAATGGAAAAGTGTGACAAGACCATGTCACTGCTCATCATGAGCTCAAACAGAGGGCTCCCCTGGAATGGAGCCAGCCAGGAGAGAAACACCTTGCTCGAGCCTTGACATTGAGCAGGCACCTGTCAAATATGGGCTGGGCTGGACCCAAGCCAGAGTCAGACTCCTAGCCTGCTTCTTAGTGATGTTGATGACATTCCTGTGGTCCAGTCTAAGAGCCTTTGACTGAGCTCAGCTTGGGCCGAGTCTACTCAGAATAGTGGGCTCTCTTTGACCACCAAATGTCTACAGCAGCTCTCTCCAGACCCTTACATCCACAGACTGTGGCAACCTGCAGCTGAGAGGCCACTGAAGCTGTCATTGCCTGGGCAGCCACGTCCTGGAGAGCTAAGATGGGGCAGTGAAAGCAGGCTTCCCTGATCAAGGCCTTTGATGTCTAAGAACCCAGGGAACTTCACAGTTTTCTCCTCCATGGGCAGTTGGCATGAAGAGGGGGGCGGGGGGAGGGGACCATCTCATCGATGGGAAAACAAGAACCCAGCCTTGTATTCACCTTGCTAGCTCATGGAGCTTCTACAGATGTCCTGTCCATCCGAGGTGGGGATACAGCTTGCCTGAGATACCCGAAGCCCACTGCAACCCTGCTGCAGAAGCCTCTGAAGGAACACGGCATCAATCCCCAGGAAGTGGGTGAGTCTCCACTAAAGATTACAGACAGTGGGCAGGACTCGTGAACCATGGCCCCTCTGAAGAAGTTGCCACCAGGTCTAAGCCATGGCCTCTGCTTATGCCACATTCCTAAGAAGTCTAGTTTGATCTACCTTTTCTCCGGCCAGGACTTCCCCACACCCAGCTCCTGGGAAGAGCACTCACTGAGTTCACTAATACATCCCACCAACCCAATCCAGGCCAGTGCACAGAAAGAAATCTTAGGCCTTGGGTAGGACGACACAAGAAGAGACTGTGTATAAAAATGTAGGGAACCAAGGATGAAAGGGCTGGTGTAGGGCGGCCACCTTGTTATCACAATGGGAAGGACTCAAATTGCCAGGGGCTTTAAGGGAAATCAAGACCTTAGTGGTGTGAACGGAAGTTCCAGGAAACTGGCTGTGTCTGCAAAGACAGGCTGGCTCATTTGAATGGCAGCGATGGGGAAAGTGGTGTTGGAGGACCAGAGCCTCCTAACTCTCCGCCCACCTCTGTACCAGACCCAACAGCCTATGACTAACAAGCAAAAATCTTTCTGGAACTTGTTTTTTATTTGTTTGTGTTTGTTTTGAGACTGGATCTCGCCACAAATCTCTGGCTGACCTGGGACTCAATATGCAGACCAAGCTGGCCTCGAACTCACAGAGATCTGTCTGCCTCTGTCTCTGTCATGCACCACCACACCCAGCCCTTTTGGGATTTATTAACTTAACAGACTACTAGATTCCATCGATCCGAAGGCTAAGAATGTCATCAGACAACAGCTGAGTGTTTTGTTGTTTGTTTTTTTGTTTGCTTCTCAGTCTGAAGCCTGTAGGAAATGTTCCCCCTGTGTGGTGGTTCTCGAATAGGTATGGCCTCCATAGGACTCATGTGTTTGAATGCTTGGCTCTAGGGAGTGACACTCTTAGGAGGTGTGGCTTTGTTGGAGTAGGTGTGACCTTGCTGGAGGAAGTGTCACTGTATGGGGGCTGGCTTTGAGGTCTAAGAAGCTCAAGTCTGGCCAGTGTGTGTCTCCTGCTGCTGCTTACAGGCCAACATGTAGAACTCTCAGCTCCTTCAGCACCATGCCTGCCAGACTCTACCATGCTTCCTTCCATGAGGATGATGGACTGAGGCTCTGAACCTGTAAGCCAGCCCCAATTAAATGCTTTCCTTTATGAGTGGCCTTCATCGTGGTGTCTCTTCACAGTAATAAACCCTTAACTAAGACAGCCATCTTGCTAAACACATCTCTCTGTTGTTTTCACTGATGCCTTTCTAAAATGCCTTGATTTAGAACTTTCTTTGTTCTATTACTATAAAAAAACTTCACAAAAAACAAAAAACAAAAAACAAAAAAAAAAAATTCACAAAACTGTGTCCTTGCTGAGACATATTTGAGGAGACCTGGTATATGTTCCCAGGACAACCATGTTCTTACTCTGGTCGGGAGCCGTTTTTTTCAACAACAGTGGTACCTTCTCACCTGTTGAAGCTGAGGTCAGTAAACACAGTCAAAAACACCCATTGCCTAAATCTATTTCCTGTGTCTCTAAGCCTGTCCCCTTTCCCGAATGCTCACCAGGTTGACAAAGTCCTGGTAGCAGATCTGTCCATCTGCGTGACTGTCCGCCAGAGCCAGGAGCACCTCCTTTTTGTGTGGGTCCAGTTTAGAGCTGTGGCTCTCCAGGAGGCTCCGGAATTTTCCTGTGCTGATGTAGCCGGTGCTCCCAGGGTCAAACTGAGGGCGAAGCACAGAGAGCAAAGTCAGCGGAACACCACCCCTCCCAGTGCTCATGGGGGACCCAGATTTCCTTCACTCTTGGTTTTCCTTTTCCTTTTCTTTCTTTCTTTCATTTTCTTTGTGCAGCCCTAGTTGTCCTGGAACTCCCTCTGTAGATCAGGCTGGCCACGAACTTACAGAGATCCACCTGTCTGTCCGCCTAGTGCCAGGTTGATTTTCTTTTCAATGGTACTGGCCCTCTACTGCCCCAGTACAGCCCTCCCCGAACCCCTCCCTTCACTTACTCTAACTGTGGAAAGGAAAGCAGGAATGGAGTTCAGTAAATAGAAGAAACAGAACACTGGACAGGGAAAGAAGGAACTGAGCCTCCCCCATGCAGACGGCACACCAGCTCCCCCATGGCTGGTCCCTGAGTCCTACTCACACACACACACACACACACACACATGGCTGCTGGCAGACTCACGGAGACAAGCTCTTTGTTGTTCTGTTTGGGGGAACTGGTACGCCTCTGCATTCCCACAGACACATGTGCTTTTTGTTTTTCAAGATAGGGTTTTTTTGTAGCCCTAGCTGTCCTGAAACTTGCTCTGTAGACCAGGCTGGCCTCAAACTCACAGAGATCCGCCTGCCTCCTGTTTCCTTAGTGTTGGGATTAAAGGCATGCGCCACCATCGTCTGCACCTGCTGCACTTGTATGTTTTACACCATTCTCTTTAATTTCCTGAAACTCCCCGGCAGCCTGGACAGGGGCCAGGCTACCCAGTCAACCCAACACTAACTACTTCTGCCTCATCACAGGGCTGCAATTCCTCCAAAGCCAGTGCCATAGCATCTGCCTTACATCAATCAAGTTTTTTTTTTTTTTCTTTTTTCTTTTTTTTTTTTTTTTGTTCTTTTTTTTTCCGGAGCTGGGGACCAAACCCAGGACCTTGCGCTTCCTAGGCAAGCGCTCTACCACTGAGCTAAATCCCCAATCCCATCAATCAAGTTTTGTTGATGAATAAATGGGATGTTCAATGAACAGACAGGTACTAATTTTCCATGAGAAGCCTCTTAAGGTTCAGTTAGAAAAAGCCTTTACCCCTTTTTGTTCCTTCCCCACAGAGCTCACAGAGCCTGCCCTGTGTACCCAGTCAGAAAATGACACCCCATCTCACACGGGACTCCAGTGTGTACCTGGAAAAGCTGCAGTCGTTTGCTTGGGTTTTTAAAGGCAACGGAAGGCAGGAATACAGCTCAGCGGCAGAGTGCTTGCCTAGCACAGAGACCCTGGGTCTGATACCAGTACAAGAATGGGAGGCACATGGGGTTGGGGATTTAGCTCAGTGGTAGAGCGCTCGCCTTGCAATCTCGAGGTCCTGGGTCTGGTCCTCAGCTCTGGAGGGGATGGGGGGAAAGAATGGGAGGCATTGAATTACCATGGACCTTGGGAAAGTACAGGCAGTGAAGCTAGAAGTCAAACCCATGTTGCTCCTTTCCCTGGATAAGGTTAACAGAGGCTGTTTTGGGAAAGCGGGTTCTGTGTACAATGTGTCTAGACAATCTAAGCCTGATAGACAGAAGTCACGGTCGGGGACCTTCCGCTGTCCGCAAAACTCTTTAGGAGAGGACAACTCCAAAGAGACTATGTTCAGATCCCACCCTCCACCCCAGCCCCAGGTATCAGGCACGATATCCATTTGCTTATTACTGTTTCAGGCAACTCAAGAGCATCTTCAAACTAAAAATATTAGGGTCAGCCAAGTGGCTCAGTAGGTAAAAGCCCTTTACTAAGCAAGCCTGACAACTTGAGTTCGATCCCTGGAACTCATGTAAGGGAAGGAGGAATGAACTGACCCCCCAAAGTCATCCTCGGATAGCTATGCCCCACACAAACAACAACAACAACAACAACAACAACAATAGATTTTTGTTTGCTTGGTTTTTTGAGACAAGCTCTTTATAGCCCTGACTGCCCTGGACTGAATGTGTAGACAGGTTGGCATTGAAGCTCACAGAGTTCTGCCTGCCTCAGCCTCCTAGTACTGGGACTAGGAGTGTGACACCACACCTGGCTAATAATAGGTTAAAAAAAAATACACACTCAGCAGGTGAAGGCCAAGCCTGATGACCTGAGTTCAATTCCAACACCAACATAATAGAAGGTGAGAACTGGCCACCACAAGTTATTCTCAACCTTCACAACACTTGTACTGTCCACACAGGCAGGCAGGCAGGCAGGCAGGCAGGCAGGCATTAGACTCACACTCTAAATGTATTATGAAAAAAAGAGTAATAACACTTAATGTTTGCCTTGTTTTTACGGAGCCAAACATCGTTTTGCGTACTTCACGGACAGAATTTTTTTTTAAAGTTTATTTCTGTTTTATTTTATATAGATGGGTTTCTACCTGCATGTTCATCCACGTACTACATGTGTGCCTGGTGTCTATTGGAGGCCAGAAGAGGGGGTTGGATCCTCTGAAACTTGAGTTACAGAGGATTGTGGCCTGCCGCATGGGTGCTGGAAATTGAACCCAGGTCCCTTAGGAAGAGCAACAAGTGCTCTTTACCACCAAGCCATCTCTCTCCGGCCCCTTCATACAGAATTTATTTGACTCCTCTTACAATAGATGGAAGAGAATATGTTATGATCCCCACAGAACAGAAGGGCAGGGAGGTGAGAAAACACCAACAAAGACAGTAAGGCAGGCTGCCCACCAGCAGCAGATGGATCCCACACCCAAGCAGTTCAGTTCAGCACTGCCAGACACTGCAGGCCAGCATCAAAACTGGAGGACGGAAAGCTGCGCCCAGCACTGGGCTAGGGAGAGGCAGGGCTCCAGAAACTAGGGTTCCCCTAAACAGGCTTTCTGCAATAGGAAAGGGGCCCAAACAGAGCTAGTCTGGCCCCCTCGATGCTCAGATGTGGAAACTAAGCAGAGATGAGGAGGAGAGGGGGAGGGGAAAAGAGAGATGGATAGCTGATGGTTAAAAATACCAGCAGGTGACAGGGTTTTGGTACAGGAGACCGCTATCCTAAGCCACACGGACCAACCCTGACTCTACCATGGAGACCCATGGCACTGACTGATCCATGATACCTCAGGTCCTGGGAAGATGTCTGTTGGGTCCTTCCGGGGTCAAAGGTCCCCTTCACATTAGGGAACCTCCTCTGCCTCTCTAGGGGAGGAAGCCCAGTGGTTTGGCATGTGCTGGGAGCACAGCCTACAATCCCTTCCCAGGGGCCTTCTCAGGGCAGCCTGCAGAGGAAGATGAAGCAGGGGGCTGGGATCAGGCACTAGACAAAGAGCCACCTGCTCTCCTTCTCCCCTCCCCCCCGGGGCTCCCTGCTGCTGTCCTAGTGACAAGGGTTGCCCTGTGGCTCCCCAGGCCCCCAGCCCAAGGACATTGCAGGCTCCGTCTACACTGCAGAAAACCCGCTGGAACCAGGCCGAGCCTCTATTCTCTGCCAAAACTCTACCTTTCATGCCAGGGCCAGACAGGCCAGACAATGCGGGGTCACTGCTACCCTAATAATGAGGCCTCAGGGACTAGAGGATGACTGGAGATGGGGGAAAGATAGGGCCAGACTGGCTGCTGGGGTTCTAATACCTCAGACAATGAGGGCAAGGGCAGAGTTGGCACTGGGCATGGGGCACCCAGTGGGGTGTTGGTTAGAGGAGACAGGAGGGGACAAAAGGAGCTGGGGGGGTTGTGGGGGGTGGAGATAACATGCTCAGAAATCAGAAGGATCCTCCATTCAGAAGGGAGCTGAGGATGACTTCTGAGTCTGTCTCTCAAGCAAGATGGCAGGGAGCAAGGCAAAAATCACACTCCTGTCTTTATAAAGCTCAGCCTCAACTGGTCCCATCTGTTGAGTAGGCTGATGCCAGTCTAGGGCAGGAACTAGTCAGGGGCTATTCTCATCACTTTATTCAAATGGGCTCTGTGTCCTTGGTCTGTCTCCCTGCTAGACACCCTCAGGCCTATAGGAAGTGAGGTCACACTAGGAGTGTGGTGCCACTTAGGAGGAGAGGGCAGAGCAAACCCTTTCAATGCAACTTCCTTTTTAAGAACAAGCCTGCACCCCTGAAGCTGTGCCTCCAAGGTCCTTACCCTGGAATCCTTCTGGGGCAGCAGACTGTGTGAGGGATGAGCTGGGGGCGACATAGGTTGGAGGCAGCCTAACAGGACTAGTCTAGAGTGGACTGTCAGTGCTGCAGGAGGGATGATTATATCAGCGAGTGGGGCAGGAGCCTGGCTACCTTGGATCCTGAGCTGCAGGAGATGAACCAGGGCTGTACAAGGGTGCACTGTTGGGGGAGAAACTCACATTCAACCCAGGCGTAGGAGACTGAGCACAGAGGAGACCACACAGCCCACCCACAACCCTGCCCTCTTGCTTCAGCCTGGAAAAGAGCTTCAAGAGACTCCAAGGGGACTTTTAATCCCACCAGTGACCTGCTCATGGGCTGCTAATGCCCTAGGTGGCCCCAGCCTGAGGACACACACACACACACACACACACACACACACACACACACACACACACAGAGCACACCTCTCATCTCCTACCTCGTACTGATTCCTGGGACAGCTGGTCTAGGAAAATGACTCACCAAATCTTCTATGTACTTAGGTAGGAGTCCACCCCCAGCTGCTGTGCTGAGTGTAGTTTATCAGCTACAGTGCCTCAGTTTCCCCATCAAAGAATTGGTAGGAGGAGCTCTGGCCTCTTGTGACAATAGATGGGGCCACATAGAAGCAAGAATAGGGTAGAGAAAGTCTCTGGGGACAGATGGTCTATTCTGAGTCACAGAACCGTCAGAGAGTAAAGTGAAGTGAAGTAGTACTGGTGTCACTTAGCAACTTAGAAGGTGAGGAACTCATAAACCTGGGTCCAAATAGCTGGACGGGGAGCTACGTATGACAGCTAGGCCCTGTAGTAGTAGAACTTAGAAGACAGGCAGTTCAGGAGTTCAATGTCATTTTCTGCTATTTATCAAATTGAAGACAGCCACTGCTTGTTATAGGAGACCACTGCCTCAAAAACCAAACCAAACCAACCAAAACACCACACACACACACACACTCACTCTCTCTCTCTCTCTCTCTCTCTCTCTCTCACCCACACACAATATTTACAGCCCCATAAATTAAAAGACCACTCACACACATATACACACACATTCACACTCACATACACATACACACACACACACACACACACACACACACACACACACACACACACATTCACTCAGTGACTGGCCAAGTACAAAGGCATTGCAGAATGCTTTGAGACTTTGAGGCCTCTGAGCTCCAGCGGCAGTAGGGAGGGAACTATGGAGAGCCCCTCCTTGGGCCATGAAGCTCCACTCTGAACCTGTTTATGCACTGACCCCCTGTCTCCTTCTCAATTGAACAACACAGTCCATGGAGCTGGTGCGTGTGAGGCCTTTGCCATGTACCAGATCTAACTTCACAGAACCCGCGCGCAGGTCACGGTCCACACTGGTTGCTCTGCGGACACATTGCTTCACACCTATTCTCCAAACACACGACCCACTCCTCCTCCTTTGCTCTAAAGTATCCCAGCTTGGCTGGAAAATTACGTGGTCTTCCCCCTTCCATTTAGACCTCATGAGAATCTGCAAGGTGCTTACCGTTATAAAAGCCCCTTCTCAGGGCAGGGGTGGGGTGGGAAGCCAGGGCACCAGGGGCCAAGCTGCTTAAGTTGGAACGGATGGTAATTTTAGAACAGAGAGCCTGGGCTCCTTCCAATCACTGTGATACTACGGTTAAAGAGTTCAAAAAAATTGAAAATTGGCCAGTCTCCCTATTCATCCATCCATCCATCCATCTATACACACATACATGCATCTCACATGCTTGCTAAGGATCTACTGTGGCCGAGGCATCACCCTCATCATATGGTTGGAGAAACAAGCAGACACTAAAATACCAAGAAAGACATTTCAGTTCAGAAGTGAGCAAATGGTTTAAGTCCCTCCATGGGGCTCACTGACCCGGCCTTGCCCTCCCTTACTTTCCTCAGTTGTACAAAGCATAACTCATGACATGGGAGCTGCCCAGTGCGTGTTTCATGAAACCCAAGGCGGTCCATGACAGTTCAGTGGGACTTCCTGGAAGGCTGTGGAAGGTGATGATGATGAGGGTAGACGGAGGTGCAGGTGGAAATCTGACATTAAACAAAACACCACTCCTTTCCCCTAGTTAGCAAGCCCTCGTGGAATACACAAAGCAAACGCCTGTAGAAAGGACTGTGTCAGGCCCGGCAGTGGAGAAGTCTGATTTGGTTCAGCTCCATATTTGTCTAACCTGGCCTTATTTGACCATAGCACTTTTGTCTTTACCATAACACTGTGTAGGACCTTTAGGAACAATCACATGTTCCCCTTCATGACACCCAGCCCTCTGCCTCCTTCTCTTAAGTGTCACAGGCTGTCAAGCAGCTGATACCAGAAGCAGCCAAACTAGAATTCTGTGGGATCCAGTGTCAGCAAGAAGGTTGACTGGGGATACCAGGTCCCAAGAGAGGTTGAGGAATCAGTGATTGGCCTAATGGGGCCACAGAGCAGCTGAGCTCTCAGGAAACAAACCACATCAGACGAAGGGGTTTGCCTGCTCAGCACCCAGGACAGCGGCGAGCTTTCCGTGCAATCCAGAAAGCTGCCCCAGGCATCAGAATGTCCCCAGCATTCTCAAAGCATGAGAGGAGGTGGGAACACATCTAGTTTCTATCCACTATGCATTTGTGATCTGCACGGACTGCATTTCCAGACAACCTCCAGTCCAGTTCCTGCTCCCAGGCCTGGAATGCTCACCGCTGGAAAGACCTTTCCTCTTACATCTTTAGAAGCTCATGAACAAAGTGATCCCAGAAAGCAGCATCTGGGGCTGGCGAGCTAACTGCCTTCTGTAAAGACCTCTCGGGTCCAGAACCTGGGAACCTGGGATCTGGGTAAGTTCTCATCTTTATGCGCAATTGTCTTCCGTTGGCCCAGAAGGCAGTGACCTCAGGGCATGTGTGCTGGGACAGGGTAAGGTGCAGGCAGCTGCCCCCCTATGGGTGGGGTATCCCCATCTGTCAGCTCCTTAGTTCATTCCCAAGCCTCTAAACAGAGCAAGTTAATGAGACTGTCCAGGAGCTTCTGGCCCAGCCGATCTGTCCTACCCAGCATGCCACAGCCCACTGGGGAACGCTGGCCCATTCACGGATATTTACAGCCCCATAAATTAAAAGACCAGACTGCAGCTGGTGAGGTCAGGAGGCCTGTGATGGGAGAGTGGGGGCTTTCTTTTCCACTTTTCCCTTGCAAATGAGAATGCTAATCTAGCCAGAGAGAGAGAGAGAGAGAGAGAGACAGACAGACAGACAGACAGACAGACAGACAGACGGACGGACGGACAGACACAGAGAGACAGATAGAGGATCCACCCCTTGTCCTTCCCATGACCTTTCCCCTAATTCTTCAAAACACCGACTTTCAGAACACAATTAAGTGTGGCTAGTCAGTCCCATTTAACAGTCAGAGAAACTGAAGCAAGCCCCCAGATATGTCCCATCTGACCGAGTCTCGACGTGAGTACAGGCATCTTCAGACCTGCCCCGGGGTGAGCGAGGAATAGGTTTCCCCACGCCTCAAGCTTTGGTCAGAGAGAAAGGGAACTGGTCCTAAGACCAGGTTCTGATCCCTCCTTGCCCTCCATTTGGAGCCACGAGGGGTCCCAGTGTGCTCCCCTCTTTCTGTTGCCACTGTAGGTAGCTAAGGAGGCAGCTCAGGCCTCACCAGGCACCGGTCCTGATGCCAGGCTCCTGAACACCCTTCCTCTCACTTCACTGGGTCTCAGAGCTGAGGCCCAATGGCTGAAGCTAGCTGGTTAGTCAGGGAGGCAGGACAGGCACCCTGGCCTGAATCCAAGCTGGATGAGTGGCTGGACAAACAGCATCTCCAGAAAAACATCTGTTCTGCCAGCAGCAACTGGAAAAGATAAAGGACTAGCCCGTCCCAGAATGTGGGAAACTGCCTGGTGAGCACTGACGGGAGAGTCCTCTCCTTCTACCAGGCGTTGGCCCTCTCCACTTGAGCGCCTGCCCCAGAAGACTCCACTTCTTCAGCACCACCCCAAAGTTTCCGGAAAGCCCCACAGACAGCCCTCCCTCCTCTTGCTTGGCCATGCCCCAGGCTCTGAGGGGGCACATGGCAACTGTGGCCTGGGAATCAGGAATAGATGTAGTACCTGCACTGACTCATGCGGCCCAGCTTATCAGAACTGCCAGTAACCAAAGCTGGAGTCACAGCCCTAAACCCAGAATCCTCCAGAGAGCAGCAGGCAGGGTGCAGGAGGAGGTGAGGTCAGGAATGGATCTGACACCTGCCTGTCTCCGCTAACCAAAATCCTTGCTCCCTGCTACCTTCCTAGAAACACCCAGAATCCATGTAGTCCCCAGAGTAGAGAGAGCTGAACAGTCCAGAAGGAGGGAGGAGGGAGGCAGAAGGAAAGAAGAAGCCTTGAACAGTTCTTTACCTCCTGTCCTACTGCAGAAGCCACCCAAACAGACCCACTGCAGAGCTCCCAGTTAGTTCCACATCTCTGGGGAAGCCCATCTCTTCCATTCCTAGTTTCTTCTTCTATAAAGGGGACACAGATCCAGAATTTGGGAGGCAGAAGCAGGTGGATCTTTGAGTTTGAGGCCAGCATAGTCTAAAAGGCGAGTCCAGGAGCAGTCAGGGCCACACAGAAAAACCCTGTCTCAGAAAAAACAAAAAACAAAAAACAAAAAAACAAACAAACAAAACCAACAGCAACAGCAACAAAACCCAACAGTCTCCCTCATCAGTTTGCTGAGGAGTTAAGCAACGACAGATATGCAAACACTAGACACTGTGTGTGCTCCATCAAAGGAATTTTACCAACATAGACCTCAGCTTGCTGCAGAAAAGTCTGGAGATGGGGAGGGGCCTGGCACATTCCTGTACTCTGGGCAGTCAGGAGGTTGAAGCAGGATTAAGGCTGAGACCTAGTAGGGGCGATATAGTAGGATCTCATCCCAAAGGGAGTGGGGATAGGGCATGTAGAGACGCACTTTTAAAGAAAAATCTCCAAAGGGGGTTCGGGATTGTGTCTGTTTGCACCTCAAGACACACTGACTCCATTCCTCCAATGTGAGATAGTACCCTGGGCCTGGTGTCACTAGGCCACCAATGGGAGGTCCAGCAAGCAATGAGAAGACAGGAGGCCTGGCCACCCCACTGGTGGCTGGACACCTTGTCCTGGCCCTTCACTTTTCCCCCTGAGCAGTCAAGCCAGGTAAGCAGATAGTGCTTGGGCATGCCTCAGACAGCCTTGTCCAAAGACTCTTTCTGGAGAGTTCAGCAGGGAGTGTGGTTTTTAGCTTCCCCCCAGGAAGGCAGTCGAGCTGGACCAGGAATCTGGACACTTCAATTCAATCCTGGATCTATTATAAGCCTGTCCATGCCATCTGGGAAGCAGGACTCACTTCTTTACATGTCAACAACATACAGTATTTACCTAGTGCTTCTACCAAAAGCTATGCACACCCCACCCACCCTCCCAACAATGCTCCATCAGCTATGGTTTCCACGGAAAGTCTGTGGTTTGGGGAGGTTACCCGCCCTTCCCACTGTTGCCAGGTTAGTGGGGTGTCCTCTCTCCACCTGACTCCATCACCATGTAGGGTACCAAGTAAGCAAAGGAGTGTGCTGGCAAACACACAGGCACTCAGACGCCATCACAACAAGTGACCTTCTTTCCTCGCTTGCCGAATAAAAGGACTGGACCAGATACTTTCATGGATTGTCCAATAACCTATGGCCCTGACGGGACTGCACAATGGTAGGGATGCGAGTGGGCATGTGGTCAGGGGCTGCTCCTGGAGAGGACACCTTAACCCCAAATGATGCACACACGGCTATAGTTCTATTTGTGTTTAAGATTTATAACAACGGAGCCATCTTTCTAGCCCCCAGAGCTCTCGTTTGAGCTGTCATTCATTCAAACTTCTTTTTAATTTAATATATATGAGTACATTGTAGCTATCTTCAGATATACCAGAATCTATTACAGATGTGATACCATGTGGTTGCTGGGAATTGAACTCAGGACCTCTGGAAGAGCAGTCGGGTGCTCTTAACCGCTGAGCCATCTCTCCAGCCCTCATTCAAACTTCTAAGGGCCTTTTAAAATGCCAGTCCTATTGCTCAACTTCTATTTGAGTGCATTTTGTGAATGGTCCAGGATCAAAGAGTTAATAGACTCCTGATCTACCAAGTCACCTAAGTAGAAGCAGGTAGGCATGTGGTCCTGGAGGCTACTTGATAAGGAGCTGAGATGCAGAGCCCAGGGGTGAGCTCCAGTTAAACCAAGGCTTTGTTGTTCTCTGGGAGACCTGCTCTGTTGGTTAATCATGTGTTCCGGGGCCATGGCCAATGTGGCTGTCTCCAGGGAAGGCATTTTTCTCTGTGGCTCACCCATAAACCACTCAGCAGTTTCATCTCTTCAGAGCTTCCTTTCAGCTACAGATACACCATGACCACCCCCCACACCACCAGTCAGCCTACAGGGGAACTATAAATACAGTCAGGGGTTGGGTCAGGGCAAGAGAAGACCCCACAGGCTCACAAGACACCCGGAGGAGAAAGGAGAAAATTCCTTTGGGCTTAGAGTGGTTTTGGGAGACGGAAGTAGTTCACTCAGTTGGTAGAGGCACTTGCTACCACACCCAACAACGAGTTCAATCCATAGGACCCACGGAATGGAAAAGCAGTTCCTATAAGATGTCCTCTGACCTCCACAAGAATAGCATGGGATGTGTGTGACACCCACAGATAAATGAGTTTTAATTTCAACTTTTAAAAATAAAGAGGCTTTGGGGGCTGGAGAGATGCCCTGGCAGTTGAAAGCTCGCTGCTCTTCTAGAGGGCCCAAGTTCAAGTCCCAGTACCCACACGGCGTCTCACAAGCATCTCTCTGTAACTCCAGTAGAAAATGGAGGAGTGGACTAAGAGACCTGAGGAGAGAGACAGAAACTGCCTCAGATCAGAGCTATAGGAGGAGTCGTGAAGGAAATGAACAAAGGATTTAGCAATAAACAGTACCATATTTTTGCCATGAATTATCACCTAGTTCTTATAGTTATTACTATTACTGCTATATTGTTTGTTTGCAACACTAGGGATTGACCCCAAGGCTTCACACAGGCTGCGTCACACTTGGCCTCTGAACTATATCCTCAGACCTATGCTAAGTTTATTACATTAATTCTTTGTGGGAGGGCTCGTGCACACAGTGTGTACATGGAGGTCAGAGGACAATGATGGGAGTCATTTCACTTCTTTTTACAACATGGTGTCCTAAGAATTGAACTCAGGACCTTAGTCTTGAACACAAGTGCCTTTACCGACTGGGCCATCTCATCGACCCATTAACTTAAAAACCTTTTTAAAAATTTAGGAAAACCCATCAAGATCTGCCCCTAAAAGAAAAAGACAATTCCCTTACAGGGAGGTCCAAGTAGAAAATGAACACACAGGATATGTGGAACACAAGCTGTCAGCCTGCCTGATTCTGCCCTGTGGTAATTTTTGTGTGAGGAAGGAGTGGTAGAATTAGTCCAGCTGTATCACTGTGAGTACATCAGACAAGACCAGAACGGTGGGGACAGAGAATCTTCCAAAAGACCTGGGTCACCTGATCTCCTCACCACCAATCCCAGAAGGCATTTTGGCCATTTACTTGAAAGGTAGCCACCAACTAACAAGGCTAACAGGGTGGGGACCAGTCAGTTTTACCCTAGGCAAGGCTTCCATGCCTGCTAAAGAACCTCAGGGCATGAGGGACTGAGCCAATTCTACCTCTAACACCCTGGAGACAGAGGACCACTGTTGATCCCTGACCCAGGAAGGGAAAAGAATGCATGTCCTGCCCCAGCAGCTCCAGGCTCCAGTGCCTCTGTAACTATCCTATCAGGCATAAAGTTATTCTAAAAGGAACTCTATACCCTCCCTTTGGATATCTACTGAAACAATGTTTCCTGAGTGAGCTAGTTTTATGTCAACTTGACACAAGCTAGAGTCATCCTAGATGAGAGAGGCTCATTTACAAAATGCCTCTGTAAGGATGGGCTGTGGGCAAGCCTCTAGGGGACTTTCTCAATTCATGATTGATGGGGGAGGGCCAAGCCCATTGCATGGGGGGGGGGGGGAAGGATGTCACCTATGGGCATGTGTCCTGGGTTCTATAAGAAAGCAGGCTGAGTAAGCTAGAGAGAGCAAGTCGGTACCCCTCCATGGCCTCATCATCAGCTCCTGCCTCCAGGTTTCTGCCCTGCTTGAGTCGGGTTTTGACTTCCTACAATGATGAATAGCGATGTGGAAGTGTGAGTCAAATAAACCCTTTTCTTCCCCCAGTTATGTTGGGTCATGATGTTTCCTCGTGGCAATAGTAACTCTAACTAGGTCAGTTCCCAATAAGCCAGAATTTCCCCAGGAGTCTCACTGGAAGAAGGAAAAGGCTGAAACCTGGTGTCAGTGAGATAGGGAACTTATGAAATAGTGGTGGTTTGAATGAAAATGGTCCCATAGGCTCATAGGTTTGACTGGTCACCAGGGAGTGTCACTAATAGATGTGACCTTGCTGGAGGAAGTGTGTAGCTGGAGGGTGGGCTTTGGTGTTTCAATGCTCAAGCCAGGCCAGTGTCTCTCTTCGTCCTGCCTGTGGATCCACATCTACCTCACCAGCATCATATCTGCCTGCATACTGCTCAGGACAACCAATGGACAGACCCTCTGAAACTGTAAGCCACCCCAGTCAAACGCTTTCCTTCATAAGAGTTGCCGTGGTCATGGTGTCTCTTCACAGCAATAGAAAACAAGGAAGACAGTTCTCACAGCTAGTTGGACCTCTCGTCGGGGAGACTGCAGTGGGACAAAGATGGTGCAGAAGGGTGGGTCACATCTCCACCATGATGGCTTAGCTGTGTGTAGCTCTTGCTGCTGTTAATTCTGAAACCCAAGTGTCATGTTTGCACAGAAGCTGGACTCTGAGGGTCACTGGATCTCTTTATTGCTCCTCTCAAGGTGGCCACATTGAATAAATCCCCTTCTTTTTTTATTGTAAGTGTGTCTGTTTAATTGAACTAAAGAGGATGAATGATCAAGTCTAGCTGGTTAGGGTTGTCATGGTCCAGGCTCTGGCCCTAGCATCTCTGCTAACAAGCTCTGGAAGATGAATCATGGACCACATGGGCTGTGACAGACGCCTAGTCTCACTAACTCATTACTTACCTCTCATACCTATCAGGGCTGTCTACCTGGCAAGCCTACCTGCCATCTCCAACCAAACTTTCCCATGGCCACCGAGTTCACCAGCAGTTAAGAGCACTGGCTGGGTTGGGGATTTAGCTCAGCAGTAGAGTGCTTGCCTAGCGAGCGCAAGGCCCTGGGTTCGGTCCCCAGCTCCGAAAAAAAAAAAAAGAAAAGAAAAGAAAAGAAAAAGAAAAAGAAAAAAAAGAAAAGAAAAAGAAAAAGAAAAAAAAAAAAAGAGCACTGGCTGCTGTTGTAGAGGACCTGTGTCCAATTTCCAGCACCCACACGGCAGCTCACAATTGTGTATACCTCCAGTTCCAAGGGATCCAACGCCCTTCTCTGGAATCTATAGGCACTGCACCCATGTGGTGCACAGACATGCAGGCAAAACAACCATATATGTATAAAGTAAAGTATATCTTAAGAAGTAAGGGTTGGGGATTTAGCTCAGTGGTAGAGCGCTTGCCTAGCAAGCGCAAGGCCCTGGGTTCAGCTCTGGGGGGAAAAAAAAAAAGAAGTAAAGCCACGGGCTGGAGAGATGGCTCAGCGGTTAAGAGCACTGACTGCTCTTCCAGAGGTCCTGAGTTCAAATCCCAGCAACCACATGGTGGCTCACAACCATCTGTAATGAGATCTGGTGGCCTCTTCTGGCCTGCAGTCACATATGCAGGCAGAATGCTGTACATAAAAATAAATAAATAAATCTTTAAAAAAAAAGGGGAGGGAGTTGGGGATTTAGCTCAGTGGTAGAGTGTTTGCCTAGCAAGTGCAAGGCCCTGGGTTCGGTCCCCAGCTCCGAAAAAAAGAAAAAAGAAAAAGAAAAAAAAAAAAAAAAAAAAAAGGAAGTAAAGCCACAAACCAGACAGAACTTACTGTAAGAGAAAAATGGCCCAGAGTGAGACCTGGTGGCTGCTTTCCTAGAACTCATTTTGTATGTCAGAATGATTGATGGGCTTCCCTTTCATTTTTTTATTTATTTTTATTTCTTCAAGGCTGAGAATTTAGCCTAGGGCCTTGGGCATGCCAGGCAAGTGCTCTCCCATTGAGCTACCCTCCCAGCCCGGGATGATCTCTGTGTGGGCCTCTCCAGAAGCAGGGGGAGCTTTATGGGATGCCCAGGCCTTGCCTCCAGTTGGATTTTCCATGCTGGTGGCGGATGCCCAGTGCCCTCTGCTTGGGGCTGCTCTCCAGCTGCGTGTGCCTCCCACTGGAAGTTCTCTCCCATTCACCCAAATGGTTTGTTTTTAAAGATGTAATTGTACACATAGAAACTGGCAAAGGAAATTAGTCAAATGTGAAAGACACAGAGGAAGGAAGGCTCAGCACACTCTGTTCTAGGTTCTTACTCTAAATCTGGCAGGAGGTGCGAAGGGCTGGCAGCCTGGTACCAAGAGTAACAGTGGCAGACCACGGGTCTCTCCTGCCTCGAGGTGTCAGCCCAGCAGCTGGGATATTCCTAGGCACCAGAGGGAGAGTAGGTGGCCCTCAGGATGGGAGCCAGGTGTCGAGAGTGACATCCCCTAAGATCCTCACCCAGTCTCTTTCCCCCATGAGCCCACATGTTCAGTCCCATGGGGCAATTGCATTTGGCTGGGTCCCCACATTAAACTTGTATATAACTAAAGCTTTATTGTTTTTGCCAACCCCCAACTCTACCCAAGTTTAGAATCTCATTTGGGGATGTGGTTCCCCTCAGCCACTTGGGTCTATTAATATCTTTCTATTTTCCTATAACTGAATCTCCTTTCCAACCTCATTGTCACCTTCAAAGTGACGCGTGTTAAAGGTTTGATCCCTGGCTTGGAACTATTGGAGTCTGGGGTCTGATGAGACGCCTTTAGGTGACTGTGCATGTCTGGAAGGGATCCATGGAGTTCCTGTCTCTTCCCTCTCTTTGTCCCATGGTCACGAGGCTAGTGGCTTCTACCCTGCTAGCTTCGGCTTCTGCTTTGCTGTGCTTCCTTGCTGGAGGGGAGGGGCATCCAACTATAGGTTAGAATACCTACAACCATCCCTGCAATGGTGAGTGCCTTTAATCACAGCACTCAGGAAGCAGAGGTAGGTGGATCCGAGTTTGAGGCCAGCCCGGTCTATAAAGCGAGTTTCAGGACAGCCAGGGCTACACAGAGAAAACCGTATCTTCTGCCTCGAACCCTGCCCCCGCCCCAAAAAAATATCCAAAACCAAAATAAATCTCTTCTCTTTGTCTACGGATAGAGGAAAACTGGCCAAGAGGAGCTGCTTGTCTTCATTCACGTCAGCAACTCCTGAGTCGATCCCGCGACCCTGTATCCCACGTCACCTCTCCCACTGTTACAGCATCTCAGTATCGCCTGGGTCCTACAACAACCTTGCTTTAATGGAGGGGAGGGGGCTGGAAAGATGGTTTGCTGATTAAAAGAGATGGCTGCTCTTGTAGAGGACTCAGATTCGGTTTCCAACACCCCCATGGCAGCTCACAACCATCAGCAACTCCAGTCCCAGGGGATCTGATGCCCTCCTCTGGCCTCTGCAGGAACTGCACCAACATGGTGCGCGGACAATCAAACGCCCGTACACATTAAAAACAAACAAACAGGGTTGGGGATTTAGCTCAGTGGTAGAGCGCTTGCCTAGGAAGCGCAAGGCCCTGGGTTCGGTCCCCAGCTCTGAAAAAAACAAACAAACAAACAAACAAACAAGCAAAAGCTTTTGAAAACGTTCCCACCTAAAACAAAGGTCTTGATCAAGACGCTTTTCAACTACCCCCTCCCCCTACCATCCCAGGCTAGCCTTAAAGGCTAGGATAGCCAAGGATGGCCTTGAGCTCCTGACCGTACTGCTTTTACCGCCCGAATGCGGGCATTACAGGGGTGTGCCAGCATGCCCGCCTTAAACGGCAGATCTCTTAAAGTTGCACAACTTCAGAGTACAGCCACTCTTGCTTGTGGCTTAAGTATTCAGAATCCACCAACACTGGAATACCTTCCTATCTCTTCTCCTGTACTTTGTCCAAGCATGGAGAGGAAAGCCAACAGAACCTAAGTACCAAGCAGAAAAAAACTATTTCCCTGCTGAAGGTCAAATGCCCATCTCCAGATTCAACCCCCACACTTGGCATTTCTAACTTCACCCCTCACCCCTTTACTCCAGGCACTGCAAATTTTCTTTTTTTTTTTTTCATTTTGTAACTGCCCAGTACTGGCCCATCCACACTGCAGAATGAGACACAAGATCAGCCTTCGAAAGAGCCCATTTCGTGAGTAGATCCTCCTCCCCAAGGATGTCGGAGATTTTATGTTACCGGGGCAAAGCGTTTTTTTTTTTTTTTTTTTTTTTTTTTTTTTATAATAGCAGAAAAGGAGCCGAATGGTTCTTTTTATGCCCCTTCCCCCACCTTCCCAGCATCCTACTGCAAAACCTCTTGCATATCGAAAACTTTCATACAAGTTGTCCAATCTTGGGTGATGTAAGCCAGCCATGGTGCAAGGAGAATTTGGGAATTTGGAGGGAGGGGAGATTTCCCTCTAGGGAGCCTACTGCTGTCTCGGGATACCCAGAGCACAGTGTGGCTCCGCCCAAGATGTATGAAGCCACGCCTCCACAGCACGTCATCATCTCCGGAGCACCGAGCTAGGGAAGCCCACGCAGTCAGGCAGGGAGACTGAGACCGGTTTCAGGCAGGGCTGGGAGGAAGAAAGGTATTTAACTGCTCACCACATACCTTTTCAAACAGGACTTTCCAGTGCTGGTAGAGAGGGAGGCCGTGCGGGAGAGGAAGAAGAGAAAGAAAGGCACTTATCACCAAGGTTTCTGTAGACCTCTGAGGCATCACCTCCCAGCTGTTGCCCAACAGTCACAACCAGGCTCAGGGGCCCACCAGAAGAAACCTGAAAATTCCCCCTTGTGAGCAAAGGCAGAAAATGCACAGTACCGAGTGGAAATGGAGTGTTGGGGTGGGGGCAGTCAGATGCAGGAATGAGAACAAGGAAGATTCCCAGCTGTGGCTGCGGGTTTCTCATAACTTCTACCGAAAGGTCACGTCCACATCTACTCCTGGAGTACACATGCAGTGCCTTCAGACCCTGTCTGTTGGAGGACTCTACTCAGGAGGCTTACCCCTATTTGAGCACTAATTTCGCCTGCTTGATTGTGTGTGTGTGTGTGTGTGTGCTCCCCAATATGCTTCCAAGACTGAGTGTAAGTATTGAATACATAAGACTCTCTCAGGAGTTAGGGCTAGGAGAAAGTGACAGGTTTAGTCACGCAAACCCGAGAGATGTTAGACTCCCGGGCCATTCAGGTTTGCTGACTGTGGTTTCATAGGCTGGGGTTTCTAGTTTAATTTCACCCTGAGGGAGGGACAGGTCAGAGGCAGGGTGCCGGGAGGGAGTAGTTTTATCAACTCAAGGGCCCCGGGGCTTCCCAGATCCTACCTCGCCTCCCAGGACAGCGGACAAGAGATCTAAGCGGCAGATGGCAGGAAAGCCCTCTGGAGCAGCCCCTCCCTAGCCTGCCCCAGGGGACCGTTCCTGGCACCGACGTGGTCAGGGACTCCTGAGCCCCCTGCTGGGAGCATTTCGTCCCAGCTAGCTCTTCCAGCTCTGGCTGGGTTCAGGGACTGAGATCAGTTTGAATTTTAATCAGTGTCGCGACAAGGCTGACGCCGGGCGGGAGCTAATCTGGCAGCCGAGAAGGGGTCTCCAGACCGGACTGCGCTGTTCAGGGACTGGGGATCTGCGGCGCCGGTTCCTTCCCCGGGCTTGCAGAGTCCGCAGGTCGCTGAAGGGAGGGGAGGGGGAGTCACTACAGTGACGCGGCCGCCTCTGCAGGAAAACGCCGTGTCCCGGGCACTGCACCAGCCGCGAGGAGGGGGCTCGGCAGCCGACAGGTTCCGGGCGCAGTGGCCCGGACTGTGTCCCGCAGTGAAGCCGCGGGAACCCGAGCGGGGTGGGGTGCGCGCGCTTCATTTGGGGGAGACCCATCTCTCCTACGCTCCGGGCCCCCGACTCATCCCCGACGCTCCGGTGACATAACCTTGAAGCCTCCAAGTTGTCTCCGGGGTAGAAAGCTGAGGCTGTGGCGTCTCCCCGCGTGGCGCCCCCCAGAAAGTTTGAGGGGCACAGGAAGGGGCACTCACGTCTTCTGGCGCGGCGGGCAGTCGCTCTTCAGCCTCGGGTTCCAGCTCCTCGATGCGTTCTGCCTCGGCGCAGGCGGCCACTGCGGGGCCGGGGCTGGGGTGCTCGCCCATGGCCCAGGCTGCGGCGCTCGTCCCGGGGCGCCGGGCTAACTTTGCGCCGCCGCGGCCGTGCCGCTCCAGGAGCTAGTTGCGCGCCTCGTCGCCTCCGCGCTCGCCCCCATGGTTCTGCTCTCCCCGTTGCCCTAACTGCGGCCCCCGCGACCCCGGGGCGCTGGGCCCCTAGCAACCAAACTTCTTGGCCTCTGTCACAGGCCCGAGGCGAGGGCGCCCTTGGGCTAGCCGGGCCCTACCTCTCCCCGCGCTCCTTCCCGCTCCGCGCGGCCCCCGCTCTGCGCGCGAGCCTCCTCCTTCCCACGGACTCCTCCAGGGTGGCGCGCGGCGGGGGCGGGGCTGCTCGCGGGGCCCCCGCCCCCAAGGCCGCCCGCGGGGAGGGAGGGAGGGAAGGAGGGGGCTGGCTGCAGCGAGGCAGGCGGCGAGCCGCTGCTCCTCCGGTCCCGGAATGGGAACTGCGTTGCCCTCAGCTTGCTCAGCTGGGCCCCGGGTTAACCATCACTTGGAGGCAGCAGATTGTGTGACAGAAGCAGAAGCGAGGTTCTCATGAAGTTGGCCATGTCAGGGTTAACGAGGACTGAATTGAGAGTGAGATGTGAGAACTGGATTCCACCAGCCACCCTTAAGTGTCTATTCGCTGTGGTCTTGGATTCTGGGAGGTCTGGGAAAGCCAAGAGATGTGAGAAAAGTCAGGTGATCTGGGACCCCAAATCCTAACCTTTGCCCTACCTCTCTCTCTACCTGGAGCTGTATGCCCTGCTCAGGTTTCTTGATTATGTTCAGGAAAGTACCCTGCCAGATAGGGGGCGGGGGCGGGCAGGGAGAAACCAAAAACAAAATAAATTAAGAGCAGGAATGAAGTTTAGCGAAGTAATAAAGGATCTTTAAAGGAGAAAAGTGGAGGGCAGATTACCTCTGGGAAAAGCGATCTTCCCACATAACTGAAGTTGGTACCAGTGCCCGGGCTGGGGTAGATGCTCCCCAAGGTAGGCTTAGGGACTCATTCCTGCCTCAGCACCCCAGGCAGCCTACATACAGAACCAGAGCTCTTTAGCCTCCTCTCATCACCGTTACCCCTCTCGACATCTTCTCAGAAGGACCTTTTTTTTTTTTTTTTAATTAGCAGAAGTTGCAATTAACGCCTTCGTTTTCATAAGGCAAATGTAACTGCATCATGCAACCCCAGGATTCAAACTGTGACCATCTCACCCAGCCACTGACTACTCCCCTTAAACACAGAAGGAAATCAGTTCCATCCTAATTAGGTGAGTTTGCAACAGACACCAATTTTCATCTCGGTTTCAGAAAGTGTGATCATTTCAACTATTTTTGTTTCTCGCCACCCCTCCCCCATCTCTACTCTACTAACAAGTCAAGATCCTGCCAAGATTTCCTTGTAAATAAAACTGTCTGCATGGGGGTGTGATTTTTGAAAACCGCCTTGGGGGACAGAAGAGAGGCTGGATTCTTTCTGAAAAGAAACCTATTAGACTTAGC
Source organism: Rattus norvegicus (assembly GCF_021556685.1). Taxonomy (NCBI): domain Eukaryota; kingdom Metazoa; phylum Chordata; class Mammalia; order Rodentia; family Muridae; genus Rattus; species Rattus norvegicus. The sequence continues at coordinate 71,218,008 of NC_141543.1, read as the reverse complement.
AGCTGCTGGGGGCCCTGAGGGCCAGGGTCCCTGCCTCTACAACCCCTGCTACCTTTGGCTTGACATAACATGAGTGGTGCTGCCTCTGTTACACTCAGATCTTTGCAGCAGAGATGGCTCTGAAAGCCGGGTTGCAGGGAGATTGGAAAGAGACAGGTGCGTGGAAGAGAAGGCCACTCTGCAGAGATGGGGCACACACTGACCCCTTTCCCTCCTCCCTCCACCCCAGCTCAGGGACAGCTCTTGGATCTCAGTCGCCCCCTCACAGGGAATTTATCTTTGCAGGCTTGGCAACATTGCTAAACACTTATCGAGCTCTTATTAAACACTAGGGGAGAGCTCTGAGGGTACGTCGATGAGTAAAAGACAAATCCTGCCCTCCATGAGTGGTTTAACTTGGTGTGTATGTGGAGGTGGGGTGGGGTGGGGTGGGGCAGGGCACACTGCCATGTTCAACAAGTCTTGGATTCCACAGAAGCAGGAGTCACTCAGGCTGAAAGGAAGAGAAGGGGCCCTTGTGGATCCAGACGGTCCTCCCAAAGGAAGTGCTTCTATAACCGTGAAGCAGGTGACACAGCAATCCAGGCAGAGGGGTACAGCATGTAGAACGGTAGGGAAACTGCAAGGGATTTGGTGTGGATGGAAATTAAAGTACAGCATCAGTAGAAGTGTCCAGCCTGGAGGAAGGGATGAGAGGGCTTCTAGTTTCCTGAGAATGGAGTTTGAATTTCACCCTAAGGGCATGGGGAGACTGGGAAGGACAGTGATCAGGACACTAACACTTGAAAAGCTCCCTCCTAGTCTGAGGCAGAGGCAGGAGCCTTTAGACCTAGCTACTTGCAAGGCAGAAGTGGGGGCGGGGGGGTTATTTGAGCCCTTATGATATTGTATATTAGAGGCCAGGGCAATACAGTCCCCATACTCTCTCTTTCCCTTCCATTTCTCTCTTCACTTTTATTTTGAGACTAGGTCCCATTAAGTTGCTAAAATTGGCCTTGAACTTGTGACTCTTCCCATCATTCTCCCAAGGAACTGGGATTATAGATTTGCACACTGGGCCTGAATGTAAGACTTCATCTCATTCATATATAAATAAAATGGGTCCGGAGAGAGATGTCCCAGCAGCACTGGCTGCCCTTCCAGATGACTGAGTTTTGATTCCTAATAAGTACATAGTGGCTCAAAACTGTAACTCCAGTCTTGGATGATCTCACACCCTCTTCTGGCCTTCATGGGCTCTGCACACACATGATATAATGACAAACATGCAGGTAAAACATCCACACACATAGGATAATAAATAAATAAATCCTTCTGACAGAGGTTCAGAGGTCACATGAGGTCAGCAGTTAGAACAAAGGGGAGAAGGACCTTAGAGCACCATCTCCTGCCCTAGAACAGGTGCTCAACCTTGTCACTGTCCCCCAAACCTCCTAGGCTCTCCCCAGGAATCAGCCCTTCAGGAGTCCTGTGCTGCTGGAAGGAAAATGGTTATTTAGACTTGGCAACCATTAAGAGCATCCGTATCACCCAATCTCTGCACTCCAGAGTCTACCCTTTTGTCCCATATCCTCAGGAATGCCCGGCTTCACCACACAACCTGATCCATCTCTCTCTCTCTCTCTCTCTCTCTCTTTTAAAGATTTATTCATTTATTATATATGAGTACACTGTAGCTGTCTTCAGATACACCAGAAGAGGGCATCGGATCTCTTTACAAATGGTTGTGAGCCACCATGTGGTTGCTGGGAATTGAACTCAGGACCTCTGGAAGAGCAGTCGGGTGCTCTTAACCGCTGAGCCATCTCTCCAGCCCCTGATCCATCTCTTAACCCTGGGGGAATCTGCAGTTACACACCATGTGCCCTGGGACCTGTAGCTTGCAGCCAACCCTAGAAACCTTCAAGAGACAGTGATCTGGCTTGGTGGTGGCGGCCTAAGCCTTTAATCTCAGCCCTCTGGAGGCATAGGCAGGCCTATCTCTGTGAGTGAATTCTATCTACAGGGTGAATTCTAGGTAGTCCAGGGCTACATGGAGAAATTCTCTCAGAAAACAAAAAAAGATCTGACATTTGGTAGCTTTAGTCCCACTCCAAGGTAAGGCAACCAGAGCACTGGAACATTCTGATAAAGACTGAGAAAAGGATGGCCACTTTACTCATGCCAGAGGGCCTGGGAGAACACTGCACATGAGTCTTGAGACCATGAATGCATCTAGTCTGATTGGCCTTTCTATCTGTGTGTGTGTGTGTGTGTGTGTGTGTGTATATGTATTATATATGTATATATGTTGTACACATGTATATGTGTGTATGTGTATATATGTATGTGTACATGTGTATATGGTGTGTATATATACATATGTATGTGTGTCTGCATGTGTATGTATGTGGTGTATGCACATGTATATATGTGTATATGTGTGCACATGTGTATATGTATGTATGTATGTATATATGTATATGTACATATGTATGTATGCTATATATATGTATGTGTGTATATCTGCATGTGTATGTGTGTGGTGTATGTATATATATGTTGTACACATATATATGTGTATGTGTGTATATATGTATGAGTACATGTGTATATATGGTGTGTGTATATATGTATGAGTACATGTGTATATATGGTGTGTGTGTATATGTATGTGTACATATTTGTGTATGGTGTGTATACATGTATGTATGTTTATGTGTGATGTGGTGTGTGTTTGTGTGTGTGTGTTACTGAGGCCAAACCCTGGATTTTATGCATGCTAGGCAAGTTCTTGACTACTGAGCTATACCCATAGCTCCATGACCTCTTTTGAAGTTCCCAACAAAACAGTAAAGTAGCTGAGAGCAAGATAAAGTCCTGAGAATGTTAGCAAACTCTGCCAGTGTAACTGACACAAACACCTTAAAAAGAACAAAGGTTTAGCTGGTGCACTGATACACACACCTCTAATCCCAGTACATGGGAGTCTGAGGCAGGCAGATCTTTGTGAGTTTAAGGCCAGCCTGGTCTATGTCATAGATTCCAGGCTTAGTGAGACATAGGGACATAGTGAGACTCTTGTCTCCAAAACCAGACAGGTGGGGAGAGGTTGGCTGCGGCTCACACTTGTGGAGGTCCATGATTGATTGGGCTGATTGCTTTGGGGTATGGTAAGGCAGCACAGTGTTGCAGGGGTTGTGGCAGAAAACTGCATTCCTAATGCCTGAGAAGGACAAGAAAGGAAGAGTGGGCTCCTGCAGTCAGAGACCAAGCCCCAAGGACATTGAGACCTAAAGTTCCCCGGAGCTTCCAAACTGGGACCAAGCCTTAATCCATGGGATCTTTGGGGAACTTTAATTATCCAAATCACAGCGCTCAGGGAGAATGGCTCAAACTTGAGGGAGAGTACTGCTGAGATGAACCTGAGAGCAAGCGGGGCAGATTTGGGGTGGAGCGTAGAGGAATAGAGGGAACGGCTGTGGTAAAGAAAGAGTCAGACCTTGACAGAAAACAGCTTAGTGGGGGCTGGGGATTTAGCTCAGTGGTAGAGCGCTTACCTAGGAAGCGCAAGGCCCTGGGTTCTGTCCCCAGCTCCGAAAAAAAAGAACCAAAAAAAAAAAAAAAAAGAAAACAGCTTAGTGGATGAGCACAGCCTGTCAGGCTGCTAAAGCCAGAGCAGAGGGCCACATTGAGAAAGTCCTTGAGTGCATACGGTGTGAGGAAGCTGGCCCTTGCCCAGCCATCGATGGAGAAGTGGTCAGCATCTAACCCAAGCAGCACTTCAGGAGAATTAAGCTGGCAGCCGCTCAACAACAGCACCTTTCAACTAACATGTAAGTGTCCGTTATTTGCCAGACCCTGGCCAAGGTGCTGAGATTACAAACTGTTAAGAAAAAAAAAAAAAGGCAATTATGGCTTCCTGGAAGAATATTAGATAAGCCTCCAATGACATCTCAGTGGCATGATATGGCGGGGAGCAGGCCAGTGGGCTGTCTCTTAACCATACCTTCCGAGTGTCGAGAAGCTGAGCCCCAGAGCTAGAACAACCTGGCTGTCATTGAAAACCCAGAAGGGGGGTTGGGGATTTAGCTCAGTGGTAGAGCGCTTGCCTAGGAAGCACAAGTCCCCAGCTCCGGAAAAAAAAAAAAAAAAGTAAAATTTAAAAATTAAAAAAATTAGGGGTTGGGGATTTAGCTCAGTGGTAGAGCGCTTGCCTAGGAAGCGCAAGGCCCTGGGTTCGGTCCCCAGCTCCGGAAAAAAAAAAAAACAACAAAAAAAACAAACAAACAGAAGGGGCTCATCAGCTGAGTACAGGCCTAGCATGCACGCCTAAGACCCTGGCCTCTAGTCCCCAAACTGAAAGAGGGAGCCGGGAGGGACTTCCCTTCCCCCCCTCCCCGGGGGGGGGGGCAGGAAGAGGCAGGAGAGCGAGCTGTTTGTTTGTGGATACCTAAAGCTAATGAGAGGCCGGGGAAAGAACATTAAGGGTTATAATTAACACTGAAAGCATAGGGCACTGCAGCACCCAGCAGCAGGAGAAAAGAGGCAGCCTTTCGTTATCATAACCGCTTACAGGTGGGTTTCTGCACCCAGAGCCATGCCCCTTCCTCAGCAAATCTAAGCTGACCCTCTCAGTGCACCTGTAGCTCCAGGCTTCTGAGAAGCCAGCCAACCAGCCCTGGGCTGCCGCCTTGGCCTGCCTGAAATGAAGACATGAGTTATTTTTGACTGAGATCCAAGGCTCGGCCCTGAATTCTTTTGTCTTCCAGGAATCCCCGAGTCATGTTTGAAGTCTGCAAGTCCAAACAGCAGACCTAGCTCCAGGAGGAGGCGGTCACTTGGAATCTAACCACCTCCATTCCCGGCTCCGGCATTCCTCCGCCGCATTGCCCGCTGTCTGTGAGATCAAGCAGAACAAGACAGCCAAGCGGAGTTTTTTCCTTTCCTTTCGTCTCTTCACCCCAGGGCCCTCACTTTTTTGAGCAACTTAAATCGTTATTGAAAGATGTCTAGGTTCACAGACACCAAAGCCTTTCAAAGAGAGGTTTGGGCACCCAATGGTTGAGCTCAAAAAAGCCCAGAGGAAACTGCCAGTCCTGAGATGGATCTAATCGGGCGTTCAGATCCCCTGCCAGCTGCTTTGCCTCACCTCACCTTCCTTCCCAGACATCTCCTTGGGACTTGGCCGGTCCCCAGAGTCCCATGTCTGGGCCTGGACATCTGGTTACACAGTGCTTAGGTCTTGACTGTTGAATGAAGGTCCTGCCATGTTGCCCGCGTCTCTCTGGTGAAAATCCCATTCCTCAATAGTTCCACCAAGGCAGGCCGGCCGGGCCCTTCCATCCCCCTCGGAAGCTCTTCCTTCCTTCCTTTGACCTTGCGTTTTGTTAATCTAAGTTTTATCTTCACGATATCAGCATCAGCATGTGCATTCTTTGAAGAAAATCACGGCTTACTCGATTTTCACATCCATCACAATACACAGAGCCACACACGGTAGAAGACAAGCAAATGTCTGTTTAATGAAAAACAGAGCATGCCTCGCTTGATATGACATAAAGTCTAATTACATAGTTATTACTCTCAGCCTCCAACAGAAGACAAGTTTTATGTTATGGAGAAAAGATGGTTATGCATAGTACACTGCCACACTCGCATGCGTGCGCCTTTATTTCAACGCGTTCCCTCATTTGTCATTTCAAGCCATCCGCAGAAAGGCCCAAAAAACAGATACAATGGCCTCCACTTTACAAAAGGATACATTAAGATCCCTGGGCCTGGAGGAGGTTTGAATATCCATTCCATACATCAAACTGTTCATCCTAAGAGAGAAAGTATAGGGCTCAGTGGCAGGGCTCCGACCTAGCATGTGAGGCTCAATCCGAACACTGCAACAAAAATAAGCAAACAACATAATCAATAAGCAAGCAGTACAACCTCCTGTCCGTGGTGGTCTAAATGCCCTTGGCCTTAACAGCTACAGGGCTTGTCCAGAGCAACCCAGCGAGGCCCAGAATAACCATAGGGGTGGTGTAGGTGAAGGCTTGCAGAAGTCAGATACTTAGGGAGCTGCCCTAGCCTGTGGAGCAAATATCAGTCTACTTGTCTGCTTCTTTTTTTGTTTGTTTGTTTGTTTTTTGTTGTTGTTGTTTTTTAAGATTTATTTATTTATTTATTTATTTATTTATTTATTATAAGTACACTGTAGCTGTCTTCAGACACACCAGAAGAGGGCATCAGATCTCATTACAGATGGTTGTGAGCCACCATATGGTTGCTGGGAATTGAACTCAGGACCTCTGGAAGAACAATCAGTGTTCTTTTTTTTTTTTTTTTTTTTTCTGGAGCTGGGGACCGAACCCAGGGCCTTGCGCTTCCTAGGCAAGCGCTGTACCACTGAGCTAAATCCCCAACCCCACAATCAGTGTTCTTAACCACTGAGCCATCTCTCCAGCCCCTACTTGTCTGCTTCTTGAAGGAAGAGAAAGGGAGAAAGGGTGTGGCATCTTGCTCGATGTGTAGTGCAGACTCGAACCCCACGCCTTCCTGCTTCAGCTTCTGTAGTGGCTGGGCTATCCGTGCACACCACTGGGCTGTACTTTGTCACTGTCTCTCTCAAAGTCTCCCTGTGTAGCCTAGGCTAGCCTTCACCTCATGCTTCTTGCCTCAGCCTCTGTTTTGTTTCTCTTAGATGCTACGTGTGGACTGACAGGGGAAGTTTGCCTTGATTTAGCACTCTCTGTCCAAAACCAGGTACCAGTTGCCCAACAAACTCTAGACTCTGGAGTTCAGAGAACTGATGGTCAAACTTTGGAGGGCCAAGGACAGTTGGCCACAAGGTCTGTGGTCAATCTTTACATGAGAAAGTATTGTTCCTAAAGGCAAGGAGGTGGAACTGTTTTTAGTGCCTTAATTGGTTCCTGGCACATAGAAAATCCACAAAAAGACTAGAGTGGTGGCACATACTTGTAACCCCAACAGTCTGGAGGCAAAATGATCCCCAACTTCAGAGTGAGTTTAAAGGCCGTCTAAGTTATAGTGATATCCTGGACTAGGGATGTAGCTCAGAGGTAGGGTGCTTGCCTAGCATGCACAAGGTCTTGAGTTCAATTGCTAACAATAATCAACACACACACATATACACAAACACACACACACATATATACACACATACACACATATACACATACATATACATATGCACACATATACACACACATACACATACGCACACATACACACATACATACACATACACACACATACACACATACATACATATACATATATACACATGCACACCCAGACATACATACATATACATATATACACATACACACAGAGACATACACACACACACACACACACACACACACACACCCCTCTGTACAATCTGTGCTCCATAAGTCCATCTGTTTCCCACTTCATTAGGACAGTTCTCAGAGTCAGTATGGATGGCCTAACAGGACTTCACCAGCCTCCTTTGAGGGAGAGTGCCAGTCCAGGTCTCCGTGAAGAGTGTCTTGGGGTGCACAAGGCAGGCTTTATGACAAGAAAGCAGCAGTGGCAGCTGAGGAAGAGCACCCTGAACCTTCACATAGGAGCCTGTTGCCCAGAGGCTCTGCAGACAGCAGTGCAGCGGCAGCTCCCTGAGAGTGGGCAGAGCAGTGGGCTCTAACTCTGCTTCCTCTGTGTCTCGAGCACACAGCCCAAGTGAGGCTCTGGGGGAACTCCTCAGTCCTGTTGTAAATACCATCTGTCGCATTGCCTGTCTGGATGTGGCCTTCCTCCCTGGAAGGAGAGAGTCCGTTATTACTTATGCAGAACACACCCTACTTGGTGCCACCAAGAGAGGGAAAGAAAATGCCTAGAAGACCCAAGGGCTCCAGGGATCTGCCCCTTGGAGAGCAGCTGGTTGGGTTAGCCATCTTTCTGGGATGGATGTTAACTCTTAACTCCTCAGAGTATAGCAGTTGGGCCAGAGCTGGGTCCCAGAGACCATCTTCAGCTCAGCTCCATGGTCAGCTTGTCCTGTGATCTTGGGCAATTTCCTCATTCCCACCAGCCTCCATTTTCTCATCATAAAGGCAGAGGTTGGACCTGAGGAGCTGTGACCTGCCTCCTAGCTCTTGCTGGCGCTCTAACCCTCCCCACCGTCTCGTGCTGGCCCAGAAGCCTAATCATTACCCATCAGCCCTCTTTCCCAGACAGGACAGAGAAGCTGCAGCCCAGCAGATGATTCCTTAGTGTCTGACAGAAGGAAAACAGGTCAGTGGAGCTGGGCTCTTGTTCAAGCTTTGTCATTATTTAGCCCTAGGACTCCTGGGAAGGTTCCTTATCTCACCTTTTGTGAAACAAGAGAAAAGACCTGGAAGATTTTGCTGAAGGCTGTACCTATAAAGATAAAAGCCAAAACACATACACGTTAACCCCAGCTCTTGGAAGGCAGACTTTGGTGTCTATATTTTTAATTTAAATTTAATTATATCATGCATATGGCGTGTTCTGCTTGAGTCTCTGTATATGCACTACACCCATGCAGTGCCTTTGGAGATCAAAAGGGCACCCGATCCCCTGGAACTAGAGTTACAGATGGTTGCCAGGCACCATGTGGGATGCTGGGAATTGAACTCAGGTCCTCTGGAAGGGTAGCCTATCCTCTCAACTGCTGAGCTATTACTCCAGCCCTTATTTTATTTTTTTGAGACATGGTCTCACCATGTAAGTCTGACTAGCCTGGAATGGCCTAAAACTGTAGACCGGGCTGGCCTTGAACTCACAGGCTGCTTCTGCCTTCCGAGTGCTGCCGAGTGTCACCTTGCCTAGGGCTAAAATATTTGTAAATATGTATTTTTATTTATGAGAATATGTCTGTGTGAGTATACGCCAGCTCTGTGTTGGTACCCAGAGAAACCAGAAGAGGGCGCGGGATTGCCTAGAGCTGTTGTTTACAGGTGGTTGGGAGCTGTCCAACAAGAGTGCTAGGAAACAATCTTAGGTCTCGGGAAAAGAGCAGCCACTGCCCTTAACCACATCCCTGCAGCTCCGGGAGACTGCATCTCCAAATCCTGTCACCTGCACCGGTCTTTCTCCCCCGACCCCATCCCACCTGTAGGCTATGTAGTTGAGAATGACCTTGAACTTCTGACTCTCCTGGGATTGCTAACACGAGTCACACCTGTGGTTTATGCGGGGCTGAGGCTGGAATCCTTCACCTCGTGCACTTTAGATAGGCATCCCCATCTCTGACTTTCCTTCCAAAGCATTACTGATAAACATCTTTCCTGGCACTCTATCCAGACACAGAGGCTAGTGAGGCATCCACAAGTGGACAGGACTTGAGATGTTCAAGACAGAAGGAACAGCATGTACTAAGATCAGAAGGTGGGACTTCATAAGAACTGCTCAGTGTCCTCAGGGTGGTTGTGACACTCTGGGCGCCTAGGTTTTACCTCTCAACCCCTCTAGGATAGATAATCCAGTGGTCACAGGGGGTGTGGATGAGAAGAGCTCTGGCTGAAAGTTCAGTGTGTCCATCCTGTCTGTGAAGGGCGCCACCAACTAACGGCTAAGAAACAAATCTATCCTTCCGTCTGTTCTCTGAATGCAATCCGAGAGGCAGGCTGGAAGCAGGAGGCTTGCTCTAATGGTCCCAAATGACCCCGGCTTTCCAGCCTTGTAAACCACCAAGCTGGGTCAGGAGAGGAAACTGGCCTTGTGTAAGCCAGGGCCCAGAGGCTGCAGTGGGCAGTGTTAGCTTCCTGGGCATTCGCCCCTGTGCAGCAGGAGCATAGAACACGTGATGAGCCCTACAGCTGTGGCAGCCGGCTGTGCCTCCTCAGGGAGCTGCCCAAGTCCTCTGCAGAGCGGGAGTTAACCTGTCCCTTCTCCATGAAGGACATCCTACAGTGAGAATGCGTGCGATTTGCCCAGCTTCTCCATCTGGTTGCCGCGGCTCTGTTCTGTTCTGCGTCTCCTTGCCTGGCTCTGTACAGGAACAGTGGAGGAGGGAGATGCTTGCTTCCGAGAGCTCATTAGCTGTGAGCAGCTCCACAGGCAGTGAGCTAGGGGGTTAACCAGGCTGGGGAGAGCCTGGGAAGCTCCGGCAAACATTCAACGGGCTTGGTTTGCTGCAGCAATTTATATCCAAGAAGGGGGCGGGGGCACAAGTCAGGGAATTACCAGGAACACTGGAGAAATGAAGGAGGGAGCACGTTTGCCAGATGGTTCCTGGAGCACAATGGTGTTTGCAGAGGGACAGTCTGCAGTGGGCGCCCCTTTCACCAGAGAGCAAAGGCGTCGGCTGAAGGCTCATTCATTATCCCAGGGTTGTTAGCGAGAGGTTGGTGGCTTGGAACACACCCACGTTTGTCCTTGCTTCCCAAAACCTCAATGCTGTGGCTGCCTAAAGCTGAAATTTTCAGGACCGGCTTCTCCAAATGCCTCCTGGTTCTGCTGCTTTTGACACCTGCCACCTGTATCTTTTTTTTCCAACTTTAACCAGTAAATCTATGCTCCCTACTGCCTGCCAGTCGTTCTCTCCGTAATGTAACCGAGGAGGGTCAGGGAACCGGCACAGCTGGAGCGCTGATGGTGGGTTTGGTTGTGTTGCCGGAGCAAGAGATGGTAGGGATGGGGCTGGGAGTATGTAAGTGGGTTTACAAATAAATAGCTGGAAAGGTATCCAAATGTGTTCGCCGCACTAACACAGGACATTCATGAGTTCATCGCTTTTACTCAAATCAGACTTGGTGGGTCTTGGCTTTGCCGCCTGCTTCCGGGTGTATCGGGGTTATGGTGCCAATACCTCCAAAGCAACTGGAGATGGGGAGAGGTGAGTAGCCATCGGCACAAAGGGATCTCTATGAGCAGAGCCCCAGGGATGACGTCATGCATCTAATGACAGGGCTTCCCTCTGCAGAAGTCATCGTAGCTATGGAGAGGATTTGTGGAGACTGATATGTAAGATGTCATGATGAGAACCCTTCTTAGGATCCTATAACCAGATGTCTGTTTATTACCATTTCTGTGTTGTAGTGCTCTCAAAAGACCTCCTAAAGGCCAAGGTGTCATTACGGCCTCCATGGTTTTCGGCAGCCTAGGACCACAGCGGTCAGTGTGGCAGGACAGGTTTGGTGGGGGAAAATTGTTCATCTACATGTCCACCTGTGCCGGGTAAGGTGACCTTCAGCTTCCCCTCAATGAATCCGTTTCCTTGGTTTGATTAATGTGGTCTGCTTGGTGCTTATCTTGAGACAGGGTCTCTTTCTATGGGTCTGGCTGACCTGGGCCTCATTACCTAAACCCGGCGGGCCCTAAACTTGCAGTGATCTTCCTGCCTTGCCTTCCAAGTACGGGGGTCACAGTATACCTGACAGGCCTCTTCCGTTTTAGTTTTTAGTGTTTTCTTGTTGTGGTGCTGAAGACCAAATGCAAGGCATTACTTAACCTTGGTGGGCGCCCCCCACTGAGCTACTTCCCAGCCTCATGTTTCTTTGGGACATTGGTTTGTCTGTTTTGTTTCAGGACAGGGTTTCTCTGTGGAGTCCTGGGTGTCCTGGTGTCCTGGAACTCAGTCTGTAGACCAGGCTGGTCATGCATTCAGATACCTGCCTGCCTCTGCACTCTGAAAGTGTGCACCACCACTTGGGGTTGGGGATTTAGCTCAGTGGTAGAGCGCTTGCCTAGCAACCGTGAAGCCCTGGGTTCAGTCCCCAGCTCCGAAAAAAAAAGAAAAAAAAAAAAAAAAAAAGAAAGAAAGTATGTACCACCACTGGTTTTAGTCTTTGGGGTTTACATAGGGTTATTATCATCCATCATGCTGGGGTACAGATAAAAATAAGAAAAAGGAGGACTGGAGAGATGGCTCAGTGGTTAAGGACACTGACTGCTCTTCCAGAGGTCCTGAGTTCAATTCCCAGCCACCAGATAATGACTCACAACCATCTGTAATGGGATCTGATGCCCTCTTCTGGTGTTTGAAGATGACAACAGTGTGCTTACTCACACAAAATAAATAAATAAATCTATAAAATAAAATAAGAAGGGGCTGGAGAGATGGCTCAGCGGTTAAGAGCTCTGTCTGTTCTTCCAGAGATCCTGAGTTCAAATCCCAGCAACCACATGGTGGCTCACAGCCATCTGTAATGAGATCTGATGTCCTCTTCTGGTGTGTCTGAGACAGCTACAGTGTGCTTATATACAATAAATAAATAAATCTTTAAAAAAATAAAATAAAATAAGAAAAAGCAGTTGGGTGGTGGTGGTGGTGGGTGGTGGTGGTGGTGGTGGTGCACACTTTTAATGCGATCACTTGTGAGGTGGAGACAGACTAATCTCTGAGTTCGAGGCCAGCCTGGTCTACAGAGGGAGTTCTAGGACAGCCGGGGACACACAGAGAAACCCTACGTGGGAAAAACAAAAACAAAAAAAGGGGAAAAGGGAAAGAGGTATGACTCAGGCAGCTCTCAGTAAGCAAGCATCAGACTCCCTCTCCTCAGCACATCCAACACATGGTGTCAAAATAAAAGAGTTTCTCAGATGTGAGCACACATTGGCATCTTGCTGGGATACATTTGCATCCCAAAAAGACCGTATATGGCAGTTAGAAAATCTAACCAGGTAACCAAATCTGCAGTTTATAGCCGGAGGCAGCGCCCTGTGGAGGCTAAAATAGTTTCCACCAGATGACATAGCTGATGTTTTAAAGGGGAAATACGAAGAAACCATTTCCTGATAGGATGCCACAGGGCATCATGTTTCCATCTCCATCCTTGATACAGGAAGCACCCAGTTGGTGCCTAATAAGGAATATGCACTAAACACTGCCTCCGGAGAAGCCCTGAAGTAGCCAAGCTGGCTAGGAGCCACATGAAGTCCTGGAGCTGCAGTGCCCTCTAGTGGAAAGAACAGCCCTAGCACCCTACGGGGCCAATATATTACCAGGGAGCTAAACCCGTGCAATTAATTCCTTAATGCTGTTTCATAGTGCAAGCCCCAGGGCCGACTTCAGGAAGTAAAAATCAACACAATCTCCAAGAATTTCTTTCTGAGTGTATTGATCAGAGACAGACATTTCAGTCACAGTTGTTCTTTAAAATTTATTAGGAGTTGCCAGGTGGTGGTGTTCACCCCTTTTGTCCTAGTACTTGGGAGGCAGGAGCAGGCAGATCTCGGAGTTCAAGACCAAGCCTGGTCTAGGTAGTGAGTTCCAGGAGGGCCCGGGCCACACAGAGAAACCAACCCTGTCTCAAAAACAAGTCATGCAGAGTCAAATAATAGGTTGAGACGAACTCTAGACTCCTAAGACATTGACTGCAGACCCCTAAGACCACAAAGAGAAATCAAACACGTGTTGCCTTGGATGGAACCACACGGCCTATGGAATGCTTCCTACAGAATTGACTGGATCCAGGTGGAATTGTCAAATCACAAGAACTAAAAAGATAACAGCTAAATTTACAGGGCCTAGAAAGATGGTTCAGTGGTTAAGAGCACCTGCTACTCTTGCAGAGGACCTGGGTTCAGTTCCCAGCATGCACATAATGCTTCGTGACTATCTGTAACTCCCAATCCAGGGATCTGATGCCCTCTTCTGGCCTCTGTGGTCCACAGACATACAAGCAGGCAAACACTCTTTTTTTTTTTTTTTTCCTTCTCTTTTTTTTCGGAGCTGGGGACCAAACCCAGGGCCTTGTGCTCACTAGGCAAGCGCCCTACCGCTGAGCTAAATCCCCAACCCCGGCAAACACTCATTGACATAAAATATAATAATTTTTTTTTTTTACAAAAGAATGTACAGAGATACAGTAAATTACATATACAGGGGTATAATGTGGCCTCTACAGGACAAACAATCTGGTTGCTTCAGCAATAAATCAAACTATTCTTTAAAAGAAATATGCTTAAACAGACCAAGGTAGGGAAAAGAAAGCTACATGGTGGCTCACAACCATCTGTAATGGGATCCGATGCCCTCTTCTGGTGTGTCTGAAGACAGTGACAGTGTACTCATATAAATAAACATAAATAATTCTTTGAAAAAAGAAAAAGAAACAGTTGATATCAAGGTGATGGTGGGGCACACCTTTAATCCCAGCACTCGAGAGGCAGAGAAAGATGGGTATCTGAGTTTGAGGCCAGCCTGGTCTACACAGCAAGTTCCAGACAGCCAGGGCTATGCAGAGAGACCCTGTCTCAGGGGAAAAAGAAGACACAGTCCCTATTCCACAGTTGCCCAATAAAATGCTTTCAGGTGAAATAATGTGCTGTCTGTTCCAGGTAACTTCAGAGCGTGTGGAAGAAGCGATGGGTCAAGGCCGCCATGCTGACCATTGCTGGAGGTTGGTGGTAGGCACAGGAGGCTTCATGAATGTTTATCTTGGTTTGGATTTAGACATAACTAAAATCAATCCCTGCTAAAGACATCCTACCTTGACTCTCCACCAAAAGGCATGTGGATAGCTCCCACCAAAGTCTGCTGCCACTGCTCGCAGGGCAAAGCAGGTGCTGGGCAGTTTCAGGATGGGGAGTTATAGATCACTGTTTTTCATCGGCGCACCTGAGATGTGTGGCCTGGGCTGCTCTGATTTACAACTGCACCATTTGAAAGCCCTTCTGTTCTTTTATTTACCCTGGATAACAGGGTCTGGGAGAGAAACAGACACTGGTGGACAGAGCTCTGACATTTCCTCAGACCTGGGGAACCAGTTGTTCCTATGTCCTCTGCATACCCCAGATCACCCTCTCTCTCCCGCACCAACTCCCGACATACGACCCGACAGAACGCTGGCTGGCAGAGTCTCCGCAGGTAGAGGTGGGCCAAGCTCCTGCCTCTCTGTAACCTCGGCCTCCCTTCTGCCCTGGCTTACATAAGCACAGCTGTATCATCAGCCTGCCAGCTGCCAGCTCTCCTGGAAGATGTTCGGCACTTTTCCTATCCGGCTAAAAATAAGCCCTGGGCTCTCCTGGGCATTTGCAGGTGGTGCGCTCGCTCTGCCATGCTGGGCTTTTCTCAGAGTAGTGTGACTCAGAAATGTGGGACTGCTTATTTCATGTCCTTAGGGGAAGTTCTACTTGCTCCCTTGGGAAAGCCTCACAAGCAAAAGTCAACTCTGAGAAGAGCTTTTCTGCCGTCTCTAAAGGCCAATGAGGCGTCTGTAGACGCAAGATGGGGGCTAAGCCCAGATATGCTGCAAGACAGCAGGCGAATCAAACTCCTTCCATTTCAGAAACATTGTGTTTGTAAGGGGGGATGGGAGCAGCATTAATTATGAGGCTCGGTTACTATAATTAAATGACATGTGAGAACTTTAGGAACCACTTTTTATAAAATGTGCTAATTTCTTGTTACTTTTCTAAACACAGGGTCTACTTCAGTAACCATAGGCTGGAGCTTGCTATGTAGGCCAAGTAATCCTTGCTCCTGGCTTCTGAGTGTTTGAATTATAGGACTATAGGTGTATACCACCATGCCTGGCTACTTTTTTCCATTTTTTAAAAATTAAGACATATTTCTTTTATGTATGTGCATACACTGTTGCTGTCTTCAGACACACCAGAAGAGGACATCAGATCTCATTACAGATGGTTGTGAGCTACCAGGTGGTTGCTGGGAATTGAACTCAGAACCTCTGGAAGAGCAGTCGGGTGCTCTTAACCACCAAGCCATCTCTCCAGCCCACAGCTTTGGCTTTTATAGAGAGAGTTTTGTTAATTTATTTTACACCAAGACAGGGGTAGAAGTTTATCTCATATGGTTTATAAACAAAAGGGCAGCGAGCAGGAGCAGCAGGAGGAGCGAAGGTACAGGATGGCCAGGGAAAGTTGTGCTGAGAGACCTTCTGGCCATTAAACAGTGTCTTTTTATCTAAGGAGAGAAGCCACTGGCTGTGTCTTTCTGTTGTCCCGTGTTTGAAACAGAGTATCATTCTTAGGAGGCTTAGAGATAAGAGAAAACAAACAAAACCCATAGAAGACACAATGTCTAAAGGGGAAAGATACTAGGAAGCACAGTGGGGGAAAGGTCAGTCAGCTTAAGGACAGGGTAACAGGAACCATGCAAAACAAAACAGAAAAGAATTAAAGCTAATAAAAGCATCACTGAGCACTGGGACATAAAGCAGCTTGTGTGGCCTGGGGGAGGGGCAGCTGGAGAGATGGCTCAGTGTTGAGTACCTGCCCTTCTGGCAGATGATCCGAGCTTGGCTCCTGACACTCACAAAGGTAATTTCACCTCCAGGGGAATCCAGTGTCCTGTGCTTGGCGCACACACACACACACACACACACACACACACACACACACACACACATATACACATGATTTTAAAAAGACAATTCGGGGCTGGAGAGATGGCTCAGTGGTTAAGAGCACTGACTGATTTTCCAGAGGTCCTGAGTTCAAATCCCAGCAACCACATGGTGGCTCACAACCATCTGTAATGAGATCTTATGCCCTCTTCGGGTGTGTCTGAAGACAGCTACAGTGTACTTACATTAAATAAATAAATCTTAAAAAAAAAAAAAGACAATTCTAGGGGCTGGAGAGATGGCTTAGCAGTTAGAGCACTGGCTACTCTTCCGGAGGACCCCGGTTCAGTTCCCAGTACTCACACAGTGACTCACAACCATCAGGAACTCTAGTTCTAGTTCAAGGGAATCTGATGTCCTCTTCTGACCTCCTTGGTCACTGCACACAATGGTGCACATACACAGACATGGGCAAAACACTCATACACATAAATGAAAAATAAATTTTAAAAATGTATAAATGCAAGGCCAGTGAGGTAGCTCAGGCTGTAACTGTGCTCAGCACCAAGTCTCATGATGACTCGAGGTCAATCCCGAGAAGCTGGGAGTAATGCTGTACACCTTTAATCCCAGAAGCAGGGGCAGGTAGATCCCTGTGGGGTTAAGACCAGCTAGGTCTCAATTCCAGGACAGCCAGAGCTACATAGTAAGACCCTGTCTTGAAAAAAAACAAGACCAGCCTTAAATCCCAGCACTCAGGAGGCAGAGGCAGGTGGACAGCCAGGGCTACATGAAGAAACCCTGTCTTGAAAAACCAAAATCAAATCAAACAAACACCACCACCACCACCCCCGCCAAAAAAATCCACCCAACATAGACAAACAACCTTAAAAGCTGGGGGGGGGGGATTACCCTTGATTTCTTCACTTAGTAAAGATTAAATTTCAAAAATGGAGCTGAGCAGGGTTATATAGGGTTACACTTTTTGAGACCCTGTTCTAGAGAGAGAGATAATCTGTGTGTGTGTGTGTGTGTGTGTGTGTGTGTGTGTGTGTGTGTGTGAGAGAGAGAGAGAGAGAGAGAGAGAGAGAGAGAGAGAGAGAGAGGGACAGAGAGACAGAGAGGTAGCTTAGTGATTAAGAGTCCTTGGGACTCGACCCGCGGATCCCGGCCCGCAGCAGTTCTCTGCTCCCAAACCCCGTGGGAGAGAGACCTCACCGCCTGGACAGGTGGGCACTCCTGAGGCTGCAGAGCGGAGGAGACCACCAACACTGCCCACCCCTGCCCACATCCCTGGCCCAAGAGGCAACTGTATAAGGCCTCTGGGTTCCCGTAGGGGAGGGCCCAGGAGCGGCAGGACCCCTGCGCCTGAGACACCGCCGGAACCTGAAGGAAACAGACCGGATAAACAGTTCTCTGCACCCAAATCCTGTGGGAGGGAGAGCTAAACCTTCAGAGAGGCAGACATGCCTGGGAAACCAGAAGAGACTGCACTCTACCCACATCTCTGACTCCAGAGGAAAACACCAAATGCCATCTGGAACCCTGGTGCACGGAAGCTCCCAGAAAGGGCGGCTCAGATCTTCCTGGTTGCTGCCCCCACGGAGAGCTCATAAGCAACACCCCACGAGCAAACTTGAGCCTTGGAACCACAGGTAGGACCAACTTTTCCCCTGCAAGAAACCTGCCTGGTGAACTCAAGACACAGGCCCACAGGAACAGCTGAAGACCTGTAGAGAGGAAAAACTACACGCCCGAAAGCAGAACACTCTGTCCCCATAACTGGCTGAAAGAAAACAGGAAAACAGGTCTACAGCACTCCTGACACACAGGCTTATAGGACAGTCTAGCCACGGTCAGAAATAGCAGAACAAAGTAACATTAGAGATAATCTGATGGCGAGAGGCAAGCGCAGGAACCCAAGCAACAGAAACCAAGACTACATGGCATCATCGGAGCCCAATTCTCCCACCAAAATAAACATGGAATATCCAAACACACCAGAAAAGCAAGATCTAGTTTCAAAATCGTATTTGATCATGATGCTGGAGGACTTCAAGAAAGACGTGGAGAACTCCCTTAGAGAACAAGTAGAAGCCTACAGAGAGGAATTGCAAAAATGCCTGAAAGAATTCCAGGAAAACATAAATAAACAAGTAGAAACCCATAGAGAGGAGACACAAAAATCCCTGAAAGAATTCCAGGAAAACACAATCAAACAGTTGAAGGAATTAAAAATGGAAATAGAAGCAATCAAGAAAGAACACATGGAAACAACCCTGGACATAGAAAATCAAAAGAAAAGACAAGGAGCTGTAGATACAAGCTTCACCAACAGAATACAAGAGATGGAAGAGAGAATCTCGGGAGCAGAAGATTCCATAGAAATCATTGACTCAACTGTCAAAGATAATGTAAAGCAGAAAAAGCTACTGGTCCAAAACATACAGGAAATCTAGGACTCAATGAGAAGATCAAACCTAAGGATAATAGGTATAGAAGAGAGTGAAGACTCCCAGCTCAAAGGACCAGTAAATATCTTCAACAAAATCATAGAAGAAAACTTCCCTAACCTAAAAAAAGAGATACCCATAGGCATACAAGAAGCCTACAGAACTCCAAATAGATTGGACCAGAAAAGAAACACCTCCCGTCACATAATAGTCAAAACACCAAACGCACAAAATAAAGAAAGAATATTAAAAGCAGTAAGGGAAAAAGGTCAAGTAACATATAAAGGCAGACCTATCAGAATCACACCAGACTTTTCGCCAGAAACTATGAAGGCCAGAAGATCCTGGACAGATGTCATACAGACCCTAAGAGAACACAAATGCCAGCCCAGGTTACTGTATCCTGCAAAACTCTCAATTAACATAGATGGAGAAACCAAGATATTCCATGACAAAACCAAATTTACACAATATCTTTCTACAAATCCAGCACTACAAAGGATAATAAAGGGTAAAGCCCAACATAAGGAGGCAAGCTATACCCTAGAAGAAGCAAGAAACTAATCATCTTGGCAACAAAACAAAGAGAAGAAAAGCACACAAACATAACCTCACATCCAAATATGAATATAACAGGAAGCAATAATCACTATTCCTTAATATCTCTCAACATCAATGGCCTCAACTCCCCAATAAAAAGACATAGATTAACAAACTGGATACGCAATGAGGACCCTGCATTCTGCTGCCTACAGGAAACACACCTCAGAGACAAAGACAGACACTACCTCAGAGTGAAAGGCTGGAAAACAACTTTCCAAGCAAATGGTCAGAAGAAGCAAGCTGGAGTAGCCATTCTAATATCAAATAAAATCAATTTTAAATTAAAAGTCATCAAAAAAGATAAGGAAGGACACTTCATATTCATCAAAGGAAAAATCCACCAAGATGAACTCTCAATCCTCATCTTCGGTTGGTTTATATACAAGTGTGCAATTTCTAGGCTTGAAAGTAAAATGATGCTATCTGGTGCTGGATAGAGGAGCCTTATTTTTTATTATGGCAGCTTGCTATTTTTGTAACATGGTGATTTGGTTGAACACAATAAAGTACAGTAGTAACTGATCTCCCCTTCTTCCTGGATGAGTGAGGAGATGATTAAATGTTGATGTCAGCATCCTTGAGCATATTCAGATGAGCTTCTGCTTCTGTTGAAAAGGATGCTGTGTTTGATTGTGGTCCGAAGCTTTGAAGCACTACTTGGCATCTCCTTCCTTGGAGGTCTCACTGTTTAAACATAACAGATTTGATAGCTTGTTGGTAAGGTGAGGTCCAGCTTGTCTCCACTAGGTCATCTTCATGTGAATCCGGTGGTTATACAGTTTTGTTCTAGGGATATTTCATTTTTTTAATAACAGTTTTAGCTGACATTCATGGAGAGAATGAATCCTTAGAACTGTGCCACTAGTGAAAGGAAATCCTGTCTAGAGTATGTTTCTTTACAAAGCTGTGTCACACCATCCTTTGGGCCCTCTGCTGGAAAAGTAGAATCAAGTCTCAAATAATGCCTTTTAAATTGTATCCTCTAGTATTATAGATGTAGGACAGTACTGTATCATACCTCTGTGGATGTAAAATAGCTTGTACCTGCTTTATGACACGTAGTAGTGACCGTGCTTTATCAGAGCTGTTTTTAATGATGTTGCTCAGAATGTTTTCTTTCCAGATGATGATTGAGAAGCTAATTTAAAAAAAATGGTGCCAGGTACCACAAGAGTAACAGAACTGTGCTGTTTTCTCGGGTTTTGTTTTTTTTTACTTTTTTTTTTTTAATGGAGTGTGCTGGATGTCTCTACAGTTTTGTTCAGATGACTGCAGAACCTGGAAAAGCTGTTGCTGCTGTTGATGCATAACACACTGCTATTATTGGTCTTTTTATATAAATATAAATATATATATATACAGAAAAAAAAAGAGTCCTTGGGACTCTTGCAAATGACGTGGGTTCAGTTCCCAGCACTCACACCATGTCTTATAACCATCCTTAACTCTAATTCCTAGCTCCTTGGGCATCAGAAACACTTGCTACACACAAATACATGTAGGCAAGGCACAATACACAATACACCAAGTCACTGCATTGTCCCTTGCATTCGTTCCCCTCCATTATTTCAGCCCAGGAAAAGGATCACGCTAGATGTTCAGTACCCCAGACCCCTACTCTTTTTTTTTCCTTTAAAGATTTATTTCTTTATGTATGAGGACCTTTGGAAGAGCAATCAGTGCTCTTTACCTCTGCTCCATCTCTCCAGCCCTTCTTTTTTCTTTTTTTTCTTTTTCTTTTTTTTTTTTTTTGGAGCTGGGGACCGAACCCAGGGCCTTACGCTTGCTAGGCAAGCGCTCTACCACTGAGCTAAGTCCCCAACCCCGTTTGTTTTGTTTTTAAGACAGGGTTTCTCCTTGGACTCAGAAGTCTGCCTGCCTCTGCCCCTAAGGACTGAGATTAAAGGTGTTGGTCACCAGACATAGCCAGAACCTCAACTCTTAAAACTCCATTTGGGATAAAAGTGAAGGCTGACCTGCTTCCTGTTAGCAATTCGGATAATACATGGGAATAGCAGGAAGATCCTGATGACTGCTGAAGGCGTTTGACACATCAGAGTGTGGATCCCCGGCACCCGAGTGAAAAGCTGGGCGTAACGGTGCACATCTGTCACTTCAGTGCTGGGGAGGACGGGCAGGAGCAGAGACACTGGGAGCCAGTAAACTCCAGGTTTATCAAGGGACTGAGTCTGATCAAGGAAGAGAGCCACATGACCCTCCAGCTTCTACACACATGCATAAGTATGTACTCAAACACATACCGATACTATATACACATCCATACACACGTGTGCACACATGCACACACACATGCATAAGTATGTACTCAAACACATACCTATACTATATACACATCCATATACACATGTGCACACATGCACACACACATGCATAAGTATGTACTCAAACAGGTACCTATACTATATACACATTACATCCATACACATGCACACACACACACACGCACCCACCCACCCCCCCCCCACATATATACCCATACATAATTTACAAGATTTTCTTTTTGATCTGTCAAGGTGGCATACACCAGTAATTTCACTACTTTGGGGGCTGAAGTAGGATGATCGTAAGTTCCAGGCCAGCCTGAGCTACAACTTACACACTGACACTACCTCAGAGCAAAATAAAATTATTGAGTGCTGGGAGTGCAGCGCAGTGGTAGAGTGTCTACTAACTACCTTGTGGGAGGTTCTGAGTCTAATCCCCGCAACAAGAAACAGCAAGACAGGGCTGGAGAGATGGCTCAGTGGTTAAGAGCACTGACTACTCTTCCAGAGGTCTTGAGTACAATTCCTAGCAACCACTTGGTGGCTCACAACCATCTGTAATGAGATCTGATGCCCTCCTCTGGTATGTATTAACATACATAAAATAAATAAATAAATAAGCAAATCTCTAAAATAAATAAAAAATTGAAAAAAGAAAACAAAAATCAGAATGGAAGGAAAACAGGAAACTCTCTTCTCTCTCTCTCTCTCTCTCTTTCTCTGTGTTTGTGTGTGTGTGTGTGTGTGTGTGTGTGTGTGTAGACAGGGTTTCTCTGCATTACAGCCCTGACTGTCCTGAAACTCACTATGTTGTACGTAGACCAGACTGGCCTCAAACTCAGTGAGAGCCATCTGCTTCTGGCTGGAATTAAAGGCATGCACTACCACATCTGGCTGTGAAAGCTTACAGCTGGAGAGATAGATGTTCAGTGGTTAAGAACACCTAAGTTCAATTCCCACCTCCCAGCCAGGAGACATCACAACCACCTGTAACTTGTTCCAGGAGATCAAACACCCTCTTCTAGTCTAATGGTGCACGAACACACACACACACACACACACACACACACACACACACACACACACACACCGGCAAAACATCCATACACATAAAATAAATTTTAAAAGGAAAAGGGAAAAAAACACAGAGAGAGAAGACAACTCACAATTTGGAGGCAATATTTGTAAAGTTATCTGGGCCTTCTGCTAATAACCATGTGACCAAGTCTCTTTGGAATAGGCTCCTTCGACACCGGTGAAGGAACACTATGGAAGGCACTTTGTCTGCTTCTAATGACTGCAACCTGAAAAACGGTTGGCAGAGACCCCGAGAGTCACGAGCTAACCTGCTGCCAGGGTTAGAAGTATTGCTCAGCGGTCAATGGTTTGCTTAGCGAACACCAAGTCCTTGGTTTGATTCCACCACTTCTCCCAGCATCCTTCCTTTAAAAAAAAATTCCCAAGGTGGAATTTTATTGCTGGCTGTCCTGGAACTTGCTCTGTAGACCAGGCTGGCCTTGAACTCAAAAGTCTATCCACCAATGCCTCCTGAATGCTGAGATCAAGTGTTCACCATTCTGTCGGGCTTAAATATTTATTACTTAAGCTACTATGTTTGGGTGTAGTTTGTGATGGGTGAGCATACATACAATGGGGTAACATACATACAGGTTTAGGAAAGACATGTCTCATCTCTGCCGTCATCCGACCTTATACAGAAGACTCTTTGCACCAGAAAGTCGGCCATGAATATCAAGCAGATGCTGCCATATCCCATTTTCCCTCTCCACCTCTAATGATGGTGGGCACACCCATCTGAACTTTTGCAAACCCGTTTCTCTGTCATTAATCAGTGTGGCACTTGTGGGTCTTTGAACCAAGTCTGTGCTGGCCTGAATTATGCACACCGACCTCCCTTTGCATATTCACCAGCAGTTCTTGGGCTCGGTGTTGGGGATGTGAATTTTTGAAATGGTCTTTGCGTTTCTGCTAGCTAAAGACTGGTGTGCTCTCTAGGATTCTGTCTGCTCCTGGTCCGCAGCCTCACTGCAGTATGGGATGGACCAGTCAGCTGTTCTCTGAGAGGATGGGGAGGGGGAGCAGCTCGTCTTTTCCCTGGAGTAGGAGGGCAACTGAGAGCATCAGATATTTTGAGATGAAGCTGTTACCATGGGAATGTTTCCATATCTTTTCTCTTAATGATGGGTAGAAACAATGAACGGTAGAGCTCTCAGAGTTCTAGAAATAGGGAGAACAAGAAAAGGAAAACGAAAGCTGGAAGAACGAATCCCTAAAAAAGCATTCTTAGTTCAGTCAGAACTGCACTGGCTGCAATTCCAGGTGATGAGAGGCATTTACAGGCCAACAATTTCCCCTAAGGTCAAGTTGTCCATAGGGCTGTAGTTGTCGCGTCCTGAGAGGTGAGTGGAAACTCAGAAGCAGAGTTGGTCTTCTTCCAGGCTTTGCAGAGTGGTTTGGGGACTGAAGATTTGGAAACCTACTAAGTTCAGATGCTTCTAAATACTTCCCCGTCTTGTTCTGGGAAAGCTTAGAGTCTTCCCATGCCCAGGGCCTCAAACTGTCCCTGGTCATGCTAGCACACATTCTTGTCCTGCAAGCTCAGAGCATCCTAAGTTGTACCTTCTAACAAAGGCACTTAACCGAAAGCTGACCCCTTAGCCCAGTGACTGAAGCACTACAGAGGCCCTCATTGGGCACTGTCAGCTGTGATCCTATTTCTCCAGGACACCAGACTTCAAATGCTCTGTCTGTAAAAGTGATGACCTTCTTTAGTTGACACTTTACCTGTCTGCCACAACCCATACCCTCTTTGGGAAGGACTTGTTACCTTCTGTGTTCTTTTTATTTTTATTTTTTGACACAGAGTCTCATTCTGTTGCTCTGGTTGGTTGGTGTGGAATATGGGGATCAGGTGGGCTTTGAACTCATAGAAGTCACCTGCCTCCCCCCACCCCCTTCCCTCCTTCCCTCCCTCCCTCCCTCCTAGAGGGTCTTACTCTGTAGCTCTAACTGGTTGGCCTGGAACCTACAGAGGTCCACATGCCTCTGCTTCCTGAGTGCTGGGATTAAAGTGTGCACTACCACACCCAGGCCCATCTGTTGGTTTTTGGTAGGGAGAAAATATTTAGAGTCATTCTGCCTTCAAAACAAATGGGAATTTAATCTGCTACCTGGGAATCTAATAATTAACATTGATAAGTGGGTCAAGGGCTGGAGGGATGGCTCAGCAGTTAAGAGCACCAACTGCTCTTCCAGAGGTCCTGAGTTCAATTCCCAGCAACCACATGGTGGCTCACAACCATCTGTAAAGAGATCTGATGCCCTCTTCTGGTGTGTCTGAAGACAGCTACAGTGTACTTATATATAATAAATGAATAAATCTTTAAAAAAAAAAAGTGGGTCAAATCCGGAGATTGGGTGTCTCTTTATTAGCACTTTGCATATGTGCACACGCACGCAGTTTGTGTGTTTATATTTGTGTATGTGGAGGCCACAGGTCAGTGTGTGATCTCTTCATCAGTGGCTCTCCATCTTTTTGCTGTTGTTGAGCAAGGCTCTCTCACTGAGCCTGAAGCCAAAGAGCTCTGTGCATACATATCCTGTCTCCACCCGTGAGCGTTCTGTTACAGGTGTGCCTGTTCACGCTGGCTTTTACATGGGTGTTAGGAAGCCGACCCTCATGCTTGTGTGTAAGCACTTCCTAAGGTGACAGCTTGTAGGACCAGAAACCATACTAGACTGGGGAAATAGCCCAAAGCTTCTTCTCTGAACAAGCTCCTCATGAAGTCATAGGACCATCTCATCTCTGACACCCTTCACAGTCCTGTGCTTCCTGGGCTAAAATTTACGACCCATAAAATCAGTTTGAGTTTTTCATGCAGCACAGAAGCAAGCGTAGCAGAGGGCTACCGTGGCAGCCATAAACACGAGTAGTTCTACTCATCCAGAGAAACCAGCCAGGAGGTCCTAGGGTAAATTTCCTCAGTGGACTTGATTCTGGAGCCTCAGGCAACATAAGACCGTCCTTGTAAGGGACAGCCATCTCTTAATTCTTTCTCACTGGCTGCTAGGCAAGCAGAGCTTCTTCATTTGAGCCTGGACATGGCCGCTCCCTCCTTCAGTCTGTGAATGCTAAATGTGGCTGAGCCCTGACGACAATGTAAGATAGGGTCTGTCTCCTCTGGCTGCTAACAGTTGTGCCTTGGTGTATCCCGACCCACTTACAGCTCTCATGCTGCTTGAGGTGAGCACCCGCCCTGTCCCAGGCACAGCACTTCACAATTTATTCCCCAAATTCAGCTGTACTTTGACAGATTTTATTGAAGCATGACTTTCAATTTTTACAAGCCAAGCTGGGGACAGGAAGTTCTTGCAGTGAGACTGGAACTGACCTCCCACCTCAGCAAGAGACACGTAGGCACCTGAACCTTGCAACTGGACACAGACGACTCTTGAAGTGTGAACTACGGGCCCAGTTTGAACAGCACCTTCTGCAGAACTTTGGGGGGAATTCATCAGGAGAAAAATCTCCAGTGACTGAGCTTGGCTATCACTGCTCTGATAGCTTCTCTACTGGGAGTTCTTACTTACTATGGCTTCTCCCCATGGGAGTGCAAGACTAGGCACCGCCATGCCAAACTATGCCATCCCCACCCCTAACATACAGTTTAGAACCTATATTACATGGCAGACACCATGCGGTAAATGAGCTTCCTGGAGACAGCCCACCATTTTGCATGGTTGTGAAGAGTGAACCCTGGAAAGGCACGGCCCCAGGAACTTCAACCCCAGACTGTGTGCTGCTGCTGTGCCTTCCGGGGTTCGTCACTGCTGTTTTATTTTCTTGTCAGTTTTCTGACCTGGTGTGACTGGGCCAAGAAAGACCCTTTCTGCTTATATGCTGTTATGATCGATTAATGGGCATCAGCCCACGCTATTGGGCAAATTTCCTGCAGGTCAATATGAAGACGAACTTTCATAAAATACTGTTGTTTAGATGAATTGATGATTTTATAGAATTCCTGATTTGATTCAAATAATTTTTTTTCTTTTCTGTTTTTCGGAGCTGGGGACTGAACCCAGGGTAGGCAAGCGCTCTACTATTGAGCTAAATCCCCAACCCCTCAAATAATTTTACGGTAAGGGGAGACTATGCCTCTCCCTTGTACAATAGTAATGGATGCATCAAAGGGAGTATAGTGAGCTTCTATGCATTACAAGTACATAGATTACTCTAGGAACAAAAACAGGCTTGGGACAAATTAACGATGAAGGAAAAGCATCATTCTCGCTCAGGTCCAGGGACGAGGCTTCAGGTGTAAGTAAGGCCATGAACATAAAAACTGTCACTTTGAACTTAATGAACTTATGGAATAAAAGAGATATAGTTGGGCTGGAGAGATGGCTCAGTGGTTAAGAGCACCCTACTGCTCTTCCAGAGGTCATGAGTTCAAATCCCAGCAACCACATGGTGGCTCACAACCATCTGTAAAGAGATCTGATGCCCTCTTCTGGTGTGTCTGAAGACAGCTACAGTGTACTTATATATAATAAATGAATAAATCTTAAAAAAAAAAAGAGATATAGTTACTGCTTTGAACTTACATCAACAATCCTGCTGTAACTCCCTCTTATTTAAGTAACATCTTATCTGCTTTTGAATGAGGTAATTCTTTTTTCTATGTAGAGAATTTATATAGTTAATATAAAAAGGCTAAGAATAAAAATAAAGTTGTTGGAGTTTCTCTCCATCCACTGTGTATGTATGTATGTCCACCGTGTGTGTGTGTGTGTGTGTGTGTGTGTGTGTGTGTGTGTGTGTGTGTGAGTGAGCATCTTTTTCTCCTTTCTTTTCTCTAATTGTGGCCATTGCTGGTGGCAGCTCCACTGGCTACTATCAGTGTCAGCCTAAGCTGGTCTCGACCAGCACTGGTCTCTTTCTTTCTTTTTTTCAGTCCCTGCTACCACCAGTGGAGGCTTCAGTCTCAGGCCTTCAGCACCAGTTTCCCTTTCTGGCCTCTCTCCTTTTTTTTTTGTTCCTTTTTTTGGAGCTGGGGACCGAACCCAGGGCCTTGCGCTTCCTAGGTAAGCGTTCTACCACTGAGCTAAATCCCCAGCCCCAGCCTCTCTCCTTTTAATTGCCTGCCTTAGTGGGTAGAGATGGTGGTGTTGGTTGCTATCAGCACCACCCCCAATCACCAACTTGCTGACTTCCTCAGTTTAACCCTGTGGATGCCTGGCCTTCTACAACACGTGAGGCTCAAAATACACGAATGCTATCAAAGACTAGCTGCAGGCAGCATGCAGGATGAGGGTCCTAGCTCATTCCATGACTTAAAGCTCAAACAGGAGTTCTGAGGCCTGTGCAGATGAATCTGAACTAGCCAAGCCCCAATCCTTCTGCCTTTGGTTTTGTTTCGGTCTTTCCCTTCCCAACAGCTTAGTCATTGGTGCCATCTCTGCAGGAAATATTGTGGCTTTCCTTTAGTCACCCCCACCCCCACCCCCACCACCAGGTCCAATAAGCTGTACTGACCATCTGAGTTTTCTAGGACAAACGGCTTGAAGTTGTTTTATTTCTTCACTTGCTGGTAGAAAAAAAATTTTACTGGGTACTGCATGCCAATTATTGTTTTCATGCCTGAATACAAAGTGGATGTTAAGTCAAAGTCCCACTCTTACAAGGCTCACATCCAAACAGGAAGATAACCTGCAACAAATGAAGAAACACACACACACACACACACACACACACACACACACACACACACACACACAAATGAAAGAAAGGGAGGAGACTGGGACATGGCTCAGTGGTTAAGAGACAGACTGCTCTTCCAGAATTGGCTCAATTCTCAACATCCACATGACAGTTCATAACCACCTGTGACTCTAATTCCAGGGCATCTGGTGCCCTCTTTTGGCTTCTAAGGGAGAGAGAGAGAGAGAGAGAGAGAGAGAGAGAGAGAGAGAGAGAGAGAGACAGAGACAGAGAGAGAGACAGACAGACAGACAGACAGACAGACATAGGCAGACAATACCTATAGACTTAAGAAAACATTTTTTTTCTGGTTTTTCAAGACAGGGTTTTTCTGTGTAGCCCTGGCTGTCCTGGAATTCACTCTGTAGACTAGGCTGTCCTCAAACTCCAAGATTCCTCCTGCCTCTGCTTCCTGAATGCTGGGATTAAAAGGCATGCACCACCATCTCTGACCTAAAATAAACAAACAAACAAAAAACAAACAAACAAACAAACAAAAAAAGAAAACAGGGAGGAAGCAAGCTGGTAGGTGGAGGTGGACTCATGGATGAGCTTCTAGGTGACTTCTTTAGATTGCACAGTCTGGGAAGTCTCTACTCAAGGGATTGATATATAAACCAAGACATGAGTGACAAAGCACAAAGTAGCTTTCTTGAAAAACATTGTATTTCAGAGAGCAGCTGAAATAGGTATACCATGGGCTAGGAACAGTAAGAGCAGAGTAGCAAGCAAAGAGAAGCTGGGCTAGGCTTTAGGAAGCAGGGTAGGACAAGTAAGATGAAAGCATGGTCGTAGCAAGATGGCTGGTGTAAGGCAGATGGGGTAAACAGCCTTCACCTATGTGATCCTTCTACAGGGGTCACCTAAGACCATCAGAAAACAAAGATATTTATATTATGATTTATAACAGTAGCAATACAGCTACAAAGTAGCAGTGAAGATAATTTTATGGTTGGGGGTCACCACAATATGAGAAACTGTATTAAAGGGTCAAAGCACTAGGAAGGTTGAGAGCCACTATGTTGCAAGATATTTGAACTCACTGTGAATCAGGAAATTATGTTAATTAGTGAAAAAACTTGTTTCTAGTTGTGGTATGGATCAGCCTTTGGCATACACCTTTAATCCCTCTGGCTGGAATACAGACATGCCCTTAGTACTTAACTTTAGCCCATACAATGAAGGTGAAGTTAGTTTGTAGAAGGAACCAGGTACATTTGAAAGTGATGTCTAATTGAGTGTCAAAGTGATAAATCTGGGAAAGATTTGACAGAATAGCATAAGCTACTTAAGGGACAATGCAGAGAAAGAGAGAGGGAGTTCTACCCAGATAGTTATAGACAGGTTGCAGAGAGAGAGAACAAGCTAGACATAGCTGAAGACAGAACAAGCCAGAGAATGAGGAACCAGAGGATTAGAACAGATCGCCAAAGTTAGTATGTGGCCAAGCAGAGCAATTCAGTCAGAAGCTGAGAGAAGCCAGTTTCAATCAGTCAGCTTACAGAGGAGTTTGAGTCAGACCAGTTGAGTTGAACCAGCCAGCAAGAAATCAGGAAGAACTAGAAAGGATGAGCGTATTCAGCAGGAAGTCTCAGAGGCTGAAGATATTCTAGGACTAGGTAAGATTGTAAGGAGGCTAGAAGCTTCCATGACTAGGCCTAGGTTAACAGATGGAGGCAGTAAAACTTGGAGATGACAATTACCTCTGGCAAATAAAAGTTACTTTTATACCACCAAGTACAGAAGGCAATGAATATAATGGAGAAGTAGCTGCAGCAGTTATGAGGCTGGCCCAACCAGGTTAGGTAGCATGGTTCTGAATCATAAATATAGCCAACAGAACAGAGGGCTGGGAGAAGGGCAGTCAGCGCTAGGTTTCCGAAGGACTAGACTACAGTGCCACAGAGGAAACGGTCAGGAGGCGGGAAACAGCAGTGTGGACTTCAGTGGCAAGTGACAGCAACTTAGGAGTCCGAGCTAGACAGCTTAAAATCAAGAGTGTGCTAAGCCCTGTGAACTGCAGTGTAAACAGTGGTTACCTACTGATGACCTCTAGAAACGAAGGCAAAAGGTCTGGGGGAGCTCAAAAGCTATGGAAAATTTGCCTTGCCAATTTTAATTCTCTTTACTAATAAAAATGTAAGAAATATCGAATAATTCCTTTCTATTCTTCCCCTTTTAAGAATGAATACGTTGAAATTTTATTAAAGGCAAGGAAGGAAGCCCAAAGATGCCCAAGGCTAATTCCTATGGAGGAAAAACCCAGAAAACTAAGAATTAGGATAGTGGGTCCTGATCCTAGGCTCAAAGAAGTTCCTTTTAGTATTTGTGTCCAGTGTAAGCTATGAAAGTGTGACGTGGGATCAATGTACTTTGTGTTTGATTTTAATTTTTTTTTTTTCGGAGCTGGGGACCGAACCCAGGGCCTTGCCGCTTGGTAGGCAAGCGCTCTACCACTGAGCTAAATCCCCAACCCCTTGTGTTTGATTTTAAAACCTATGTAAGACAGATTATCACATGGTCATGTACTCAGGGGGGTGAATTCTCCACATAACTAGAATTCAAACTAAATATTTCCTAAGATACTTTGACCTTCTACCCGTGCCAATTACACACTGAAATCAAGCATGGCTACAGGCCTAGAGGGCAGCCAGTCCCATGAAGCACCCAGAACCAAGCCTGCGGTCCCCTGAACTTCTTCAAGAACAGAGCACTGTGTGGTTGTGAACAATATGACAGGACAATGAATGTGACAGACACCTCCTTCACATTCAATTCTTGTTTCCATACAAATATGACTACAGGGCTTTTACATTCTTCTCAGCATTGTGTGTTTCCAAATTCCAAGATAATCAGGTGATTTATTAACTAGCAACTGTTATTGATTAAATCAGTTTCTGTACAGTTAAGAATAAACTAGATTTTAATGATCACGTAAACTCAAGGAGCCAGGTGTGGTCACTCTTAACTCTAATCCCAGCACTTGGGAGGCACAGTGGGTAGATCTCTTGTGAATTTGAGGCCAACTTGATCTGCATAGCCAGTTTCAGGCTAGTCAGGGTTACATAGTGAGGCACTGTCTCAAGAAAAAAAAAATTAAGCAAATGAAAAACTATTCAAGGGGCTTGGGAGATGGCCGAATGGTCCAAGTGCTTTCCCCCTTGTAATCATGAGGACCATGGTTCAGATCCCCAGAATCCATGTCAAAGTCTGGTGGGTATGGAGCCTGCCTGTAATTCAAGTTCTCAGATGGTAGAGGTAAGGTCCCCTAAGAAGGCTGGGTAGCTGGATGAGCAAGATTTGCTTAATCTGGGCTCAAACTTGAGACCCCGCTTTAATAAAAAAAAGTGGAAAGCGATAGGGAAAGACATGTGAAGTCACCTTAGGCCTCTTTATACATGCAGACAGACAGTGACACACAACCCCTAACATACTTACATGCACATGCTACACATGAGAAAAAACAAAACAAAAAACTGATCACCGAAGAAAAACCCAGAAGACTGTTCTGTGGCATGTAAAGGTTGTGTGAAATTCTAAGTTCAGGGTACGTGAAGTCTTACTGGAATGCAGTCACATGCATTTGCTTAGCTTGTACCCAGAGGGGTCTTCATTCTACACAGTGTTCTGTAGTGCAATCCTGATGTTTGCTATTTGTGCTTTTTACAAAGTTCGCAAGCCATAAGTTGCCACATTTGCATTTATACCATTCTAATAATAAGCTCTGGGCTATTTGATCATAAAATACAAATGTAAACTATAAATAGGAAAATGTTCAGAAAGAATTTGTTCTTGCAGAATGTGAATTTTTCAATATGTAAAGATAATTCCGGGAATGCTTTGTGTATATTCAGCTGGCATTCAGCTTTCAAACCCAGGGAGGACACCCTCGGAGTTGCATATTAACAGTTGTTTGCCAGAGAAAAGAGAAAACCTACAGTGCAAATGCTCTCCTAAAGGCACAGCTAAGAACCAGAGTGACTCTGTGAAGTTAGACAGGAGTCCTAGTGGTGGCACAATCCCTAAACCCAGTAAGGTTTATGAACCCCGAAACTGGGATAAGCAGACTGAGGAGTCTGAGTGTGTCACGGGGCAAGGCACTGGTTTCTGAAACGATCTCAGACACACCACTGTGACACCTACAAATCAGATGATGTTTAGCTCTGAAGGCCAACCATATTAACAGACACCTGTTCCTGATGAGAAGGTAATTTAACAGAGTTTAAAACACAAGAAAAGGCCAGCAAAGATGGCTCAGTGGGGTGAAGGACCTTGTCACAAAACCTGATGACTTTTGTCAAATCCTGGGAATTGAGTGTGGAACCCATGTAAAAATGAGAGAAGGCCAGTAAGATAGTTCAGCAGTTAAAAGACGCTTGCTGGCTGAGTTCAAACCCTGGAACACTCATGGTAGAAAAGAGAACCGGGGGTTGGGGATTTAGTTCAGTGGTAGAGCGCTTGCCTAGCAAGCACAAGGCCCTGGGTTCGGTCCCCAGCTCCGAAAAAAAAAAGAGAAAAGAAAAGAAAAGAGAACCAACTCCAGCAGTCTATTGATTTCTACAAGCACACTGAAATCCACTCACCCACATGCAGACAGGTGCAGACAGGTGCGTGCACGCAAAAACACACACACACACACACACACACACACACACACACACACACACACACACACACGCGCGCGCGCGCGCTCTTTGGAATCAACCATCTAAAGACACAAATGACTGTACATTTGAAAGAGGCTTTGATACTGACTTACACTAGTACAATTCAGACACTGGGGAGGGGTGCAGCAGCAAATTGAATCTTCCTTGCATCCTAAGGTCATGTTTCACAGTTTTACGCGCCACCACAGAGACTAACTTGCCTGTTTCTTCCTGGCTGCCCAGTATTGTACCACTCTCCTGCAGGCCAGGGTGTTTCTCATTTCACTTGGGATTGGAAAATCAGTGTATCCCCTGTGGTGCCTTCCAGCCAGCTGATGTGTACAAGAAGATTCCCCAAGTCTCCCTACTTTCAACTTGTGGGTCACTTCAGAATGGGTGTGTGTTCCCCAAATGCCTAACACCACAGCCCACTCTTACTCTGGCATTCACCATTGCCTACAACATGGGAAGTCTTCTGGTCAAATGTGATGATGATGTAAGAGCACAAACGAAGACCCCCAGCCACCAAGAGAGAGGCTGTTTCTGTGATTAAGACACAGGACAATAATATTTCAGTGATAGTTCTTTTAAAAATGCCTTATTGCTTATTAAAACATCAAAAACAGCCTCAGAACCGTCCATTTACGAGATGATGCTATTGGTTTCCAGTGAGAAGTTTTCCTTTGATCCTTTAGCTATAACTCCCTCGTTTTTCTGAGTATTCTTAGAGCTTGCATTTTTAGAGCACACTGCCAAAGTAAGAAGCAGCCTTACTGTGCTTTCCCATACTAGCTAGCTGCTCAAGTGTAAACGAGGGGACACTTCCGCAGGCTGAGGAAGGTGGCATGAGGACCTGTGCTCACACCACCACCCAGCTGACAGAACAGGAGGGCATCCAGACTTCACAGTGTGGGTTAGACACCAACAAAGACAAACGGAGCCACTGTCCTGACTGTGTGAACCGAAGAGACTTAAGATGAAAAGATTAGCCAGGCATGGTGGCACTTGCCTTTAAGACTTTAATCCTAGCACTCAGAGGTGCATCTATAAATTTGAAGCCACCCTGGTAAACAAGGGAGTTCAGGCCAGAGTTCATAGGTAAGACCCTGTCTCAAAAACCCCAAAACAAACAAAAAACATGATTGATAAAAAAATTTAAATATTAAACCCAGCACTTTCCACACACAATCACCCCACCCACCTTTAAGACAGCATTTATTTCTCTGTTTGGTCACTCTACTGAACTAGAACTCAGAGATCCGCCTGCCTCTGCCTTCTGAGTGCTGGGATTAAAGGGGTGAGCCACTGTGCCTCTCCCCTTTGTACCTCTCCATGAATTGCTTTCTTTCCTGTTTCTCAAATACAGCAATCTATTAGGCATATCTACTTGAAATATTTTAGTCAAAACAAAGAATTGCGGAAGGAAAGAAATAGCTGTCTTTGAAAAGTGCATAACTGAGATCAGTTTATTTGGTACATGGGAAATTCTCAGAAAAAAAAAATCAAAATTAAGTGCCCAAAGATGGCTCAGCAGGTAAAGGCATCTGTTTATCAAGTCTGATGCCCTGAGTTCTATCACCAAGACCACACTAACCAGAGACTGACTCCTCTAACTTCTCTGAGCTCCACACACAGGCCATGGCACACAGATACATAGAATAAAGACCAATGTAATAAAAAATATAATAAGGAAAATAAAAATGAGGTGTCCTCACATTTAATTTCCTTTTTCTTCAAATTTAGAATGAGGGGTTGGGGATTTAGCTCAGTGGTAGAGCGCTTGCCTAGCAAGCGCAAGGCCCTGGGTTCGGTCCCCAGCTCCGGAAAAAAAAAAAAATTTAGAATGAGATGGGAAGAGGAAGGCAGAGGAGAAGCAGGGGAACAGGTTTGTCATTGGCTAAGCCGTCACTGTTGCTCAGGAAGGGGTGACCTCATGGAAAAACAGCCTCCTAACACCAGAGAGAAGAGCCCTCACGTCCCAGGGGCAGCTGCCCGTGTGAGCTGCACGAGAAGCTCAGCAGGCAGGGCAGACGGGTCCTGCAGGCCTGCCCCGAGAACACACTCTAAATAGATCTACACACATCCTACTCAACTCCCTACAACAGCACTGTTTTGTATAAAAAAATAATGTCTAATCTAAGAAAGGTAGAAACCAGAGGAGCAGACTTACATCTGGACAGATTTTTACCTCAGAAGACAAAAAAAAACAAAACAAAACAAAACAAAAAACCTCAAGATCACAGTACACAGTAGTTATTTATTTAAATACTTGAAAAGGTCAATGATGGAAAAAATAGGTTTATTGTGAGAGTTTATATTCATTAGATTTATTTTACCATTAAAAAAATGTTGCCTCTAGGTTATCCTGGCCAGATATAGAACAGTTCATGACACATGCAGCTACGGCAATA
The DNA here is from genome assembly GCF_021556685.1 of Rattus norvegicus. Lineage (NCBI taxonomy): Eukaryota > Metazoa > Chordata > Mammalia > Rodentia > Muridae > Rattus > Rattus norvegicus. Next base: position 71,182,597 of record NC_141543.1, on the reverse strand, counting down.
TACTACACAGACACAGCCATGATAGGACGGTTTTCACTCTGGGTGAGTCAGCGGTGGTCAGGGTGGCTTCTTTAATAGAACTAAAAACATTGATAATATACAAATTGTTTTCCCCATTTGACTGAAAGGGCTATAAAATCCACACTCTGACAAAGAAGCAATGTGGTGACACGGGTAACCTCCGCTACCTGTTTCTGCCTCAGGTCCTCAGCCACATACTCAGCTCCACAACTTTCTAGGTTTCATGATGGCTTTAATGCCGGCCTACCACAGTGACGGAAACAGAGTGGTTTTGGAAAGCTGACCTTGACTCCTGTGTGATCTTAAAAGTGGAGAGAAATGGCTATAGAAGCCAAAGGCTCATTCTGAGTCCCCTTGAAATAACGTGTGATACCTGAGTAAACACAACCCCTGGGACTGAACCTAGCAGGTGGGCCACACAACACTACTGGAGAAATGTCTGGAAATACCATTTCTAGAAGTCGGTTCAGGAGACCATATCTTGCTTGAATATTTACATTATTTACAGAATATTCCCTTTTGGCCTTTGAAACTTAGCCATTTATATTTGGCTACTAAGATGTTTTCTTTCCACATGCCAGCCAATACTGCAGTCATTACTATGAGTAAAATACTCTTATGCATGAATTACTAATATTAATAAAGTAACTCTGCATGTATAAATATCTCAGTGTCTCTAGCAGAACTTAAAGCATTCAGGATGTACATAGAAGTGTGTGTGTGGGAGGCCGGTTCTTGATCTTAATCATCGCTGTTTCAATAGTGCTCTGTACATAGCAAAGCCCACGACTGCAAAGACAGTAGCACCAAAGCTTGCTCGAAGCCAGAATGTTGAGCTCTTGAGGTCAGCTTGTGTCACGTGCCTGCAGTTAGAAAATAGAATTAATATTTAAAACATTATTAGTAGGAAAAAGTCACAGTTCTCATCTAGCAGTCTATCTGGGGAAGTATTAGCACACTTGTCAGGCTAATTGCATACAGTAATGCTTGCCCAGAGCATTTATCCGTATGGCTATACACACAATAGAGACATCGGCAAAGACAAATGTCTTTACAATTAGCTACTACTTGGAAGTCAACACCTAAAATTTTATATATTTTTGTCACATGGGAAATGAAATCAGATAAATCATCTGAATACTTCTCAACGTTATCATAGTCCTTCAAAATGAGAATTAGGCTGGAGCCTCTCATTTTCAGGGCCCATCTGTTCATGGAAGGTGAGGAAGACAAGTCTTCTCTCTTGTAAGCAGTTAATTGACAAGTGACGGTACTGTCTCAAGAGCAATGAAATTTACCCTCTAAAATATACCCAAGAAGGAAGGGAAGATTGACCAGTCTGCATTAGTTTGGTTACTGCTAACCAAAGAGAAAAACCCCCAAAACTAAACCCAACAAACCTTGATGTTAGTCAGACAGGCAGTGATAACGACAGCAAATGAAGGGCATGATGTAATGTGATGCATCAAAGGGTAATGGCACAGAAGAAGCCATATTATGCATAACAAGAACAGGGACAGCCTGTGCCACAAACTCAGTTTGTGAGCATGCTCAGTTAATAACGCTGCTAAGCACCCTCAGGCATCTCAAGTATGACAGCTTACCACAAACAGAACAGAGCTTAAAGCAACTGTCTGAACACTGTATTTAAGTGTCAGTGAAGAGAGTTAGGCTGGGCTTTCAGGTAAGCGGACACAACAGAGGTGCTACGAGAACTTCCAGAATTAAAAGCTCAGTTTAGATAGTCTTGGCGACTTTACAATTAGGCAGGTTTGAAGCAAGAGTCAGATCATTAAAAGAAGATGACACTGTCATATGCAAAGGAATTAAGAGCTAAGAGTTCAAACTGTATATAACTATTAGCCTTAGTCACAGCTATACAAGTTGGGTTAGTTCTCACAAATGCAACCTGCTCTTCCCTAGAAACCACTGCAACACAAGCCAGTGCCCCATGCTCCTCACCACAGGCAAACAACACATGCACTCCACATCTCATCCTTACCACAGTCTCTTTTCCCGTAATTATGTTTTACACAGCAAAGTGGTACCACAGCTTCATTCTACATTCTAAGTTAGTTCTTCTAGCAGGCGTTGTTTTTATTTTTTAAAAGGTTAGGGAACGAGAATATTTAGATCTGTTTTTTCTAGCTGGGAAGATTCTAACAAGGCCAGCCCATTGGTGATGAGAAATGTTACCTGTTGTCAAGAAAAATCTGACCACGGGATGACTCCATGAAGATGGAATCTTCTACAGAGCGGACGGCGTGCACCTGGTGAGTAATACTGCCTTCGTCGTCCGCTAACAGCATGGCGCCCCACTCAGCTACCCGGGCTTTTAACCTTTCACACACATGCACACAGTTGGTAGTTCACAGCAGAGCTCACCAAAGAACAGGACTCAAAATAACATCTCTCAATTAAACATCCTACATATATTTTGGGTTGCTTTTCTATCAGATTGAATTTTATGCTTTATATATTTAAAATATATGTATTACATAGATAAATGCCGAGTTATAAACAATCTCTAAGTACTCTTAAAACATTCATCCACTGAACAAGGAGACAAAAGCTGCTACATGCATCTCCTATATAACCCTAGGAGGCTGGTCTTAGTATCCATGAGACACAAAGAAATCCTTCAAACCACTGCTGTATGCACCAGCTGACAACATAGGACAACCGCAGTAGTCACTAAAATGAGGTTAATCATCACTAGTTATGAAGTGTATGAACTTAGAATTTCAGAATGCTGAAAACTAAAAGTACTATCCATGAAAAAAAATGACTCCAACATTGCAAACTGTCAGATATCAAGAATTCACACTGAGATGAACAGTTTGCATTTCCAATAGTCAGAGATGACTTAAAGCAGTGGTTCTCAACCTGGGCCCTGTAGGGGGTCGAATGATCCTTTCACAGGGGCCACCTAAGACCATCAGAAAACACAGATATACATTACAAATTTTAACAGCAGCAAACTATCAGTTATGAAGTAGCAATGAAAATACTTCTATGGTTAGAGGTCACCACAACATGAGGATCTGAATTAAAGGGTCACAGCGTTGAGAACCATGGACTTAAAGTAACATCACAGGCTGAGAGTGTGTGAAGCTTTTGCTTCAACTTTTGCATGCTTATTATGGGGAATACTGGGGATAAGCTAGGGCCTTCACCGCCCATCGCTGATCTACATCTCCAGTTGTATTATTTTGTTTTGAGGCAGGGATTTGGGATGTGCCTTGAGCCTATGATCCTCCCACTTCGGCTGGAATTGTGGGCAGGAGCCACTATGTCCAGACAGCTTGCTTTTGTTTAATTTTGTCCTCTATTCTTCAATGTACAGGGAGAGAGGGATGAGCATTAAAGCTAGCCATAGTCCGCCAGCATCTGTCACAATTAGTTCTCACCAAGAGTCCTCATTTGAGTGTGCGCTTCGAGAAGCTCCTTTGTCGCTGTTGTTTTCCAGTGTTGTTACTTGTGTGGGGGTGAGGAGAATGTGGGGAGGCCAGCGCTGCAAGTGCAAGTTGGAGGCCAACATGAAGGGGTCAGTGTTCTCCTGCCATCAGGTGGGTCCCAGGGATTAAACTCAGGTTGTCATGCTTAATGGCAAGTGACTTTACCCTCCGAGCCATCTGGCTGCCCCTTGTTTGTCTTTGAGACAAGGTCTAATTCTGCCTCAGTCTTCCGAGATCTTTGATTTTAAGTATGCGGCCACACTCAGCTTCCTTTTTGTTATGTTTGTTGTTGTATTTTAAATATTTTATTAGATTTTATAATGTGTTTTATCTGTATGTATGCATGCCTGTCACCTTAGAGGTCAGAAGGAGAACACAAGGATCCCCCTGGATCTAGAGTTACAGATGGCTGTGAACTATCATGTGGGTGCCGGGAATCAACAAATGCTCTTCTAACCACTGCACCCTATTTCTAGCACATCTTCTATACTCCAGTAGTACTTTAATTAGTATTCCCCTATAATGTCGTACAAAGGAATTTGACATTTTAATCTTTATTCCTTTTATCCTCCCACTTATCCTTCTAACTATAACTCACAGGACACAAATACAGTGGTATTTTAACTTTACAACTCCATTCATGTATCTCAGGGATGAACTTTTAAGAAAATACTCTTAGATAAATGTAATTCACGACATTACATTTGTGTCTTAGGACACAGAAGTATTAGCCATAGCTTTTCTATTTTTCCAAATTATACATTTCGAGTTGAAAACTATCACAAAAGGTTACCAAAACTATAATCAAATTCTGATTCTATATATGCTATTAAAAAAAGGTTTCTAGGGCTGGAGAGATGGCTCAGAGGTTAAGAGCACTGACTGCTCCTCCAGAGGTCCTGAGTTCAATTCCCAGCAACCACATGGTGGCTCACAACCATCTGTAATGGGATCTGATGCCCTCTTCTGGTGTGTCTGAAGATGGTGACAGTGTACTCACACACATAAGGTGAAGAGATAGATGAATTGCATTAACAAATAAAAAATATAATAAGGAAAATAAAAATGAGGTGTCCTCACATTTAATTTCCTTTTTCTTCAAATTTAGAATGAGGGGTTGGGGATTTAGCTCAGTGGTAGAGCGCTTGCCTAGCAAGCGCAAGGCCCTGGGTTCGGTCCCCAGCTCCGAGCAGCAAGCCAAGCAGCAGAACTTGGCAGCAGAAAGAAAGGGGCTATGAGATCTCCCTCTATTACTAAGGAAAGCCACCTGAGGTCAGGCACGTGGCAGGCGTGTCCCTGAACAGAGGCTCAGAGAGGATTGTGTGAAGCTGTGGAGGTGAAGCCTGGATCGCCACAGAGAACCCCAAGAGGTCAGAGATGCCAGAGCTGCGGGACACCTGCTGAGGAAAGTTGTTACCAGAGAGTGGAGCCAACCAAAGAGAAAAGTGCTGCCATCAACAAAGGCGGCAGGAGTTGGAGACCTGAAGAGCACTTTGACATCTGACATGGAGATGCAGAATCTGTAGCTTGCCCACTACAGGTTTTTTGGGTCTTGCTTTGACCCAGTAATTCCTTACTATACCCCCTTCCCTACAGTTTTGAATGGTACTGTATCCTATGCCATTGTATGTTGGAAGTGTGTGATCTGATGTTTGGCTTTGATTTTATATGGTATTACATTGAACAGCTTGTATGAATCTCAGAAGAGACTCTGGACTTTGGACTTTTAATATTGTTCAGACTGTGACAGACTATGGGGACTTTTGAAGTAGGACTAAAAGTATTTCGCATTATGTTATGACTACAAGTGTATGGGCAGGGAGTGGAACATGATTCTACAGAAAAGAACAGACTAGATTCATGTGTTTGAATTCTTGGCTAATAGGGAGTGGCATCTTAGAAGGTGTGGCCTTGTTGGAGGAAGTGTGTCACTGTGGAGGTGAGCTCCAAGGTTTCACATATGCTCAAGTTTGGCCAACGTGACAGTCTCCTTCTGCTGCCTTTGGATCAAGATGCAGAACTCTCAGTTCCTTCAGCACCATATCTGTCTTCACACTGCCACACTTCCCACCATGATAATGGACTAAACCTCTGAAACTGTAAGCTGGCCTCAATGAAATGTTTTTCTTTATAAGAGCTGCTATGCTCGTGATGTCTCTTCACAGCAATTAAACCCAAAGACAAAACTGTGAAGCTATGTGTTCAGATATGTGTTTGTATGTAGCCCTTGCTGTCCTGGAACTCACAGCTCCTCCTGTCTCTGCCTCTGGAGTGCTGGGTTAAAACTGTGCTTTCTTTTGTGCATGTGTGCATGTGCCCCACTCTGTAAATCAAACACTTAGTGGGAAGTGGGAACCGTCCTCAGGAAATGAGACTCAGCTAAAAGTCCTTCAACAACTTTTAATGAACTGGGTTTTTTTCTGCTTATATTAATAATATTAATTAGCATACACTTAGCATGGCAACCGACAGTGACCAACACCAACTACTGTCAAAGCCTGAGAATGGAAGTCTCCATTCTCCTCTCGCCATCCAGATACTCTTCCTCGGGTGAGTAGTAAACGTAGGGTAAAGAATGGGGACACTGTCATCCCTCTTTTTCTGCTGTATTTGTTTGTGACAAGCTCTTGAACTTGTGGTAATCTCTGACCTCAGCACCACACCAGACTCAGTCTGTGTCCATTTTCAAGGACTTTACCTTAAAACTAAGACTGCAAAATAGTGGCATATACACATGCTTTGTTCTGGTAATTTCTTAAGTCTTTAATGTGTATTTGTCAATTACCAGAACATTTCACATTAAATTTTGGATTTTTGGTGGGGTTTTGTGTGTTGAGGCCAGGTGTGTAGCCATGGCTGCCCTGGAACTCAGAGCTCCACATGCCTCTGCCTGGACTGCTGGGACCAAAGGCCTGTGCCATCACAGGGTCTCATTCTAGTCCATTAGAACAAATTCTATGGTACAAACTGGCTTCAAACCCATGGTAATTCTCCTGCCTCAGCCTTTCTAGTGTTGGGAAGAGAAGCATGGGTAATACCATGTAACAAGCTCATGCACATAAAACTTCTGATTTTTAGTCTTTTGTAGAATCAGAAAGCCGGCCAACAGCAGTCCTACCCAGCGCAGGAGTAGAGCTGAACAGTGAGTGCCTCTTGCAGACGGGACTGTTCCAGTTGCCATCTCTCCTCACACTCAGGCATTTCATCCATCCACATCCTCACCTACAGTTCTAGGTCCTTTGGGAACTGAGTTTAGACCTCTATCCACCCAGCTGCTTTCCTACCTAGAAGAAACTTAGTATAGAACCCCTGAAGCTCACTGTACTTCTATCCAATACACGGAGAAGCAGCAACTGAGGAGAAGCAGCAACTGAGGTGAGAATGGTGCCCTCTGAAATGGACATTGTCCTCCTCCTTACCTTTCTGTGCTTTATCACCAGAAGTCAGTAATGAGTGCTGACACTATTATGACATTACTTCCCATTTTAACAGATGTGAGAAAGGGCTCACTTGTTACAGGATCTCGGTGTAGAACAAGTACATCAATTCACTGTGTCTCCAAACTATCTCACCTAGAAACTGACCGAATCAAGCTATGGGGAAAATTGTTACCAATGCTACAGAGAATGACTCAGTCTGCTATGACAGCAGTTAAGAGCTTCCAAAAACAGATATTGAAATGGTGTTTTATAATTACAATAAGCCAAGATGGGCTCACCAAGAATAAGATATCAAACAGAAGTCACTTTCTGTTCAGTAACAAAACAATCCACTGGTAAGTCAGGGGAATGTGACAAAAATTACAGACTGATTAAAAAAAAAATCCTTGGAGTTGGGGATTTAGCTCAGTGGTAGAGCACTTGCCTAGCAAGCACAAGGCCCTGGGTTCGGTCCCCAGCTCCGAAAAAAAGAAAAAAAAAAAATCCTTTCCTAAAACTCCTCCTGATAGCTAAGTATCTACAGTATGTACTAGATAATAACATATAAAGTATACTAGATAATAATATATAATATATTAAGTAACACACAATATATACTAGGTAATAATATACAATGTATATTAGGTAATAATATATTTTTTCTTTTTTTTTTTTTGAGCTAGGTTCTCAGGATGAAGTTTAGTCATGCCTCAAACTTACTTGTGTAAGCCAGGATGGCCTTGAACTGGAGATCCTCCTGCCTCAGCTACTTGAGTGTCTCAGCTTAATGATACAACAGTTTTTAAAATTTATTACTTATTGTTTCATTTTATTTTTTGAGATAGGTGCTTAAATAGCCCAAGCTAGCCTCAAACTCCTTATGTGAGTCAATTCCTGATCCTCCTACCTCAGTCTCTCAAGTGCTGGGATTACAGATGTGTCCCCCACACCTGGCTCAAGTGTTATTTTTTGCCAACTGAGTTTTACATTTATCACTGGCAGTTTCCTTCTTATGGCCTGTCCACTTCTTTTTTTCCAACATTATCAGTAACTTGAAAACGAAAACACATCTAATCTATGCAATTTGCAAATAACAAAATGATTGTTATATAATGCGACAAATTATAAAAATAATGTTTAAATGACTGAGCTAAAACAAATGGATTAAAAAGTAATATTTAGTAGAGAGATATATGTACCTATATTTACATTTCAAAATGTCAACTAAAATATTAAGAACACAACCAGAGAGGAAGGGACATGCGCTAATAGTGCTTCTGATGAAGAAAAGAACCAGTTTTGATTAACCGCAGTTAATAACACATGTCAACAGTGGGATGGGCCACTAAGAACGTTGTCATGTATTAGCTGAGGCCTGAACATGTGCCGGCTAGTTCTAGTCAGACAACACCTCCTGCACCACTGCTAGCAACTCTGTGGCACCTGCTAACTTACAGGGATTTCAGATGGCAACAATAAAAATGATGAGGTCCCTAAAAATCACCTGATTCTTCAGCCTGGAGGGGAAGAGTGGTTGTGTACTGTTCCAAGCACAGAGCTAAGTAACAGAGGGAAAGCTACAGGAAAAACATTTTACCTAAAAATTAAGAGCAAAAGCAAAACTTCTCTCCAAAGAAAGCTATAGCCACCTTTCAGGAAGCTGTGCAGAGAGCCGTTCGCAAGGCGCTAGCAGACACAGTTCAGAATCTCCTGGAGCTCCTCAGTTTGTTTGGTTTGAACTAGCCTAACACTTTTGCCAGTCACCATGGGGAGTCTGTCTGGTTCCTCCTTTACAAGATGCTCTCAAAAGAGAGGCAGAACTTTACTACCAGGCGAGCGGGTAATCCCTTCAAAACAGTACCTGAAGGGGCTACATTCCTATTGTGGAGCTGCTATTGCTCAAAGCATCCCTGAAACACTTGCAGAATGCCTTTAACACTTACAAACCGTCAGCATCTCCAGGCTCAGCTCCGACACTGGTGATGAGCACATACCAGATTATTTAGTCCAGTTAGAGTCTAGCCAGGATATAGATGTAGTGAGAGTATTCAAGGATGGACCACATAGCTGAGCCACTTTAAACTAAGTCTATTATTAGCCTGATCATCTGTTTAATCAAGTATAGCTCTTAACTATATTTAGATGATTTAAAAAAACAGTCATCCTTAGACATACAAATTTGACATAAAATATAAACTAATATCACATATGTTTTTAAATTTAAAAACATTTAAAAGGGTAGCATGAGAAGAATAATAAAGTTCATTGCTTTGAGAGAATAAATGCACCCCTCCCCCCATTTCAGTTTTGAGAGAATACATTACGTTCTAGGACTATGTCATAGCTTAGCACCTTAAGAATGACTTCAGTAAGCAATCTGCTTGTTTGGAGTAAACAGGGTTAATAAACTTGAGGGAGGAGGGCTTAGAATCCAGCACTACAGCTTTTTTCTATATTCCTTAAAACTTTAAAGCTGATTGTTAGTTTTGTTTCTAGAACCCTTGTTCTTTCAAGTAAACATTCCAGGTCCTTTTTTCCCCCAAAAGATATACTGGAACTACAAATGGTTTCAAGAAAAGAATACAATTCATATTAGCACGGTCTGCATGTGGTATGTCATAGGAATGTGAACTAAATACAGTACAGTGTTTTTGATTTTGAATTGACAAGTCTGTTCCTTACTACGAAAGTCCTCCTAGTCTACAATTCACACCCAAAGATTATAATATCCACGTACTTAGTATGTCCTCAGACGGAACAGATGGCTACTTTTCTAATGAAAAAGACTCAAATCTTGTTTTATAGTTCCCGAAATAAACCTATTAATTAGAAAACATTATTAATGATGATTCCCAAACTAAACACTGTCATCACATTGAGCCTTCCAGTGGAAGTTAGTGGGGGTCAGTTGGCTTTTGCTTTTGTAGTGAGTAGCTAGATAAAAATAGTTATCCACTTTTTCTTTTGTATTTTAACAGAATGCCTGGTACCCAGTAAATAAAGTTAAGAACCTGTTAAGAACTGCAGTGAAGACTTTGTTCTTTACAGATTGCAGCAAGTCTGAGTTGAGGAGGTTCTGACAGATGCAAAAGGTGCACCTGTTGCAGGTGCACATACAGCGTAACCGGGCATGGCTGTGAAAACACACAGAAGGACAGGGTTGAGTTTTCACTTAGCAATATGGCACAGCCGAGTGTGCCGACTTAAAAAAAAAGATTTAGGCATAAGCAACACTGACTGTAGAAAGGAGAAGGACAGTGTGGGGCATGCTAAAGTTGTGCAGAATTCCACATTTGCTGAAAGTACAGTGAGCAGGAACAGTTTCCTCCCTCCCTATAGGAAATCTAAGGAATATTAGCTAGCACTTTAAAAAACTGTTGGAAGGGGGAATGGAATCGCCATTAGATGAGTTTTAGTGGAATACATATGCACAGCAATAGATGGCACCCTCAACTAAATTAATAAAAATAAAACTTGAGTAAGCCATAGCACCAACTGAAAGGACAGGCTTGCTAGCATTTGAGTAAGCACTCCCTGGTTTTCCTCCTCCCTCAGCATACACATGCCTGAAAACCAGGAAGGAGAAGGGGGACAAACATACAAAAGCCAACCCTAGGAAGATATGAACTGCATCGTCTTTAATTCACCAAGCACTCTGGCTCCCAGAGGAAATCAGAGTGCTTCATAAATCTGTACTGGAAGAAATGCAGGGTTAATGTCAGCAGCTACAAACAGCAGCTGTAAGTATGACGGGTGACACTCTGGTAAGGATGTAACCCACAGTGAGCCAATTGAGTCGGTTAGGAATTGAAGAGCTTTCTGACTCCTTTCTGGTTGAGTGGAGTCTCACTGGTTAGCGCAGGCACCTGGGTCACCCACTTCACCTACGCCCTGACTAGAATGCAGGGGCTTTCAATGACTGCCAGTGGTCAAACCAAGCCATCACACCACCCATGACAAGGTACTGACGGGCGCAGAACCCACTGAGAAGAGCACCATCGGATGAATTAATGCCATCACTTCCTGTGACATCTGGTCATTTTCGGAGGCTTCTCAGTCAAAGGACTTGGCTTAGCTTGTGAGAGCTGATGAGACCACAGCGCACAGTGGCGTGGCTGTGGCCACTAGCAGCATCCCAAAAGTGCCTAACTCCCAATATGAAGAAAAACAAGAATCAATTTTGAGAATTAATGCTCAAGATATTTCTTTTAAAAACCTGGTTTGTGGTAAGGAATTGTATGTCCGCTACCAAGACACTGCCAGCTGTCATACTAGAATCCATTTGTGAAACTCGATCTGACTCTTCTACATGAACATGGCTCCACCCACCAAAAAGGAGAGGTGCAGACTGCTGAGCAACAGGGAGACGCTTCATGAGAAGTGGTTTGTAACTGATTACGTAGGGAGTGTCCGTATATGTACATTTATCATATATACACACACACGCTCACACGTGGGTTAGCACGGTGCATTAGAGGCCCAGCTCTAGGCCCGCCTGCAGCTACCTAAGCAGCTGGTGCGGCACGGACACAGCAGGGACAGCACGGTGAGTTACAGCTAGGCAGGGCATCTGACCAAGCAGTGCGTTTCTAGATATTTCTAAATATTAACAGCAAGGAAGGAGATTGGGCCACCCTATAAGAAAATGTAAACAAACCCCACAGAATCATAAAGAAAAAGTAACTTACAAAGCAGTTTTTAGAAAGACCCAGATTTTTCTCAAATTCTCTATTCTATCAGTGCTGCCCATGTCTCGGGAGAGGCTGCCTCTGTAATGATCCTCTCTGTAGATAACATACATGAGAGTTTTAAAGCAAAGGTAAAACAAGGGTTTTTAAATCTTATATTAATAGGAATGACTTGTCTTTCAATAAAGATAGAAAAGCAAAGGTTTGCTGTTTTTTTCTCAAATATTTAAAAGAACACCAGTATACTATGATTTCAAAAATCTATACAAATTAACACTTTTGGAAAGCATTAGTTTTTGTTTATAATAATATCTAATTATTATTGTTATATTTGAGTATTGCATCAATTATACTCTATTCTAGTTTTCATGAGAAAAATGACTTAAAGACTGACAAGAGAAATAAAGACTACATTCTCAACTCCTAAGAAACGCACTGCCTGAAAGCTGTTCATGTTACAAAATAGAACTGATACAAACAGTACTTGAGCTGGATGGCATTGAGATCATGCGGTTTTAAGGCAGTTAGTAAACTATGAAGATAACCAGTCATAGGCTTGTTTATATGCATGTATAGATATAATAAATGTACATGAAATATATGGCTATACAATGCAAATATTTACATAGTGGACATTGCACTTGTAACTTTTCACAGCACTTTAAAAAAGACAAATCCTGAATTCAGACATAAAATTTAAACTCGATGTAAATTCACAAAAGACTAGAATTCGGCACACACCAAAGGCACAGAGAATTTAAAAATGAACTTGTATTCACGTAGAAATGCCTGTGCTGGCTGGCGCTGTGCCTTATCATACTGTTGTTAGGACAGCTACAGCTTGCTCGAAACACACAAATATTCTGGAAACGCCACTTCTGTCATTTACGACACTCACACCGAATTTGCAGTTGCTCAAATTTAGCCCTTCTCATTACCAGGTTTCTTACTGTTGCTGAACACTTTGATGTGACAAAGACCCGCCATGGCAAATGGCATGCAATGCTACTGTGAACCATGCAACAGGAAAACGAAGACAGAGCAGTACTTACGGGTACATGGCCATCGTTGTCAGCTTAACAAAGATATCCTTACTGGGCGCATCAGCAGTGTTACAAGTGAAGGCTTGAGGCGGAGGCATTTTGTGTTTCCTGCAGAAATCAGTAGGTGAGACACTGTGTTCTTGCTTGACTTCATGCAGGTCTGACTTTGCAGCTACAATTAAGCAGGGAATTCTGCTGTCCATAAAATGTTGCTATGGAATAAAAAATTGAAATCAAATATTGATGTCAAATTCAAAAATTTCTATATAACAATGTAAATGAAAACACTTCCCCAGATAGGAGATGCAAGGACAATTCCAAAGGAGAAAATGAAGAGAGAAGCAGTTTGGTAGCACCAGATCAGTCTCCTTTCCCTATGCATGACCAGGACTGCTTCTCTCCTGTAGGTAACAAAACCCTAATTCTGCAGGGACACTGCACACAGCTACAATAATGCTGGACACAACATTTAACCAGAAGGCTGCCCATGTCTGTCTTCAGAATCTAAACTGCTGCTTGCAGTGGTTGCTTACTGTTCCCTAGACATTCATCTTTTCTAGGAAACTGTTCTTCAACTGTTACATGCCTGAATTTTCCAAGTTTTTGATATTAAAAACAATGCTACAATAAGTATTTTTGTACAGAGCGTTTTCCTCCCATTGACTCTTGCTGATAATCTCAGAGTGAATGATACACCTTGCAAGCCCCTAGTCTACTCCCTTGCTCTGACTGTCATTATTTGGGTAACTAGCACTATATATGCTATTTGCATTTCTAACAGCCAAGAAGACCTTCCATTAACGCAAAAGTTCTCAATCAGGAATACACATCAAAAATACATGTAATAAAAACATGTTACTGCTTATGACTGGGATTTAGTGTGGAATGAAATTAGGATTTTCAGAGATAGGGTACATGGCTGCATATATATACATGTGTGTGTATGTGTGTGTGTATGTGTACATATATATATAGTTTTGTTTTAGATGCATATATATTTTAAGACAACTCTGCAGTCTATTTTCTTGTAATTTCTGACTAGGAAATACCACATTGGAGATCGTTTAAACTGCATATAAAGTTATAATTAGTCATGGGCATAAGAACAAACCTTAAAAATCCTGGCGCAGTATTCAAATGACTTGGGATTGGTGACATCATATACCAGGCATACAACATCACAAACGATCTCAGCCTCAGTAAGAAACTCCGACTCTGAGATATCATGTAGCTTGTAAAAATAGAGATAATGGGAAACTAAGAATGGTAATATTGATATAAAAGTAACTTGACAAACTTCAAATAAAACATTATGAAAGTGTGCATAGTCCAAAACACAAAAAATGATTTACAAAGAACATAAAATATTGATAGTCAGCAATGTCTGCTGAATACAAATATTTAACACTACACAAGACAAACAATAGTTAATAATGAACTTACAAAACCCTTATCAGAAAGAATAAAATATAATGTCATAAAATGTCTAACATTTGTTCAATGTGATTATCTGAGAAAAACAAAGTATGGATTTTTTTTTTTTTTTGGTTTTGTTTCCGTTTTTTTGAGACAGGGTTTCTCTGTGTAGCTCTGGCTGTCCTGGAACTTGTTCATATTCCAGGCTGGCCTCAAACTCACAGAGACCCACCTGCTTCTGCCTCTGCCTCTGCCTCCAGTGCTGGGATTAAAGCGTGAGCCACCACTGCCCATTTGCATGGATGTTTATTAATACTTAGTTGTTAGAAGCGTTCCATAATTGGGGTTGAAAGGTTGTCTTATGAGAAAGCAGTTTCCTAAAGAGACAGAGCTAATCTATTGTGAACCAAATCTAAAATGGAAATCACAGCAACCAAGAAAAGCACAGAACTGTTCTACTATATTTCACCAACATTTTCCCTTCCTTTCATATACATTTATATTTCTACACTCCTCCCTGATGAACACATAAACTTGATTCAGATTACAGATAAACTACCAAGCACCAGCACTGGTTTCCTACTAATTTTTGGCCAATAACATTAGAACTTAAAACTAATATTTTGAAGCAATTAGTTTTTTATTTATTAGCATGAAAGGTATGTATGTATTTCATGTGTGTGAAAGTCAGAGAATAACTCAGTGAAGCTGGTTTTCTCCATTCAACTTTATGTAGGTTCACAGATCAAACAAACCTTTAGGTTTTGTGGCAAGTACTGATGCCATTTCACTAACAAGGACTTAAAACAAACACACTCAGGAGGCAGAGGCAGGATCTCTCTGAGCATGAGGCCAAGCCAGGCAAGGTTACAAAGTGAGTCCTCATATCAAAAAACCAAGAAAGAAGTAACAGAAAGGTGTGTGTGTGGGAGGGGGGAGATGGGACTGTGAATATTCGTGCATGTGCAGTAAACTACCTAATGTGGGTTGCTGGGACTCTGACTTGAATCCTCTGCGAGAACAGTACATGTGCACTGCTGAGGTATCTCTCTAGCCCTCCAGCAGTACATTTCGTTTTTACTATTTTACCAATTTGTTTATATATCTATTTATTCATGTATCAGTGCTCTGCTGCATGTATACCTGCACACCAGAAGAAAGCATCAGATCCCTTTATAGAAGGTTGTGAGCCACCAGTGGATGCTAAGAACTGAACTTCGGATTTATGGAAGAATAACCACTGCTCTTAAACACTGAGCCATCTCTCAGCCCTGTCTGGGTTTCTTACTATAAGGTAGCTAATATACAATTAAGTGCATAAATAGACTAATCACACAGAATCAGGAATTGACATTCCAAAGAGTAAACCAAATGAAAAGTAACACACGTTCAGCATACAGCCATTACATGAAAGCTAGTTTGTTTCAGACTAATTTAACAATGTACCCAATACTTTAAGTCTTTGCATCACAGAAGATCTTACCAACAAGTATTTCTCTTGTCCGTATACATAGACAGTGTTAATTGCATAATAGGATTTATGATCATCACGAATTTTCTTCTGCCTCTAAAAACAAAACCGAAAATCTCAATGTTTATAATAAAATATTAAAGTAACTTCTTTCCATCAGCACAAACCTTCGTTCATGTGTTGATGTATTATACACAAAAAGACATTCATCCCTCTCTAGCAATATAGTCTCTCTCACATGAAAACCATCTGTAAATAGTATTAGTCTTCTTAGTCAAGGGAATAGTCAGAACTAAGTCTCAGCACTCATTTGATATATGAACTTCATGCCACAGCCAGACTATACAATCTAAACTGTAACAATAGCTATACTCAGAACTTGGCGTTTGAGGCTAGCCTTGGATACACAGCCAGTTCCAGGCCAGCCTGAGCTACTAAGTGAGATTCTGTTTTAACAAAGTACCAACAATCCTGCTAAATATCTATCTTTTTTCACTGGTGTTATCTTTTAGAAAGTCAGTGTTTAGATAGGGATTAAATGACTGCATACCATGACTTCTAATAATTACTTAAAAAGATAATGCCTATGAAAACTTTTGTAAACATTACTACAAATGTTTGTTAGAAGAAATGCCATTCTGATAATCCTCACCATTAGGTTTCTTCCAAGGAGAGACTGAAGAACTCCAGTTTTTCCACAGCCTTTCACTCCAATCACATTACATCTGAACACATTTCTCTGAGTCTGTTTTTTCTGCAGGTCAATCTTTTTATCTCTTGTTACTGAAGAGAAAAACAAACAACAGGAACACATACCACTAAGGTTCGTTCACTCTGCATCCATTCCACCATCTATAAAATTGGGTATTGCTTCATCTCACTTTTAGGAAGTGTCTGATTTACAAGCTGGGCCGTGGTGGTGCTGACCACTAATCCCAGCACATGGGAGGCAGACACAGGTGGATCTCTGAGCTAGTTCCAGTGCAGTCGAGCTACACAGAGAAACTCTGTCTCAAAAACAAAGACAACACCAAAAACCAACCAACAAAGAAAACAAAACAAAGCTGTCCAATCAGCACAGCAAGGCACACATCTGTCTTGCTTTTGGGAAGTGGGGCCTCTCGTGAGGGTTTGAGGCAGGATTTCCTGTCACCTAGACTGGCCTCCACTCTCCACTAGCTGGCGATGACCTTGCTCTCGCTTTCATCTTTAAAGCTCTAGTGAGCAGAAAGAAGCAAAAGCTCTATCCCCTTTGATAAACAACAACGACGACCAATTGCCAAGTCATAAGCAAAATGAATGCAGACACAGAATGAGATGAGCTTATCTTTGTTCTTTGTAACCTTTGAAGGGATTTCTTTCTCTGGCACTCTGGATAACTTTGTTCACATTTCTGAATCCTTTTTAAACATTATATTCGCGTGTATTAACTATTATAGTAACAGGTCTCCTTTTCCCACATGTATACAGTGCGCTGTAATGGCAGTCACCCTCTCCACATTACCCTCTTGTTTCGTTCCCACTCCCACTGATACCCTTCTCCTTTCTAACAAGTCTTTCATACTTGTTTATTTATTTTTATTTCATGTGCATTGATGCTTTGCCTAAATGTATGCCTGTGTGAGGGTGTCGGATACCCTGAACCTGAAGTTATATACAGCTGTGATCTGTCATGTGGGTGCTGGGAATTGAACCCAGGTCCTCAGAAGAGTAGATAGTTCTCTTAATCTCTGAGCCATCTCTCCAGCCCCATTTTTGTGCCTTTTTATTGGTCCATTAGAGTTGCACACAAGAGTGTGAGGGGTTACTGACAGCAATAGGTACCTCACCGCTCACCGGTGGCTGTCCCACTGAAGAAAACATCTTTTCCCCCAGCAATCATTAACTAACTATCCATCCTCAATTGAGGTGAGGCCCTGTGAGCCCTGAGGTAGATGTACCAACCATGTACAGGTCCTGTATAAGTAATCAAAGCTATCATGCTGGGTTTGGTTTTTTTTTTTTTCTTTTTAATTAAAAAAAAGTAATTGTGGGCTGGAGAGATGGCTCAGAGGTTAAGAGCACTGTCTGCTTTTCCAGATTTCCTGAGTTCGATTTTCAGCAACCACGTGGTAGTTCATAACCACCTATAATGAGATCTGGTGCCCTCTTCTGGCCTGCAGACCAGAACACTATATGTAATAAATAAATCTTTAAAAAGAGTATTTGTGTATGAGTGTTTTGCCTGCATGTATATGCCATGGAAGTCAGAAGGGTCTGCCGATCTCCAGGAACAATTACAGATGGCTGTGGGCCACTATGTAGATGCTGAGAACCTAACACGGGCACTCTGAAAGAACAGCCAGAGCTCTTAACTGCTGAGCCATCTGCCATGCCATTTTTGTTTTGAGAGAGGGGTCTTACCTATCATGACTGGCCTCCAACTGATTTTTGCTGAGAATGACCTTGAACTGTTGCTGGCCTTACAGGCATGCCATGCACCACCATTCCCAGTTCCCAGAGCACTAGGGACAAGACCCAATGCCACATGCACACTACAAACACACTCTACCAATTGAGCTACACTCCCTTCCCCCAAAACTGGAGGTAAAAAGTGTTCTTAGGCATGAGCTGAATGGCATCCATTTGCTTACCTGTGATGGCTGAAGCTTGAGACTCTTGTTCCGTCAGTATGGAATAGCCTAGATAGCCCAGATACTCCAGACAACGCTGTACATCTAAGTAGGTTGTGAGCCTAAAACCAGGAAGTTACAAGGCTTATGTCCCAAATGAATTTTCACAGAAAAAAATTCTAATAACTAAAAAATCAAAACAAAACAAGCAAGCAAAACCTACCTACTAGATCAGCTAGTACTTGGCAGGCTGCTTTACTTTCTATGTGTTCAACCATGATTCTGTATGTGTCTGCATGCACATAAGTGTAAAAGTAGTGTGCACATGTGTGTCAGAAGACAATCTTTGGTATCCTTCCTCAGGAGCTGTGTACCTTATATTTGAGACCTCTCACTAGCCTGGAATGCTCCAAGAAAGCCAAGCTGAGGGCCAGTGAGGCTCAGGGATCCACATGACTGTCTCTACCCTCCCTGAGGGGATGAGATGTGCATACCTTACCCAGACTTCATTACATGAGCTCGTAAAATAAAAACTCAGGTCCTTCTAAGCACTTTACTAACTGAGCTCGATCTCCCCAGTCTTTCCAACCACACCCTTTCCTATACTGCCATGACTACAGCAGGGCTGGTAGGTAAATAAAGGATAATTCCTCTGTTCATCCGCCACAGAAACCAAGCCTGTGCAAATAAACTTCTGTACAGATGAATGCTGGCACAACCTACAATAGGGATGGATGGATGGATGGATGGATGGATGGATGGATGGATGGATAGACGGACGGATGGACAGACGGACAGATGGACACACACACACACACACACACACACACTTTCCAGGCTATCATAATGTCCAGCACACACCGACAAGGCAAAAAGTAAGCAGATAAGAGATGATTTGACAGAAAAGAAAAAGCACCCCCTGAAAATACCCGAAATTGCTTAGGGGTGGAAGAGTTTGGGATGGAGCTCAACTGATTCAATCTTTAGTTTGATCCCTAGCAGCATAACAAAACAAAACAGAAAAAACCAAGAATGGCATGAAAAGCAGGTCTTCATGAGGGTTAGGAGTTCAAGGCCACTGTCAGCTACACAGTTCCAGGCCGGCTTAGGGTATGTGAGACCTGGATGTAGAAAATGGAGATAGGGCTGGAGAGAAGGCTTAGCTGCCAAAGGCTAGGCTCACAACCAAAAAAAAAAGGACAAGAAAAGGGAGACAGGGGAGGGAAGAAGGGGATGGGTAGAAAGGGAGGGCTGGCAGAGAAGAAGAAGAGAACAAGAGAAAATGTTGAAAAAGTCAGTCTCAGGGATCTTTCCTTAACACATGTACATCTCTCTGGAAAAATCAAATTTTTTTCAGCATCATGTAAAAACAGAATTTCTTCAGTGGTTTTGCCACAATGCCGAACATGTTCTAAGTAGGTTTTAGACCCATCTTTATTACGTTTTATAGAAAATTAACTAAAAATCATTTAAAACAATGAATGCAAACTCTAGTGCCCAGTAGAGCATGCTTCTTCCGTTGGTGAAGGCCCGTGAAATAATAACCACAGCTCCACTTTTCTCAACCAAACAAAAAGTTACACAATTTAGTTTCATTTTGATGTAATGTTAGTATTTCCTACAACATCACTGAGAAGAAAACAGTCCTTCTTGACAAACTTGGGAAATTTTCCAGTTATCTGAGACATGCTGCTTAGAGGAAGTTACAATGGAAAGATGTCCCACGTTTGACAGGCATACACAATGCCACATGCGATAGACACACCATCACCTAAGAGTACGTGACTCCAGAACAGAGAGGCAGGCGGGCGCTATACTCACGTCCACTGGGAAAGGAATCCCTGGTAGGTTATCCAGCCGCTTTCATTTGTACAAACTGTGTTATTTACATCTGGTCCCCAAGGTATGTAAGGGAAAACTTGAAATAAATCTTTGAGTTCATCAGGTGACAAAGCACAGTCTCTGTCCTGAAGACACACAAAGAGGTAACACAACTCAGAAACCAAGGGAAGTCCCCAAACAAGTCACCTCTCATCCAGTAAAATCATGCTACGAGAAGCACATTCCGAAATAAGAACTCCTGCTGGCTGTAGTGCCTGCCTTTAATCAGAGGCAGAACATCCAGGACTACACAGAGAACCCCTGTCTCAAAATAAATGAATTAATAAATTATATAAAATGAGAAACTTTTCTCTGTTTTGTCTGATTGTTTTTTGAAGCAGTGCTGAGATTAAAGGTGTATGTCACAACCACTGGTCCTAAAATAACAACTTTTATAAGAACTTTTATGTTTCATTAAGACATCTCCTCACATTATAAAGCAGTCTACAGGAAAACTAGACCTTTTCATCTTTAAATTAAAAGCTTAAAGTCTGGGAGGCATATCATAAACACTGGGTAACTCAAAGGGTAAAAGAAAATCATTCATTGAAAAATCTTTACTTCGTAATATTTTACAAAGTAACATAAAAACTATGTACTTTGGAAAACTGCAGGAGAAGGCTTACCAGATCATGTTTGTCAAAGGTGCTTTGAAGAAACAAATATGCATGATGATTTAGTTCAGTAGTGCAATCAGGAGGTATTTTTAGCCTGTTGATGAAAAAAATTTAAGAATAAATCATTAATCAAATATTAAAATTTTACTTGAGAAATGAATTAAAAAACTGAAGCAAATATTCCTGTGGGATGACAGCATCAATAGAAATACTTTCTCTGGAGTCACAGAGGCACTCTCAGGGAAATGTCTCTGGGATAGTTATGGCATTCCTCAGAAGAATTATTAGGAATGTTCACTCCAAAGACACATAGACATATTTTTTTCTAAATGTTATTAGGGCAGGTTGAAACAAAAACTATGCAAATAATTCTGATTATGGGATGGAATATGGCTCAGCTGGTAGATGCTTGTCTATGCACATAGCCCTCAGCTTGATTCTAAGAACACAAACTGGATTCTAAGCTCACGAATGTCTGTAACTCCATTCCTGGGGACCTGACATCCTGACACAGACATACATGCAGGCAAAACAGCAATCCCCATAAATAGTATGATAAGAAAGCCGGGCCGTGGCCGAGGAAGTCCACATTAGACTTTACACTTCCATTATTGAATGCCTGTTACACAGAACACACGGAAAGAACAACGAGCGGTCAGTATTAGGGGATGAGGAAGGCCCGAGTGCGGGGAATGGACAGAAAGCTAATTGTTTTTCAGAGTTTGCCTCTGTTGTGGATTTTTCATTTTTTGGTGGTAGATAAGGGCATAAAAATATACAAAATGGTGTAAATCACAACTAGGGGCTTATATTAATAGCATTGAGTTGAAAATACTGAGATATTCTTTGACAAATGTCAAATGCAGTGAGCTAGGTGCTAGAGACAAAACAAAACTTATGCTTCCTACCTTAGAATTTTTTTTAAGTATTTTTATTTATTTACTGCTTTAGAGTTTTTTGTTTGTTTGTTCATTTGTTTTTACAACAGGGTATTATTAAGACATGACTGGCCTGGAGCTATACAAACCATATTGATCCCGGATTCTGAATCCTGACTCAGCCTCCCAAGTGCTGGGAAGACAGGAGTATACACCATCAAGCCTGACTAATTTTTATTTTTAGATATTCAAGCTAGTTCATGTCAACTTGACACAATAAACTCCTATAGAGGAGAGAGCTTCAATTGGAAAAATGCCTCTAAAAGATTGGGTAACTCTAGTTTTACCTTACAACGATGGTCTATAGAACATCAGAAACTCTTTCTTACAGCACATTATGTTGGTATACACTAGTAACCTCTGTCTACTCAGTCTCTTATACTTGTTTCTCAGTGATCAAATATTTAAGCAACTCCCTCTGAGTAAGGACATTTGTTTGTCTCCCACGTCCACCTGTTTCACTAAGCACAGTGTCCTCAAGTTCCATTCACCTTGCGACAAATAACAAGATGCCATTCATCTTTTGGGGACTAGAGAGATGACTCAACAGTTAAGAACCCTGGCTGTTCTTATGTGACCTGGGTCCAGTTCCCAGCACTTGCATGGCTGAACACACCTATTACTCCAGTTTCAAGGGTCAAATACTCTCCTTTACCCTCCATGGGAACCAGCACACTTGTGATGCACATGCATACATGCAAACATTTACGCACATAAAAAAACTTTAAAAAATTCTATCCTTTTTCATGTCTGAATAAATAAATATTCCATTAAGGAATTTCTATTTATACATCACTTTAATTTTTATTTATTATTAAGTGTGTGTACGTTGGGTGTGAGGGCACATGTAGCAGAGGTCAGAAGACAACTATGTTGAGTCAGTTCTATCCTTTCAATTTTATGTGGATTCTGAGGTTTGAACTCAGGTAACCAGCACCTTCATTTGCAGAGCTACCTAGCCTCAGTGTACTAACAATGAGTGCAGGTGTGTCTCCTGTGATTCCATGTCTGTGGCTTATGGCATCAGCAGTAGGAATGCCGGGTCCTACGGGTTTCTGAGACCCTCCACACTGTTTCCACAAAGGATGAGCCCCTCGGTGTTACTACCACACTGAGTCAGAGGTCTCACTCCTCTGCATCCTCCACTGTTTGCTTGCTTGTTTCTGGATTTGTTATACTTAATGGCTCCCTAATTCTAAGGAAACATATTCAAGTGGGAAGTCAATCACAAAGGGCATTTTTAGGACAAGATGAGTGTGTGTGTGTGTGTGTGTGTGTGTGTGTGTGTGTGTGTAGGGGAGGGATGATGTGAATGCAGGTACCATGAGTGTGTGTGTGTGTGTGTGTGTGTGTGTGTGTGTGTAGGGGAGGGATGATGTGAATGCAGGTACCATGAGTGTGTGTGTGTGTGTGTGTGTAGGGGGGATGATGTGAATGCAGGTACCATGAGTGTGTGTGTGTGTGTGTGTGTGTGTGTGTAGGGGGGTGATGATGTGAATGCAGGTACCATGAGTGTGTGTGTGTGTGTGTGTGTGTGTGTGTGTGTGTGTGTGTGTGTGTGTATGTGTGTGTGTGTGTAGCGGGGGATGATGTGAATGCAGGCACCTGTAGAGGAACTGGAGTTTTTAACCCCTGAGCCACCTCTCCAGTCCTCAGAAGCAACTTCTTGAAAGAGTAGTAAGTAGGGGCTAAAGATGCTCTGTAGGTAAGAGCACTGACTGCTCTTACAAAGGCTCCTGGTTTGAGTCCCAACATCTACATGGTGGCTCACAAGCATCTGCTGTAATTACACTTCCAGAGGATCCAATACCCCTTCTAACACCTCTATGGGCACCAGACATAAACACGGTAGCACACAGAAATGCAGGCAGGCAAAAAATCCATACAAATAAAAAAAAATTAAAGTAGTAATTGGAACTGAAGAGATAACTCAGTGGGTTCAACCCTCCCCTCCCCCAGCAACTATATAAGAAGTGGGATGTAATAACAGAAGAAACTGTAACCCTGGGCTTGGGCTTGGGCTTGGAGAGATGGCTCAGTGGTTAAGAGCACTGATTGCTCTTCCAGAGGTCCTGAGTTCAAATCCCATCAACCACATGGTGGCTCACAACCATCTCTAATGAGATCTGATGCCCTCTTCTGGTGTGTCTGAAGACAGCTACAGAGTATTCATATATATAAAATAATTTTTTTTTTTTTTTTTGGTTCTTTTTTTCGGAGCTGGGGACCGAACCCAGGGCCTTGCGCTTCCTAGGTAAGCACTCTACCACTGAGCTAAATCCCCAGCCCCATAAAATAATTTTTAAAAAGGAATTTTCTGGCCTGGCAGGGGTGGCACATACCTTTAATCCCAGCACTTGGTTAGACAGAGGCAGGCGAGTCCTAGGCCAGCTTGATCTACAGAGTGAGTTCCAAGTCAGCCAGAGCTACGCTAAATAAAGGGAACCAGAAAGTTGTCTATTCTAAAATGTTCAGAGTTCCAAAGTTGAGAAACTACCTATAATTCTAAATTAGTCACAAGACACTTAAAAGTATGCATGTAGTAAAATTTAATATCAGGTGAAATAAATAGAAAGTTGAGGCACATACAGGGGGAATAAGTACTCGGGCGTCAGATCCAGATCATCATCATAACCAAATCGTCGAAGCACAGTCCAAGTGGTCTCATGCCTCCCCCTCTGGATAAAAAGTGTATGTAAAAAGAGAAAACCTGAAATAAAGTAAATCAGTAAATACAGTTGATGTGAACACTGCAACTGCGCCAGGGAGACAAGCAATGACGGGAGCTGGGGTTGTGAGAACGAAACAGTCTCCAGTTGTCGGAAAACGGACTCACTTCAGACTCATTTCCTATTAACACCCGGCTCAGCAAGAACAAGCAATGGACAAAGGGACAAAGTTACACCCCAAGGAACATACTGACAGCCAGAGCTACAAGATGAAAGTGAGAATCATGCTCACGTCTCCTGGCTCACTTCTATAATAAAAAAGTCTAGGCTCTCAGTTCATGTTTTTATGACACCATGACCCAGCGATATACTCAACAAGGAACACTAAAACTGGCAAACCTGACTAACATATGCCGTCCCTCAAAGTGACCGTTGCCAAGACTGCTTATGAGTACTAAGATGTCGGCTACATGTGTCTCGCTCCCTCATAGACTGTGCCCGATCTGGCCGACCTCCCTTCCTCTACCTCACAATGCTAACATTTTACCAATGCTAGCATTTCCTTAATGTATAAATAATTCTATTTGATAATATTAAGGCTGAAGGGGTGGGGGGTGGGCTAGAAATACACCTGAGTCCAGGGTGCTTGCTCTGCATGAGTAAGGACCTGGGTTCCAAGCAGCTGGGGAAGGAAGTAATGAAAACACCAGCCCTACCTCTGAGTGTCAGCCCACTGTCAGCCACACCGTCACTTAAGTGCTTTCTAACCACATTCTTGACATCTTCCAGAGCTTGGGGAGCTAAAGGAGTGTTGAAACAAATTCTCTAGCAAAAACATAAAGTAAAATACATTTAAAAACAAACCAGAATATAAGTCCACAAAGAATATAAAACTGTAATAATCTACAAAATCAAAGACATAAGAAACAAATCAAAGCAGAAGGAACAAGTCAGTGCTGCCTCTATTCCTATTATTTAAGGGAAATGTGTTATACTCAAAGGAAGGAGCCAGCGGCACTCCCAGTTCTGCTTAGAAACACAGAGATCTTTGTGTGGTCACATAATACAAACCCCAGAAAGCAAAGTGATTTAGAGTTCACCATTCTTCATACACCCACTGAATACCATGGCATCAAATTATCAAACTCTCCGTTCCTAGGAACAAGAGCTTTTCATATCTTGAGATTCGCTAGTTGGATGTGATAGCTTTACAGATAAGGGAACAGGTTACTTGGTGGCTATTGTTGATTAAGCTGATAATTCTTTATCTGAAGCAAAACCAGCTACCTGAAAGAAGTTGAGCTCAGCATCATTCAGAGTGCCATCATTATCTTGGTCAGATATTTTAAATATACGAGTGAGGGCTTTTATACAAGCTGGTTTCATCTATAAGACAAGGAGAAATCAAACAAAATATTTTTTTAAAATACAATTTTCACAAACACTGTGAAGAAAACTTCTGGTAGCTTTTACTTTACACCAAAACCTGGTAAGATGGAAAAACGAACTAAAGCAAAGCCATTTATTTACACTTTGTTTAGTCAGAACACCATGACTACGCCACCAACTCAGTCCTCTAACCTCTGTTTTCATCTTGTGCGCGCCATGCCATGGTGCTTACGTGTGGAAGTCAGAGACAACTCCGGCTGTCAGGCCTCATCTTTGGGCTTATTTAAGACGGGGTCTAGAGCCTGCTTATGGGGATTCTGCTGCCTTTGCTTTCCATCTTGACAGAGGAGCACAGGCCTCTGCACGCAGCCTCATGTGAGCTCTGAGGGTATGAACTCAGACCCTCACACGGGTGCAGCAGACACTTTACCCCCGGCAACCTTCTCAATATAAAGTAACCTTCTCTTACTTTATATTTTGAGCCAGAGTCTTACTTACTAAGCCCAAGCTTAGTATCCCAAGTAACTGGGACTGGACACCTGCCCTAGCAGGGCCAGCAAGGTCCATGATTTCTATTATAATCTCATTCTCTTGCATTCTCTTTCCCCTTCTCTCCCAACTTCCTGCCATTCCTGCCCCTGCATGGCCAGCAAAGCCAAAACTTTTTATATATTTGCCTGACCCCCTTTCCCGGAAATATAGTTCAGCCTGGTCTCAAACTTTGAATTATCTTGCCTCAGCCTCCTGAGTACTGGGATTACAGGCACATACCTGTAATCAGTCCATCAGTCCTGGCTCTGTGTCTGCTCTGTGTGTGTGTGTGTGTGTGTGTGTGTATGTGTGTGTGTGTGTGCGCGCGCGTGCATATACATACATGTGCTGGGCATCAAATCCAGGGGCTTCCTACTAAGCAAGCACTGAGTTATAATCTTAGCTCAAAGAATTCAATTCCTTGATTTATTCCATGCATATATTAAAGTTCAGTATAAATGAAATTATTCACAAATAAGTTACAAAAAAATCACTTGTGACTTTTACTAACTTGCTATTATAAGATTATTTACATTTTGAAAGTGACTCTTGTTTTTTGAGATTGGTAAAATATATAAGTAACGGTGACAGAAATGTATCTTGGCAACCTTCTTAATTATCTTAGGATATATAAAGGACAAAATATCTGACTACCTAAGAATAAGGGTCATGTGGCTACTGAGACAGCTCAGTCAGTACTTTCAGCAGAAGCATGAGGACCTGAGTTTAGATCCATGGAAGCCACATATAACATCCAGGTACAAAGACCCATGCCTGTAAACACAGTGCTAGAGACAGGCGAATCCCTAGGCATGCTGGCCAATCATCTAAAAGAAACAGCACGCTGTTTACTGAGAGAGCCTGTCTCAAAAAGTATGACGGAAGAGCAACTGAGGAAAAGACACACTGACATTAATCTCTGGTTACACTATGCACACACACACACACACACACACACACACACACACACAGTGAGAGAGAGAGAAACAGAGACAGAGACAGAGACAGACAATAGACACAGAGCCAGGGCTGATGGTGTGTGCCTGTAATCCCAGTACTCAGGAGGCTGAGGCAAGATAATTCAAAGTTTGAGACCAGGCTGAACTAGGAAACTACACAAAGATCCACAGGCTTCTACAAGGTAATCATTGCCAGTAATACTTTAAAGAAAAAGGAAGGGTAGGTGGGAGGGAGGGAGACAAGACAAGATTCTGGAGACTGGTAATGTAGCACAGTGGTAGAATGCTTGGGTAGCATGCCTGAAGCTATGGGTTCAATCACCAACACTGTGTAGGAAAAAGAAATAACACAAAGATATTCATTCATTCATTCATTCATTCATTCATTCATTCATTCATTCAAGACAGGATTCTTCTATGTCTCCCTGGCTGTCCTGGAATCTGCTATGTAGACCAGGCTGGCTTTGAATTCAGAGATCTACCTGCATCTGCCTCCCAAGAGCTGGGATAAAGGAGCATACCATCACACATGGCAGAAAGATTTTTGAAGTTTATTTAAACTTGAAAATAGGCTCATTCATATCACACACACACACACACACACACACACACACACACACACACACACCCCAGTAAGAGTGTATCGTATTCAATGCAAACTTCAATAATGTAAGGTCATTTTCGTTTTTCTTTTTTTTCTTTCTTTTTTCTTTTTTTCTTTTTTTTTCTTTTTTTCGGAGCTGGGGAACGAACCCAGGGCTTTGTGCTTGCTAGGCAAACGCTCTACCACTGAGCTAAATCCCCAACCCCTTTAAGGTCATTTTCAATACAGTCTTGTCGTAAGACTGCCTATTGTGTTTTACCTTTGGTTTCTGGAGGTTTAATCAGAGAAATCATGGCATGGTGAAAAAACATATTCATTAATTTATGATGTCGTTCCTGTGACCATCCAGAGCAAAATGGTAACAACAGCTGTGACCGTACTCCAAAACTGAATGGCAGAACTTTGGGTTAGCAAAACATCTCAGCAGCAGAGTGCCTGCCCATAAGCCTAATTTAGACCATTAGGACTGATGTGGTGAAAGAGAACCAACTCCCAAAGTTATCCTCTAACCTCTAACTCACCAACACATAGACAGACAGACAGACAGACAGACAGACAGACAGACAGACACACACACACACACACACATATGGAGGGGGGAGAAAATTATTTTAAAGGAATTATTTTATTATTTTTAATTGTATGTCTGTCTGCCTGTAGGTTTATGCACATGGTATGGGTGCTGGATCTCCTGGAACAGTTACTGGCAACTGTGAGACACTAGAGAAGTAGGCACTGGGAACTGAACTCTGGTCCTATAGAAGCAGTGCATGCTCTTAACCTCTTAGTTATCTCTCCAGCCTCCAAAAGAAAAATTCTTAACAAACAAAAAAAATTTAAAAATTAAAAAAAATTTAGGGGCTGGAGAGATGGCTCAGTGGTTAAGAGCACCTGACTACTCTTCCAAAGGACCTGAGTTCAATTCCCAGCAACCACATGGTGGCTTACAACCATCTGTAATGAGATCTGATGCCCTCTTCTGGTGTGTCTGAAGACAGCTACAGTGTACTCACATACATAAAATAAATAAATCTTTAAAAAAGGAAAAGAGATTACATTGTTATATTTTGTTGTCCTTCTGTGAAAGCATGAGGTTCTGAGTTCAATCCCAGCAGGTGTGTAAAGGCCTGGCACTGGGACTGGAGCCTATAATTCTAGTGCTGGGAAGACAGAGGCAGGAGAGCCTCAGGGATCACTGACTAGCCAGTGTAGCTGAAATGGCACGCTTCAGGTTTAGTGAGAGACTCTGCTTCAAAAACTAAGGTGGGGGTTGGGGATTTAGCTCAGTGGTAGAGCACTTGCCTAGCAAGCTCAAGGCCCTGGGTTCAGTCACCAGCTCTGAAAAAAAGAAAAAAAAAAAAAACACAAAACTAAAGTGGAACACAGTTGAGGAAAACATCCAATGTCCACCCCTGCCTCAAGATATATGTGCATACACATATACACATAACACTATACCTGACAGACAGACAGACAGACAGACAGACAGACAGACACACACACACACACACACACACACACACACACACACAGAATATTTCCAAAAATAGCAGTAGCTAGAATGATAGATGAAACAGAATTTCCAGCTGTGGCTACTAAGTAAGACCTTGCCCTATCCCCCAAGGAAAAAACCCCTATTAAGATAACACCTTAGAGCACTTAAGTTTCCTAACAATTTCTGACTTGGATGAAAAACACATCATTACTTATATTTCATCAGATTACTATTATTTGTTTTATTTATTTGGTTAGTTGATTTTTGTTGTTTGTTTTTCAAGACAGGGTTTCTCTGCATAGCCCTGGTTGTCCTAGAACTTCCTCTGTAGACCAACCTGCCTCTGTCTCCAGAGTACTGGGATTAAAGTCATGGGCATGGTACTATTACTACACTTTAAGGCAAGCTCTCAAAACTCAGGAATTCAAGGTCATAAAATCCTTCCTGTGTCTTTTTAAAAAAATTCTAGTGTAAGCTTAGACTGAAAGCCTGTACACATAAAAAACAATATATAAAAGTTGAAATTGTATGCTGTTTTATTAATTACTTAGATACACCTAAGACCTGAGTAGCAGATGGTGTGATGTCCAGGCTTTACTAAGGGACTAGGGGGAGGGTGGTGCAGATCATCAGATTAGCACAACTAATAATAGGCCTAGGAGCAGAGCAACCATGAAAGAAAGAGTTCAGAAGACAATGAGGGAAGACAATGCAACACTGGGGTAAAGACCTCAGGGGCAAATCCCTACAACTGAAAAACATTTTCTGAATTTCCTAGGCTATAAAATATAGCACCTAGCTGGACTGGGACAAAAATGCATTTCTAACCAGCTAACTTTGGTGAGATAAATCTAGGAAACACTAGATTAAGCATAAGTTTGAAAAACTAACAGAATCATAAACCAGGAATAACATCCCCTCTTAAAAGAGCTAAAGAGCTGTGGTTTTTTGTTTTGTTTTATACATATCTACACTGCCAAATACTGATACAAAACATGTATGGTTTTTGGTTTGCTTCTTTTTCTTTTCTCATTCATTCATTCTATCTTTCTTTTATTCGTTTGTTCTTTCTTTTTCTCTCTCTCTTTTTTTTTTTTTTTTTTTTTTTTTTGAGACAGGGCCTGTCTATGTAGTCCTATCTGTCCTAGAACTTACTCTGTAGACTGAGCTGGTCTCAAAGTCAGATCCTTCTGTCTCTGCCTTAAAGTTCTGGGATTTAAAGTATGTGCCTCCATACCTGGTTGGCTGAGCATTATGTTGTGGTTTTTATTGTTATTACTATCTTTATTTCTTTACTGGTGGAGGGGCATGACTGTGCACATGCGTGGAGGTCAGAGGACAAGCCTTAAAAGTTGGTTCTCGGGGTTGGGGATTTAGCTCAGTGGTAGAGCGCTTACCTAGGAAGCGCAAGGCCCTGGGTTCGGTCCCCAGCTCCGAAAAAAAGAACCAAAAAAAAAAAAAAAAAAAAAAAAGTTGGTTCTCTCCTTTCACCATGTAGGTCCCAGGGAGTGAACTCAAGTGAAGGCTTTGTGGCAAGGGCCTTTACACAATGAGAAATCTCACCAGCCCCACAAATGTGATTTTAGTTAGGAAAATCCATCCCTTGGGCAGCATCTATAGAGAGGTGTTAGACTCCACCCATGGCATCTGCCTTTTGAGGATGTGACTGCACTGCAGACTCAACAGCTCTAGTCAGAGGTTAAGAGAAAACTAACTACAGTGTTAGATGGACTGGGAGATTCTGAAACTCTTGGGATTGCATCAAAGCTTAAAAAGCAATGTGGGGACTGTAGCTTTGCTACTGAAATCTCCTTGCTGCTTGTCTTGTACTGGAATGGGGTGTGGCATTTGGGAAC
The DNA here is from genome assembly GCF_021556685.1 of Rattus norvegicus. NCBI lineage: Eukaryota > Metazoa > Chordata > Mammalia > Rodentia > Muridae > Rattus > Rattus norvegicus. The sequence continues at coordinate 71,151,530 of NC_141543.1, read as the reverse complement.
TGTCACAGCACACTGTGCAGTCAGCACTAGGCAGCAGTGAGGCCAGACAGAACTAAACAGCACTGCTCAAACTGCCGATGGCCGCCATAGACATAAACAAAGATGGCTGATACACAATCTGAATGTAATATGGTTTTTATATATCACAAAACACGATTCCTTTGATTTTCTTCAAAAATAAAAAACACACGAAATACATTTATAGCTCAAAGATTGTACAAAATTAAGAATAGGCCAAGTTTGGCTAATGGGTCTCAATTTAATAACTACTGTGTGCCTATGTGCCTGTGTGCCTGTATATGTGTGTGAGTGTGTGGTTATGTGAGTGTGTGTGTGTGTGTGTGTGTGTGTGTGTGTGTGTGTGCATTTGTGTCTGTCTGTCTGTCTGTCTGTCTGTCTGTCTTTCTACAGGCCCCATATGTGTGGAGGCCTGAAAAGGACAAACAATGTGGGCACTAGGAACCAAACTAAGGACTTCTGGAAAACAGAAATACTCTTCAAAATTTTATTTCTTAAAAATAACACCTTAGGCTGGGTATTTGGTGCACATCTTTAATCCCAGCACTTTGTGGCCAGTCTGGTCTACAAATTTGAGTTCTAGGACAGGCAGAACTACATGTCTCAAAAAACAAAGGAAAAAAAAAAAAAACCCTCAGGGTTGGAAAATTAGCTCAGCAGTTAAGAGCACGCGCTGTTTTTGCAGAGCACCCAGGTTTGATTTCCAGCACCCACACAGTAGCTCACAACCATCTGCCCCTCTAATTACAAAGGCTCTGAGATCCTCTCCTTACCTTCTCCAGCTCTAGGTATACACATGGTACACATACACATATGCAGGCAAAATATTCACACACATAAATAGTAAGTGTACAGGCTAGAGTCATCAGAAAGGAAGGAGCCTCAACTGAGACGGTCTCCCTAAGATCCAGGTGTAAGGAGTTGTCTTAATTACTGATTAGTGAGGAACGGCTCGGTCCATTATGGGTAGTACCATCCCTTGGCTCGATCCTAGATCCTAGGTTCTATAAGAAAGCAGGCTGAACAATTTAAAGCAAGATAGCAAGCAGCACCCTCCATGGCCTCTGCATCAGCTCCTGCCTCCAGGTTCCTGCCCTGTGTGAGTTCCAATCCTGACTTCCTTTGGTGATGAATAGCAATGTGGAAGTGTAAACTGAATAACCCCTTTCCTCCCCAACTTGTTTTTTAGTTTTGGTGTTTTATTGCAGCAACAGAAACCCTAACTAAGTAAATCTAAAAATTAAAAATCAAACCAAACAAAGCAAAAGACTCTCGGGCTGGGTGGTGGCGGCATAAGCCATTAATCCCAGCACTCCGGAGACAGGGGTGGCGAATTTTGAGTTTGAGGCCAGCCTAGTCTAAGTGAGTTCTAGGACAGCCAGGGATGCCTAAAGACAGAAATTCAGTCTCAAATAAACCAAAAAGAAAAAAGCTTGCATGTGAACAATCTAACATTACAGCCAGCAGCCAGCCAGCAGTAATGAGAGTGGTTACTTTAATGATGAAATTTAATTTAACTAGAAGAAATGAAATACTAATATACACTACAGCATGAGCGAACTTTGAATACATGGAGCTGGTGAAAGAAGAGAAAAATAAAAGCTACTCATTGATGATTCTACTGACAGGAGTGTCCAGAACAAAATATACCAGCAGCTGCCAGGAGCAAAGAGGTCAGGGTGTTTGCTAATGGCTACAGGGTTTCTCCGGGGGATGAAAGGCACTGGAGTTAAGAGGTGCATAACCTTCAAAATACACACGCACACACTCACTCACACACACACACACACACACACACACACACACACGTGCATGGGGTGGGGGTGCAGAGGAAGAAAGCCAATAAGATAAAAGTAAGATTTCTTGAAGAAATTAAACACATTTTCCTTTGTAGATAGTACAATCTATGTAGACAAGATCTCCACAGATATAATATCTTAATCAGACATATAATCACTTAATTAAATGTCTGAAAGAGGTAAACTTTGTGTTATATACCTAAAAAAAATCAGTTTTAAGTTTATAGCAAAATTTTGTTAAATTCTGGGTATTTCTCAATAGAATTATTATACTTCTTAGCTATGAAAGAGTATATTCGACTTGCATCCCATGTACCCACAGCAAAAGACAAGAGACCGCCGGAGAAGGTAGCACGTAGCACACTGGCTTACTAAGCACAAGGCCCCGAGATCAATTACTGACAGAATACGAAGCAACAACAACACAAAAACAAAACTGCTACCCTGATTTCTGTTGGCAAGATGGATTAGTGAGTAAAAAAACTTAGAATCAAGCCTGCCAGTGTGGGTGGGGCCCAAACAGTGGAAAGAGAGAACTGACTCTCACAAGCATGGCATACACCCACCTCACAAGAGGAATGGACAATTAAGAAACAAGTTCACATATTTTATAGTTGTAACGTACGTACACCTTAAACAAAGTCTAAGTTGTTTTCTGTGCGTCAGTGACACTACCCGAACCAATACATTGTGAAGACACAATGTCAGTGTCACTGAGCTGGAACAAACAATTTAGCAACTTAATAAGCAACACAACCACATTTCAACAACCTCATTTTTATAAAATGCTAAACATTACTAAAACCCACTTCCATACTAGAATTCCTGTATCATTCAGGCCCACAACACAGCCTAGGGTTACCTCTTTCTCCTCTGGGCAGTACAAAGGCCCTGTAGGATGAAGAACAGCTTTCTGTGCATAATAGAACAGTTCTGATATATTCTTTAGGTTTTTTGCTGAACACTAAAAAATAAAAAAAAAATTTAATTAATTTTATGTTCTAAAATCAATTATGATAGCCAAAAACAATTTAAAAATGTTAGCATAGGATATTCCTCCTTTGGAACCTTTCCCACTCTCAGGAGTTTTCCTTGGTTATTTTATTTTTTTGCTACACTCAGCTTTAGTGGGGTGGGGGTGGGGAGGAAGAAAGCCAATATAAGGTAAGAGTAAGATTCCTTGAAGAAACTGAAAACACATTTGCCTTTGTCGACAGTACCAAGATCTCCATAGAGTTTAAGAGAAAAAACTCTTAAGTTCTCTGTTTTATTTGATTTATATGACTTCACAACAAACAGAAAATTTATTCCATCCCCTATAATCTCCCCTCCCATTCAAAGTCTCCAATTACAGATCATCCCCCAACACATTTCCAAACTAAAGCACAAGCCATACCTCCACACAGGTTTCTATTTCTGTATATTGGTTCATAATTGGAAGGATGGTCTCCATACTACTATACTCCACCAGGTCAGATTTGTTCCCAACCAATATCAAAGGCAGCCTGAAATGAATAGAGCATTAATGCAATCAAGAAAACAAAAGAGTTAGATCTGTATTATAACTTACATCATTACCCATTCTATTTAAATTCCCATCAGAACTTTCCTAAAATAAGGTCAAGCTACGGCCCCCAGATAGTAGGTTCATTCAGTCAGTCAGCTCGGATTTATAGAGAATATCTGTTTCAAGCACACACTCTTCTAAGTACTAAAGACCTTAAGAAAGAAGTCCCTCAGGGGCTGGAGAGACAGATCAGTGGTTAAGAGCACTAGCTGCTATTCCAGAGGACCTGAGTTCAACTCCCAGGACCCACATGGCAGTTCAAACTGTAACTCTAGTTCTAGGACATCCAACACCCTCCCACAGACAAACACCAATGTATATAAATTTAAGAAGAGTGGTGGGGAGGGTGGAAAGATGGGTAAGAGCACTGGCTACACTTCCAGAGGACCTGGGTACAATTCTCAGCACCCACATGATAGTTCAAACTGTCTGTAACTCCAGTTCTAGGGGAATCTGACACTCTCAAACAGACATACATGCAGACAAAATACCAATGGACACAAGAATAAAGTTTAAAATTTAAAAATAAAATTTAAAGCCAAATGGTGGAAGCACATGCCTTTAATCCCAGCACTTTGAAGGCAGATGCAGGTGGATCTCTAAGTCTCTCTGATCTACAGAGGAAGTTTCAGGACAGCCAGGGCTACAAAGAGGAGCCCTGTCTCAAAAAACCAACTAAACAAACAAAAAATATCCCTCTCATTCTAAGAGTGAAAACTAGTGAAAATGCACAGCATGCCATGGAGGAACAGAACAGGGAGACACAAACAAATGAATGGGAGAGAGATGCTCATAAAACTTCTCTGCGGTGGGTGGTATTTGAGCCAAGCATTGAAGGGCAACATGGATCTGCCACATGGAGAGCAGAGAGAACTGGCTGGGAAGAGAGAGCATGGCCACCGTGGTGGGCTCAGAGAACAGGAAGGTATGGAAGAATGGATGGACAAGGAGAAGGTAGAGATGGGTCAGACTGAGAAAGAAAGGCCAGACATACGAGGGCTTCTAAGCTGTGATAAGGAATGTAGGCTTCATCATTAGTATAAACAAGAAGCTAATGAAGAGTTACAAGTAAGGCAAGGTCTGATCTAACCATTGCCTTTATTATTACTATTTTTTTTCTTTCTTTTTTTTTTTTTCTTTTTTTTCCGGGGCTGGGGACCGAACCCAGGACCTTGCGCTTCCTAGGTAAGCGCTCTACCACTGAGCCAAATCCCCAACCCCTATTATTACTATTTTTAATGTATCTGATACCATTGAACTCAAAAGTTAAATTTTTGTTTTGTTTTAGTTTTTTACATGTATGAGTGCTTTGCCTGCACATATGTATGTGCACCACGTGCATGTCTGGCACCCAAAGAAGTTAGAAGGAGGTATTGGATCCCAAGAACTAGAATTACAGAGAGTTGTCAGCCATCATGTGTGTGCTCTAACTCAAACCTGGATCTACTGGAAGAGCAGCCATTGCTCTGAACTGCGTCTAGCGTCCTAGCACTGATCAATACATTTAAACATCATCTGCTATTCAGAGATATATAGTGAAGTATTTACAACTTGATATATCTATTTGCTTTAAAATAGTCCTGACGGGACAAATAGACAAGACTGGTCCTGAATTAACTGTTGAAGCTGGGTGACAGATTCAATGCACTATTCTCTCTCTGTTTTATGGGTGCATTCTTTCACTGAGAAACAGTCTTAGAACACACTCCAGAAATAGAGGTGAACTCTGTGAGTTCAAGGCCAACCTAGTCTACAGAGAAAGTTCCAGGACAGCCAAGACAGGGAAACCCTATCAAAAAAAAAAAAAAAAAAAAAAAAAAAAAAAAAAAAAACAAAAAGAAAAATAGAAAAAGCCTTAACCCTTAACTGTCCCAAATATGGTAAATGTTCCCAAGACTACCAGACTCTGCAAGAAATGTAGTAAGTATTAGCCTCCCAAAATGACATGGTACAAGAAGGTGAAAAAAACCTTTGCATGCCCAGGGAAAGGAACATTATGACAGGAAGTGGACTGGCCATGGTGGGCAGACTAAGCCTATTTTACACACACACACACACACACACACACACACACACACACACACACACACAGACAGGATACAAAGATTATGCTGAGGCTTGAGCCTGACTGCAGATTTAAGAGGATGTGGGAGGCAATGAGAAGAGAAAGAGCCAAGCGATCCAGTTCTAAGATGATTTTAGGGTTTGTGTGTATGTGTTTGTTTGTTTTTCAAGGTAGGATTTCTCTGTGTATCCCAGAATATCCTGGGACAAAAAAGAGAAAAAGAAAATAGTAAAAGAAATAAAAAGGCTTTTTAAAATCTTTCTGTACTACATTTCTGTGTCTGTTTCTGTCTCTCTCTGCCTCTCTTTCTGCCTCTGTCTGTCTGTCTGTTTGTCTGTCTGTCTGTCTCTGTCTCTCTCTCTCTCTGTGGGGTGTGTGTGTGTTCAGAGGACAACGTTTAAGAGTCAGTTCTTTCTTCCATGTGGATTCTGGGGATCATTATGCCATCAGAATTGCTGGCAAGTGCCTTTAGCAATAGAACTACCTCATTGGCCTAGAAACTTTTTAAAAATATGGTAGCTTACGGGCTACAGCAATGGTTCAATGGTTAAAAGCACTTGTTCTTGTAGAGGATCTGATTCATTTCCTAGCATTTACATGGCAATTCACAACTGCCTCTGCCTCCAGTTCTAGGAGATCTGACACCCTCTTCTGCCTGTGGGGGGTCTGCACATATACATATGCAGTAAACAAATAAGAGAGCAAAACACATTCTCAGAGACAGAGCAGATAGAAAAGTTAACGATCTTGTTTTAAGTAAGTGAAATCTGAGCGGCCTACGGGAAATCTAAATGGGTTATCAAAGACACAGAGTAGTGGAGACTGTTACATGTGAGTCCTAAAGGACATCTTGGAACAAAACAAATCACTTTACTAGACTCCAAACTCCCAACACAAACTCCCGCAGCATTTACTTTAACAGCTTTACCTTGGTATGATTTATATTGCTTATGTTGCCCAAGAGCAGACTTCTAACAAGATTAGGAAGAATTAGAAAACACAGTAGTTTATTTAAAACAAAACCAAACCAAAATGAAACAAAACCATTTCTAAGCAGAAGTTGAAGTTTATCAGTTCTAAAGTGCCAGGCTAAAATGAAAGCATCTAGTGCTTTTGAAACTCTCTGGCTATGTGATACTGATGTAAGAAGAGTCCTAAGGAAGAAGAGATATGTACCAAAAATAATCCACAGATGAGGTTTGGGAAAGTTACTGGAGGGTTGGGGATTTAGCTCAGTGGTAGAGCGCTTGCCTAGCAAGCGCAAGGCCCTGGGTTCGGTCCCCAGCTCTGAAAAAAAAAAAAAAAAAAAAGAACAGCCTGGGAAAATATAGTGAGATTTTGTGCTCTAAAATAAAATTTAAGTAAATAAATAAGGTCCACAAAGTAGTCATAGTATTTTAGTGACAGCAAAGCCAAAGTTCTAAAAACATTGGCATAAATTGGTTCTTCTGAGATGCTGGCCAAAGTATGCTCTCCTCTCCAGAGAGGCCCTCCTAGAAACAGCCCCAGGAGAAAGCACCGAGAGCATGTAGCTACTACGGCCTTTAAGGCTCCACTGTCTAACACAACATTCTATGAAGATGACCTTGCTTGTTTTTTGAGACAGGGTCTTTCTAAATAATCCTGGATGGATCGCTTCTCGGCCTTTTGGCTAAGATCAAGTGTAATAATCCTGGATATCCTAGAACTCCCTACACCAGGCTGGCTGCAAACTCACAGAATCACCTGCTGAGATCCAGGGCATGTGCCAATAGGTCCTGAAGTGAGGATGATCTTTAGTGTGCTGCTACCAGAACCACCTGCCACCGGTGCTTCTGAAATGTGGGTAAGTGGATCAGAGGAATGTATAGGCTTTTGTTATTTCATTTTAATTAATTTAAATCACCACAAATGACAAAAGGCTATAGCACTTAAGAGCTGAGTCATTCTCTTCTTTCCACTTTGTCACCACAAAGTCTAAGAAACAATGACGAGTCACCACAGAGCTTCAAGGCCAAGTAAGTTAGTTTCCCTTCCACAAAAGAGTTAGACAGGGGCATCAGATTTCTAGAGAATAAACAACAAAAATGCTAAAAAAGAATCCTGAAAACTTGAGCAAAGGGCCAGATGTATATAATTAATACTTAAAACAAGATTTTCCTAACACTTAAAAAGATTTAAATGGGGGCTGAACTGGTAGCTCAATGGTTAAGAGTGCCTGCTGCTCTTCCAGAGGACCTGTGCTTGGTTCCCAGCAACCACATGGTGGCTCACCAACAATTATAGCTCCACTTACAGAGGACCTGATGCCTCCCTCAACCTTTGGCAGCATGCACACTATACATCAAACTTCTCACAGACACATAAACAAGGAAGAACAAATAAGTAAACCAGTTTTAAAAAGAAGACTGGAATGCTGGGAGTGTGTCATAAACCTCTAACCCCAGCACTCGGGGGGGGGGGGGGGGCAGACAGACATTTATGAGTTTGAGGTCAGCCTAGTCTCAAAGAACCCGTCTCAAAGAAAAGAAAAAGAAAGAATGAAGATTGAAGGCTGGGCAAGAAGGCACCAGAGGCATACACCTTTAATCCCAGCACTTGGGAGTTAGAGGCAGTGGAGTTGTGTGAGTTCCAAGCCAAGAATACATAGTGAGATCCTGTCACAAAATAGAAAGAAAGGAAGAAAGGAAGAAAGGAAGAAAGGAAGAAAGGAAGGAAGGAAGAAAGAAAGGAAGAAAGGAAGAAAGGAAGGAAGGAAGAAAGAAAGAAAGAAAGAAAGAAAGAAAGAAAGAAAGAAAGGAAGAAAGAAAGAAAGAAAGGAAGGAAGGAAGAGACAGAGAGAATAAAAAAATTTTTGTCCAACTAAATACTGGAAGGAAATACTTTCATATGACTTAAAACTGAAAGCATTTATGCAGAGAACTATCACTCTACTTAGGAAATTACTGAGTGTGTTGTCTTGCATTTCCCCTTCTCATTGTATCTTCCAAAGAACTACACAGAGCCTTCTTGCATGAACTTCTAAATGGAGATTTACAGGGCATTCTAGAGAATTTATATACGAGCTATCTAATTCAATTCTTGCTGCAGCCATATGCATTCAGGATAGATATTTATTCCTATTACAGATGAGGAAACTAGAGAGTCAAATTAAGTCAGAGCCTTAAGTTCTTAAGTGGGCAAACCAGATCTGAAAGGTTGCTCAACATTTTCCAAGTCCTATGCTCTGTCTAGTGCACACAAAATGAGCAATCAACAATTCCACACCTCATTAAAGAAGCAACTCGAAAGGAGGCACACAATACAGGCAAAGACGGACTCCAAATAGATTCAGGCAGCAGTCAGTTATCTATCAGTAACCATTACAGCGTCAGAGCTATTTTCGGCTTTGCTCTCACATCTATCTACTGTTTCTAATCACTCCTGCCCTCAAAAAAGTCTGTGGTCTGTGGAGGTAGGTGAAGAGGGAGAGACTAATAAAGCCAATGTAGACATGGCTCAGCAGGAAGAGGCACGTTACCAGCAAGTCTCAGTTCCTTCCTGGAACCAACACAACAAGACAACTAAACCCTATTATTATTATTATTATTATTATTATTATTATTATTATTATTATTTTGGTTTGATTTTGGTTTTACAAGACAGAATTTTCTGTGTAGCCTGGCTGTCCTGAACTCACTTTGTAGACCAGGATGGCCTCAAACTCACACAGCTCCACTACCTTTGAATAGATTTTAAGATTTTATGTGTATGAGTGTTTTCCCTGTATGTTTATCAATGTACCGCACTCATGCTGGTGCCTGAGGAGATAGTGAGCCCCATATGAATGATGGGAATACAATCTGGGTCATTTTAAACCACAAGTGCGAAATAACAAAAGGCTGGAGAGATGGCTCAGTGGTTAGGAGGTCCTCCAGAGGTCCTGAGTTCAATTCTCAGCAACCACACGGTGGCTCACAACCATCTACAATGGGATCCCATGCCCTCTTCTGGTGTGTCTGAAGATAGTGACAGTGTATTCGTATAAATAAAAATAAATAATTCTTTAAAAAAAAAAAAAGAAAAGGAACAACAAGTGTTCTTAACCACTCCAGCCCCAAATCCTGCAAGCTGCCCTCTAACATATGTACACACACACGCATATGGGGCATGTTAATAACTGGTAGACCTAAGTAAAGACTTTACAATTGTGTTTGTTACTGTCTCTTAGATCTTTTCTGTACGTTTGAACAACAACAACAAAAAAATACCTGCTGTCTTTGTCTGTTCTTTCATTTATGAGAGGAATCCATCGGCTTGTTACCTAAAATAAAATTAAATAGGAATGAAGACATGATGCAGGTCTTCTTTAAAAAGCTGCAAATTTTTAATCCCAGCACTCAGGAGGCCGAGACAGAGGCCTGATACATATCAAGTTCCAGACTAGCCAGGGCTACATAGTAAGATTCCTTCTTTAAAAAGAAAAAAAGAGAAAAGAAAAAAGGGGAAGGATGAACAAAAAAAAAAAAAAAAAAAAGAGAGAGAGAGAGAGAGAGAGAGAGAGGGAGAGAAAGAGCATACTGTTCTTTTAAAGTTATTTTATGATTACAAGTGTTCTGTCTAAACATATGTCTAGACACTATGAGCATGCCTAGTGCCAAAGCCAGAAGAGGGCTTTAGATCCTTTAGAACTGAAATGGAGTCATGGATCAGAGCAGCCTCTGAGACATCTCCTCTATTATTTTGTTAAGAGTCCTTAAAAGTGGGGTTGGGGATTTAGCTCAGCGGTAGAGCACTTGCCTAGCGAGTGCAAGGCCCTGGGTTCGGTCCCCAGCTCTGAAAAAAAGAAAAAAGAAAAAAGAAAAAAGAAAAAAAAAGAGTCCTTAAAAATCTCACTGGAGAACCAGCTTTGACCAGGTTTGCCCTATTAAGGGTACACAGGGGGCAGGTTTGCAAACCCAGGCTGAGCAGGGATCATGGGTTCCATCAGGCTGGGATACAGAGCAAGACCCTGCTGTAAAACAAAGACAAAGCTGTGTAAGGGTGGCTCACACCTTAGTAGCAGCACTTGAGAAGCAGAGGCAAATGGATCTCTGTGAGTTCAAGGCCAGCGTGGTCTACAGAGCAAGTTCCAGGACAACCAAGGTTACGCCGTGAGACCCTGTCTAAAACAAACAAATAAACACGAACAAACCCCAAAACCTTGAGACAAGAGGTTTGCAGCCTGGTTTATATGACAAATCCAGACCAAGTTAAGCCACATAGTAAGAACATGCCTAAAAATAAGTAAGTAAACAGTAACACATTGAGTTTAAACAGAGAGAAAATGTAAATATACCTTATCAATAGAATGTTTGTTGTTAACAGCATAAACTATGCAGATGACATTAGCCTAGAAGAAAGAGTAATAAATTACTGGCACTTTGAAATAAAATATATACAACAGCATTTAATTATCAAATACTAAAATTTTTGAGCCAAAGGGGGAAATTCTTGAAAAAGAAAAACCTACCTAGAAGAAAAAAGTATCCCTAAAGAAGCAGAGCAAACGAGACGTACTCAAGTGCCAACTGAGAACTCCTGGAAGTGGGGATGGTGGCGCACACACTGAGCGCTCAACAAGTGGAAAGAGAGGGACAGACACGCCTCAACCACACCAGGAGCTCAAGGCCAAGACAAGGTCACTACCCAACTGGCCCTCAGAAAAAGCATATTCTTGGTAAAAGAACTAAAAAGATAAACTCATAGGATTACCACTGTTCACATGAGCGGACACGCGGACACACAGACACACAGATACACATGCACTGACACACACACATGCACACAAGATGTCCTTTTTACACATACCTGTGATATTTCTTGATGAAGTTGTTCATCACTCTGTTCTGCCTCTACAAATGACAAAAGCCAGTGTTTTGTATTTAAAGTCTTTCATAACTAATCGTCAAGCAATCAAAAAAAAAAATCTATGTAATTTCCACCTAACAAAATTGACACAGATGGTTCCCAGCAGTCCCACAGCGGCACAGAACTATCTATAACTCCAGGTTCAGGGGATCCTATACCCTATTCTGACCTCCATGGCTATCAGGCATGAACATAATACATTTATATACCTTCAGGCATACATACATACTCATAAAAATCAATAAATCTTCAAAGTGACGCAGTGAAGTTCCAGGCAGGATCCAAACTGAGGCTAGTGCACTGAAAGAAAGGCTGACCTATGATAAGGAAGCTGATTAGCAGGGAGGCTGACTCAAGAGGACAATTCCAGCACAGAAGCACAGTGGACTCGTGCCAAAAAGCTAGGCCAGAATCTGATCCAGAGTTGAAAAAAGGTCAGGCAAAAAAGATCAACAACTCAAGAAAGGAGACAGAGTTTCAGAGCCAGAAGCCCAGACAAGAATTGTGACACAGAGTCCAAGACTACAGGATCTGGACACTATCAGCACAGTAGGTAGGAGTAGTAACAAAAAGGCCCTGAGGCAAAGCTGGAGCTTGACAATGAAGAAAGCAAAACTCCCTTTCTGGACTGATAAGATGCCTCAGTTGATAAGGGCTCTTGCTGCCATGCCTGAGTTCAATTCCCAGAACCCGTATAGTGAAAGGAGAGACTGAAATCCAGCAAGGTGTCCTCTGACTTTCACACATACTGTAGCATACTCATACCCACACATATACTAAATAAACAAACAAACAAACAAACAAACAAATAAATAAATAAATCAGTAACATGTATAGTTTTACAATGATCAGAAATAATAAGTTGACCTCTGTGTTTATGTGGTGTATACGTGTGTACACAGCTGTGTGTTTGTTGACATGCATGTTCACCTGTGTGATAATGATGTTGGGAATCTTCCTCTATCGTTTCACTGTTTCCAGACTGGTCTCTTTGGTGAATCTGCAGCTTACACACTGGCTCGACTGGCTGGCTAGTGAGCTCTGGGGTGTGCCAGGCTCTGGTCTGCCCAGGACTGCTGCTGTTACAGCCACAGTGCCCAGCCTTTCACTTGGGTACCAAGGATCTGCTCGCAGGTTCAGCAAGTATTTTAATTACTGAGCAATCTCCTCAGCTCTCAAGCTGACCATTTTTAATTCATTTCTTTGTAACAAAGGTTGAGAAGGGCTGGAGAGATGGCTCAGCTGTTAAGAGCACTGACTGCTCTCCCAAAGGTCCTGAGTTCAATTCCCAGCAACCACATGGTGGCTCACAATCATCTGTAATGAGATCCGATGCCCTCTTCTGGTGTGTCTGAAGACAGCGACAGTGTACTCACATATATTAAATAAATAAATCTTTAAAAAAAAAAAAAAACAAAGGTTGAGAAATTAAAGAGTTCAACAAATCATAATATACACATGTGTGTGATCTTGGAGCTCACTATCAGGCTAGGCAAACACTGTGTAAATGAGCTACATCCCCAGCCCTTCAACAAGTTCTACAATTCAGAACTTTCTCACTCTTTTTTGGATATGTATGTCTGTTTGGTACATGCATGTTCCATGTGTCTGTGGTGGCCAGAGGCACAGGAGAACCCTGAGGCTGGGGTCACAGGAGGTTGTGACCTTGACGTGGGTGCTGGGGAATGGACTCGGATCCTCTGCAAGAGGAAGACATGATCGTAAACATTTTTAAAAGCTCAGTGAGGTTTATTTCAGGGCTATTATATTAACCTCGGAGCCTCCTTCACCCACCAAAGGCCGCCCATTACCTGAATAATCAACAATGTGTGTTGGAACTCTTTCAGGGGTGACATCAGCTGGAATGGTGATTTCTTCTGCCCGAGGAGGAACCTTTATTTGACAACAAATATAAAAAAAGAATAAATGCGGTGAAATTATCCATCACACTTACTAATAACAATGCAGATTTATCTTTTTCAGGCCCTAGAAGCTTAGAGCTATCTTTGTAGGTATTCACTGCATTTTAAAATACTTTGAGGTGCTTTATTATATAAACAAAACTACAATAAAAACATTTTTTAAGGCCAGCAGGATGGATCAGTAGGTACAGATGCTTGCTAAGTCTGACCACCTGCATTTGACTCCCCGAAACCTCACAGTGGAAGGAGAGAACCTACTTCCCCCAGTCGTCCTCTTGCCTCCAAATGTGTACTGTGGTATATATGCACTTAAAGAAATAAATAGGGGTTGGGGATTTAGCTCAGTGGTAGAGCACTGCCTAGCAAGTGCAAGGCCCTGGGTTCAGTCCCCAGCTCTGAAAAAAAGAAAAGAAAAAAAAAGAGAAAGAAATAAAAATGCAACAAAAGGGTAGATACATAAATAAATAAGACAAAACAAAAAATGCAATAAAAAGGTAAATAAATAAAAGACAAAACAAAAATGCAATAAAAATTTTTAACAATAAAATAAAAATCAAAGGGAAAAATAAGTTTTCAGCTAGGGTAGAAGTCAATGGCAGAGCAAATGTCTGACCCTAGGTAAAAAGGAAAAAACTCTACCTCTGTAGTCAGTCAGAGGCCACACTAAGGGTATCTCAAGTTTTTCACAAACTTAAAACGATTCAATTTGATATTGAAATAATAGATTTTTTCTAATACATGGTTCTCATTCTACTTTGTTAATAATTTAAGATACTTTACAAATAAGTAGCTACATTAATCTAAGGCAATCTTGATAGAGAACTTGTCTAGTACATGCAGGCCCTGGGCTTAATCCTCAGCCTTGCAAAACCCACAAAAAACACAAAACAAAATGACCTTTCTCCCCTTCTCCTCTCCCTCTCCCCCCTCCCTCTCTGCTCTCTCTCTTTACCTGCTCTCACTCGCTCTCTCCTTCCCTCCCCCTCCCTCCCTCCTCCTTTCTCTCTATTATCTCCCTCTCTTTCCTCTTGTGTCCTCCATCAGCCTCTTCCCCACTTCCTCTCTCTGTCCTTCTCTGTCTCCCTTTCTCTGCCTCTATCTCTCTTCTCCAGGTTCCTTTTATATTTGAAAGAAAAAAAAAAAAAAAAGACAACCTTCAAGGTAACCAATTCACACTAATTTTGTCTAGGGTAGATGAAAACTGTTTGGCTCCATAAGCCTTGTGTTTAATAATTCCACGTTTCAGAAAGACTGCATATTTTTAACAAAACTGTCAAGTGTGGAGCCTCATTCCTTTCTTTTTAATTAATTTATTTTTATGTGTATGGGTTTTGCTTGCATGCATATCTATAAACCACATGAACATCTGGTGCCACAAGAGGCCAGAAAAAGGTCCTGGATCCCCTGGCACTGAAGTAACAGACAGTTGTGAGCTACCATCTGGGTGCTGGGAGTCAAACCCAGGTCCTGTGGAAGAGCTGCCAGTCCTCTGCTGAGCCTTCTCTCCAATCCCAACCGTATGACTTTTAATTACGGAGGAAAAAAACCATATCCACACTCAAGAGGAATACCCTAAAACAACTCTAACTTCAGTTAAACATTTAACATTTATTTATTCCTTCTGACAGGATCTCACTGCGCAGTTCTAGCTGGATTGGAACTCACTATAATGCTCTAAATTTATTTTCTTAGGTGCATGGGGATCATAGCACACAAGTGGAGTTCAGTGTAGAGTCACTGGGAATTAAAATCAAGTTGTCAGTCTTGGCAACAGGTACATTTTCTTATTCAGCCATCTTGTTAGCTCTTCAGTTAAACTTCTGCAGAGAACTGTAGGTATTATTCCCTAATTCTCAACTAATATTAATGTGCCACAATTTATTCCACTTTTCAAATTAAGGAATTACTATTAGATTCTTCTTTAGTGCAAAGCATTAAAAGCAGCAGCCATGGAATTGTGAATGCTGAAACTGCTACCCCGGGGAGGGAGGCTCCGAAGTAGACTGAAGCTCCTGCTCGATATGCACAAGACCCTGCATTCAATCCCAGCTACCAAAATCCAGAGCAACAAAGACTCTGCCATGTGGCACATCAAATTCCTAGCTCAGCAATAACACTATAAGATTATTTCTTTCTAAATAAGAGTAAAGAAAGGATTAATGCAAACTCTGACATTAATTTTATTTTTACTTGTGTGTGCACACACGTGTACTTACATGCCACATGTGTGTACGTTGGGGGGCAGATATCCACACATGCCAGAGAGTGTGGATAGCCAGGAGCTAAAGTTATAGGCAGCTACGAATCACCTAACAGGTGCTGGGACCTGACCATGGGTTCTCCAGAAGTACAACAAGTGCTTTTAAATACTGAGTTATCTCTCCAGCCTCAAACTCTGACATTAATAATATTTTGGGGAAAAACCAAACAGCAAACCAGGCTTGTAACCTCAGTATCTGGGACGCAGAGTAGAAGACTCAGAAAGTTCAAGAGTAGCCATGGCTACATAGAAAGTTTGAGGCCAGGGGCTGGGGATTTAGCTCAGTGGTAGAGCGCTTACCTAGGAAGCGCAAGGCCCTGGGTTCTGTCCCCAGCTCCGAAAAAAAGAACCAAAAAAAAAAAAAAAAAAAAAAAAAAGAAAGAAAGAAAGTTTGAGGCCAGTCTGTACTATACAGACTGGGTCCCCAGAAATAAATAGAACAAACGAACAACAACAAAATCCAAAATGTGGTTATGCTGCTGCACTGATGCCGTTCTCTACCCCATACCCTAACGCTACAGGAGGGTTTAGCTGGCATCCCTCACACTGGGATTTCCAAAACTGAGGTAAGTATAGCCCAGTACAATGGTGCACACATGTAATCCCAGCACCAAGGAAGGGGAGGTAGGAGGATGAGGAGTTTAAAGTCATCCTGAACTACATAGTAAGTTTGAGGCTAGCCTGGGGTACGAGACCCTGTCTCAAAACAGCAATAATAATAGTAATAAGAGCAAAACTCAAACCACTGGTTTCTGGTAGCATTTCATTATTACTAATTTAATGTCATACACAACAATTCTTTGGATAAAATAGAATGAATTCATATCTAATTTATAAAATGAAGTCTGTAGGTAATATTAGTTGCATCAGAACTCTAGTCTGGGGCTGGAGAGATGGCTCAGTGGTTAAGAGCGCTGACTGCTCTTCCAGAGGTCCTGAGTTCAATTCCCAGCACCCACATGGTGGCTCACAACTACCTGGTAGGTCGGAAGACAGCAACAATGTACTCATATACATAAAATAAATAAATCTTTTTTAAAAAAAAAAAGAACTCTAGTCTGACAACACCTGAGAGTGGACAGCACCAGGCAGAGGGTAAGCGGTACCCAGACCAGAAGGTAATCTGGTTTCAATTCACACAACTCTCTGCATTGTTCACGTCTGATAAACATTTCACCTCTAAGAACAGACTATACAAATGATATGATCTCCAGATCCTCTTTCCCACCACTTGAAAATTGAGACAACTAAGACCCAGAGATGACAAATGGCAAGGTCACTGGCTAATGAGATGGCTCAGTGACTTGCCAAGCAGACTGACAACCTGAGGGGGACCTTCAGGCCTCACTTGGAAGGAGAAAACTGTGACTCACACAGCTGTCCTGTGATCTCCGCACTGTGCTATGACGCACGTGTGTATGCGTGCAAACATACTCGTTTAATGTAAAAAGAAATTTTAATGGTAAGCACAAAATGAGAAGAACTTAGGCTGTTTCATAAGGTGATGTCCTCTGTAAACTAATGAGCTTTTTTGGTTCTTTTTTTTTTTTTTTCGGAGCTGGGGACCGAACCCAGGGCCTTGCGCTTCCTAGGTAAGCGCTCTACCACTGAGCTAAATCCCCAGCCCCACTAATGAGCTTTTTAAAAGTCTTAACTGTTGAAGAAACACATGAAGGTGGCATCGTTATCAGTTTAACTTATTTTTTATTAAAAATTAAAATTACAACAAAGAAATTACATGTTTACCTCTTCCGGAAATTCTTCACTGACCAGAGACATAATCAGTGATGTCTTCCCAACTCTAGCTGTTAAAAGAAAAATCATTACTTAATAAAACAATTTGGTTCTACAGAAACTCAAATCCAGGAACTACACGGGGAGTTTATTAGTTGTAAGGAAGAAAGACAGACAATTATAAGTCCTTCTGCAGAAGCCTCCTGCAGTTCAAGTATACCAGTACTTACAATGCTTGCCTATGATGTCAGCTACGTGGGGAGGCTGAGGGAATAGGATGTCAGGTTTGAGGAAAGAACAGAACAGAATACAGTAACAAAAACCTTCCTGTATTAGCTATTCAGAGTTGTATAAAAATCTATCCCATAATATAACCTGCTTTTCTAAAACATAATTCTTTTTTAAATTTATTTATTTATTATATGAGTACACTGTAACTGTCTTCATACACACCAAAAGAGGGCATCATCGCTCCTCAGCCTTTTGGTTAAGATCAAGTGTAAAAGAGGGCATCAGATCTCATTACAGATGGTTGTGAGCCACTATGTTGTTGATGGAATTTGAACTCAGGACCTCTGGAAGAGCAGTCAGTGAACCACTGAGCCATCTCTCCAGCCCCCAACCCCGTTCTGTTTTTAAAGACATTATTAATTATGTTCACGAGAGAACACATCAACTTACATCCTCAGAAACAGAAGGACCTCAGAGTGCCTGTAGGAACATGTGCACACTCCTTCCTTTTTTGTTCTCTATTTAAAGGGTTGGTAACAAAGTAAAAAAACAAGAATTTTCTGTCCCAGTGATCTCTTTAATAAAGGAGAGTTAAAAATCTCAATCTTTATTCTGAAATCTGAATACTTCTCTCCAGAAACTTTCCGATCATGTAGTTACTACTCTCAATCTTAAGTGCTTACCAACCAAGTCCGTCTGAGCTTCCAGAGGGAAAGACTACTGCTTGTTGATCCCTGCCACAGCAACAAAGTACAAACTCTGATGCAAGTCCAGATAGGAAAGAGGGCAGTTTTTAAGAGTGAAGAACAGTCACAGCCCTCTCCTAAAGGACTGGAAAATGACGAATGGCTAGAACACACAAGAAACTACACTGGTCACAACAGCAGTGTGAAATAGAGACAAATTATATGGTTTAACAGGTGGCCTCTAGCTCTATTTCTATAGACTATTTAAAAATACTTTTATTTGTATTATTTTATGTGTATACATGTCTGTGTGGGTACCCAGAGAGTCCGGAGGACAGTATAGGATCCCCTGGAGCTGGAGTCACAGGTGGCTGTGTGCTGCCCATGTGGGTGCTAGGACACAACTCTGGGTCCTCTGGAAGAGCAGCAAGCACTCCTAACTACTGTGTCATCTCTCCAGCCCTCTACAGACTTTCTGATTGCACTATGTTAAAAAAAATGTAAAGGGGTTGGGGATTTAGCTCAGTGGTAGAGCGCTTGCTTAGCAAGCGCAAGGCCCTGGGTTCGGTCCCCAGCTCCAGAAAAAAATAAAAAAGAAAAAAAAAAGGAACTATAACTTAAATAAAAGGAACTTAAGGAACTTATAAAAGGAACTTAAACTATAAATACAGTACTATTGTCCAATCTATTGACTTTATTCACTGCTATACTTTAAAGAAAATAAAAATAAAAATTGCTGTCACATTTCTTTAGTCCCTTTTGAACTAGGAGCACTGTATGAGTCAGAGTTTCGTGTAGCCTAGGCTGACCTTGAACTCAAAATGTCTATACAGCTGAGAATGACCTTGACTGTCTTTTCTTTCCTCTCCTCCCTCCCTCTGTACCCCTTCCCCCTCCCTTTTAAACAGGGTCTCACTATATAGCTCCGGCTGCTCTGGAACTCACTATGTAGATCAAATTGGCCTTAAACTCAGAAATGCCTTTGCCTTTGTCTCCTGAGACCTGGTATTCCAGATATTTTTATTTTTTTCTTTTTTATTTATTTTTTTTTTCCAGAGCTGAGGCCCGAACCCAGGGCCTTGCGCTTGCTAGGCAAGCGCTCTACCACTGAGCTAAATCCCCAACCCCAATATTTTTATTTTTGCTACTAAAACTGCCAATAAGTACTATTTTAAGTATTTTGGTGGTTAAAAAAAATGGCAACTTCTAGATTTACAAATATCAAGTGAAATTAATCTAAATATTGACAAATGAGATATATACATTCTTTTATATCTCAAACAAATATGTCTGTTTATATGTATGGAGTCTGTATGTGGTGAGATCAAACACTGAACCTCTCACAGGCTAGGCAAGTGCACTATCTTAGGTCCAACGAAAATTTCTGGAGCCCTTCTATGCGTCTTAGATTTTCACAACACTTCTGCACAAGGCTACTGTGTGCCTTCCTTTTACAAAAATTACAGCCTTTAGAGTTATCATCATGGGGCTGGAGAGATGGCTCAGTGGTTAAGAGCACTGACTGCTCTTCCAAAGGTCCTGTCCTGAGTTCAAATCCCAGCAACCACATGGTGGCTCACAACCATCTGTAATGAGATCTGATGCCCTCTTCTGGTGTGTCTGAACAGCTACAGTGTACTTATATATAATAAATAAATAAATTTTTAGAGTTATCATCAATAAAGCCAACGGTGTTTCTACAGAACAGAATAAATAGCCGTCCCTGATTCAGGTTTCTCACTTTGCATTGAAACTCTGTTAAAGTTCTCTCATTACTGTTAGAGGCGACCTACTACACTGCCACGTTAGCCTGGAACTCCTAGGCAGCCCTCCAAGCAGCCCTCCCTCCTCCACCTCCTAAGTGCTAGAACCACAGGCGCCTGCCTGGCTAAACCTAGCCTGTGGTTTTAAGTCTGTCTCTGCTTGCCCGTTTGTCTAATTCTGGCATTTCATTGAAACATTTCCCAGTTCCCAACTGTCTACCCCTCATCAGTCTACCAACAATATAAATGTCCTTCCCCTCCACATTCTTCCACACCCTTCGTTTTCTAACTCAGCCTTTTGGGCTCCCACCTACCTCCCAGCTCCCACTGAGTCATACTAGTGGGAAGGAGTGCCATCTAGCCACAGCTCACCTACCTATTCTCATGACCCACTTTGCACAAACAAAGCCATTCTACGCTTCAAACAGGTACAAGCACTAACAAGCCACAATGAGTTCTGTCACCTCCTCACATGGCTTTTCTCATCCAAAAATCATTATGTACATCCAAAAATCCTCTGTACTTTTACATCTCAATCATCCCTTTAGGATGATTCAATCTTACCACAACCTAAAGACCCCCAGAGCTACCACAGCTCTCACTGCCTCCACTAACAACTTCTGTGCTACAATCTGTATTAAGCCACTACTACATTCATGTAATATACATACTTACCATGTATGAGTCTACATGGACACATGTATTTGTGAACCAGGTATTTGTGAACAAGTGACTAACAATTCAAACCTTCTAATTTTGTATGAATGGAGCACCTCTAGCACTACCTGACTAGATGTCTCTGTGCCCAGGCACAGCATCACTGCCAGGGAAACAATTTCCATCTCCCAATGCTTCTCCAACGCTTCTTTTCTTAAGATTCACTTATTTATACATGTGTGGTGTGTATTTCATCTGAATGTGTATGTATGTGCACCATGAGCATGCATTGCACATGAAGGCCAGAAGAGTGTGTTGGATCTCCTGGAACTGGAGTTACATGTGATTGCCAGCTGCCACGTGGGTTCTGGAAATTGAACGTAAGTCCTCTCTCTAAAAGAGCAGCCAGTGCTCTTAACTCAACCATCTCTCCAGCCCCCCAAAACTTTTAAGAGTGAGTGAGTTTCTGGATGTAAGGCCCAGTACTGCCCTAGGAGAGGTATTACTGCAAACTGAATAGCAGGCAACTGCTGAAGCAATAAAAAAATAAAATGCAGACATCAAAATGCCTCAGTGGGGTCCAGCACCTGCTGCCATATTTGACAAGCTAAATTCAACGCCCCCCACAGGACTAGCACAGAGAATTGACTTCTACAAGCTGTCCTCTGACTTCCGCATGTGGATACATCCTCATGCACATATACATAAATAATAACAACTAAAAAATAATAAGTCAGGTGTGGTGGCAGACACTTTTAATCTCAACACTTGAGAGGTAGAGACAAGTGGATCTCTGTGAGTTCAAGGCCAGCCTGGTCTACAGAGTGAGTTCCAGGGCAGACAGGGCTATCCAGAGAAATCCTATCTCGAAAAACAAAAATGAATTGTAAAAATCAATGTATCCAATCTGTTCTTAGTAAAATTCTAGAGTTGACCGCTTACTCTTCTCTGCTCTCTTGCCCTCTTTGTCTCTGTCCCTTCTCTCCCCATGCCCCCTTTGCCTCCGCCTGCCCATGGCCGGCCTTTACTTATCCCCCCTTCTACTGTTCTCTCATTAAACCTTTCCACATTGGAAAAAGAAAAATCAGGGGTTGGGGATTTAGCTCAGTGGTAGAGCGCTTGCCTAGGAAGTGCAAGGCCCTGGGTTCCGTCCCCAGATCCAGAAAAAAAAAAAAAAAAAAAAAAAAGAACCAAAAGGAAAAAGAAAAATCTAAGGTTGAAATCTCACATAAAAAAGTAGAGTGTGACACTACAAGTGGTTTCAAAATCTCCTGTGATTTCCTGGCACCAGCTAGGTCTTTTCTTATAGATAACCATACAAGCTCATCCTACTGACAGCGCTCATTTAGGAGATACAGGCAAGACAGCTTCAGAGTAAGAACCTTCAGCCTGATCCTAAAACCTGGAAAGAGGTTGAGAAGGGGAGACTGGAGCTTGAGTTCAAACACATGACAATGGTTTAAACACGGCTACAAAGAAACCCCACGTAAAACCTCTAGGCCTCACACCTCAGGAGACCTTCCAGGGAAGTGGACACACCAGTAAGCTGCTACACTTTTAACTCCACACGGAACTCTGGGTCCTTCCAATTACAGTTGCTTTGGAAGAACCAAGCCTGTTTTAGTTTTGTTTTGGGTTTTTTTTTGTTTTGGTTTGGTTTTTTTGGGTTTTTTGTTTGTTTGTTTGTTTGTTTGTTTTTTTGTTGTTGGTTTTTTTTTTTTTTGTTTTTTGGGTTTTTTTTGAGACAGAGTTTCTCTGTGTATCTCTGACTGTCCTGGAACTCACTCTGTAGAGCAGGCTGACCTTGAACTCAGAGATCTGCCTGTCTCTGCCTCCTGAGTATTGGGGTTAAGTGTGCCATCATGGCTGGCTCTAAAGGAAATTGTCTCAGCTTGCTTTCTAGATGAGGGAGGATATGAGTAAATAAATAAAATCACACACTCTGGAAAGTGGGAACTGATGCAAATGACTTTAACCGAGTCAGCCAGACCCTTGGGCCGCTGTCTTGTTGTCCATGCCTTCAAGCATCAGTAAGATTGCTCAGCTGTCATTCTTACTCCTGCCAGTGTCCCCTTTACAGTAGGCCTCCCCTGTTGCAAATGTCTGGCCCAGATCTGACTTCTCCTTTGTTCTTAAGTAGAGGATTGAACGTAGGGCTTGGCCCTCTCTCTTCTTTGACACTTCGGTTTGTCTTGTCTTATTTAATGTTTTTCATATTATTTTTATCTAGTATGTAAGACTAAAATTCGTATGTAGGCATTCCTGCAAATAATTATCAAATAAAAATAGGACTCTGCACAAAGAGATGGTTCTTTGTTCAGACTTGTATGTTCTTCCAGTGCTTTTTAGCTTGAGGGAAACAGTTCACGGAGTGTCTGTGTGGAGCTAGACTTCTTGGAGAGAAGATCTGTTATGTTCTCAGTTTTTGTTGTTTTGTTTTTGATGCATGATATACGTTGATAAACATAAAACTCTCATTCCCTCTGTATTCTGACACAATTCTTTGCTGTCAGCTTGGTGTCCTAAAAAATTCTACTCAGGGCTGGAGAGATGGCTCAGCGGTTAAGAGCACTGACTGCTCTTCCAGAGTCCTGAGTTCAAATCCCAGCAACCACATGGTGGCTCACAACCATCTGTAATGAGATGTGATGCTCTCTACAGTGTACTTATATATAATAAACTTAAAAAGAAATTCTACTCAGTTCTAATGCTGCCTACTTAAAGACTAAACTGAAAGTCCCTGAGATTGCTTACTTTAGACGTACAAGTGGGATTTTTAGTCAAACACTGGAAAGAGGCTTCTCACCAACGCCCTCGAGTTTACTTGGTCACTGGAGAATATTACACTCATGGTCCTGCAAATGAGGAGAGGCAGGAGGAAGAGTAGGAAGCGCCTGTGCCCCATGACCTCAGCCTGTGCCCCATGACCTCAGCCTGTGCCCCATGACCTCAGCCTGTGCCCTATGACCTCGGCTGGCCTGACGTTTTTAAGAAAACTATGCTGGGTTTTTATGCAGAAGACATTCATGTTCTTTGTCCCATATCTACAACCATCTTGTCTTGGTTTTTGTTTCATTTGGTCTCACTGGAGCCCAGACTGGCCTGGAACTCACTCTGTAGCCTAGCCTCCCAAATTCTGGGATTACATGTGTTAGCCACCAGGACCAGCTACATTCTTTAAAAAAAAAAAAAAAAAAGAGTGTGTGTGCACGCATATGCATACATGAAGAAATTCAAATTTCTTCACCATTTAACTCATTAGTCCAAAGGGTGGTTCGAGCTGCCTGAACAGTAGCAGGCTCCTATCAAACTACACTTCTGTGCCAGACATTTCCAACAGGTGAGGACTACTGCAAAGGGGACACTGACAGTAGTAAGACAACTAGGAGGCCAGAGCATGGCACCAAATGCTCTGTAGCTGAAGTTACAAGCACACTCATGTGGAGGCCAGAGTTGACATTAGGTGTCTTCAATTACTCTACACCTCATCTTTTGTAAGAGGGTTTCTCACAGAACATGGCAGTCACTGGTCCACTAGGCAAGCTAGCTACTGACCTCTGCGGGATCTGACCATCTCCACTCCTACTATTTTGGGGTTACAAACACACCTGATCACACCCAGCCTTGTCCCCACCCCCGTTCCCAGACAGGCACTCTCTATGTAGCCTTGGCTGTCCTGGAACTCACTATGTAGACCAGGTCAGTCTCAAACTCACAGTCACTTGCCTCTGCCAGCCAAGTGCTATGATTAAAGATGTGCACCACAGGGGTTGGAGAGATGGCTCAGTGGTTAAGAGCACTGACTGTTCTTCCAGAGGTCCTGAGTTCAAATCCCAGCAACCACATGGTGGCTCACAACCATCTGTAATGGGATCCAATGCCCTCTTCTGGTGTGTCTGAGGACAGTGTACTCACAAACATAAAATAATAAATAAATCTTAAAAAAAAAAAAAAAAAAGATGTGCACCACAACCAGCCCAGCTTTTTATACTATTTTAAGACTTATTTATGTATTTCACCTGTGTATGTCTGTACATGTGTACAGTGGCAGCAGAGGCCAGAGGAGAGCATCAGATCCCCTAGAACTGGAGTTACAGATGGTGTGAGCCACCTTATAGGTGCTGGGACCCCAAACACAGGACTTCTGGGAGAGCAGTCAGTGCTCCAGCCCAAGTCATCTCTCTAGGCCATGCCCAGCCTTTTTAAGGAGATGCTGGGGATCCAGGCTCAGGTCCTCATGCTTTAGTGCCAGACACTTTATCAACTGAGCAATCTCTTAAGTCTTTAAGGGTAGTTTTTTTTAAAAAGATTTATTTTTGTATGAGTACAGTGTTGCTGTCTTCTGACACACCAGAAGAGGGCATCAGATCCCATTACAGATGGTTGTAAGCTACCATGTGGTTGCTGGGATTTGAACTCAGGACCTCTGGAAGGGCAGTCAGTGCCCTTAACCATCTCTCTCTGTCTAGCCCCCTTAAGAGTAGATTTTGATTCATAGGTACTAGTGTCACAGAAAGAATGTCTCTAGAAACAGAAAATATATACTTCATTCACTTTGGGCAAACATCCTGTAAGGTAAACTGTATTGGTAAGCTGTTATGTCTTGTTTGAGCTCATTGAGAACCTAGTTCTGGAAGCAAGGTTGCCTCCCACCCCCATTTCAGACCCAAATATGTTTGTCTCACAGTGTTCACCAAGGCCTATATTTTTGGAGATGGATTAGCCCCCATAATTCTGCAACAGGAAAGAAGAGTAGCAAGATTGCCCAAAAGTAAAATTATTGTGCCCTCAAGAATAGGTAAAGGTGAACCATTTCCAACAGAGGTTGCTATCACTTATCCATGATATAAGTGCCTGTCTTTGGAAACAGAATCCACAAGTTCAGCCTGCCATGGGATGCCCATTTGTGGAGAGAAAGCTCAATAAGGAACTACACAGCTAGCTGGCTGCCTTGAAGGACTTTCTCCAGTCGATTTCCTCTGGACATTCATAAGCCCCTGAACCCACAACTGTACCTTGCTGCTGTTATTTTACTTGGAAACCTCACCCTACGGGACACTGCTCTGGTGGGACTCTCTCTAACCTCAACTCCAGTCAACGGGGGCTTCCCCAGTCAGATTTTTTTCCTTAGCTTTATTTTTATTTTATGTGTAGGGGTATTTTGCATGTATGTTTGTGAACCATGTGTGTGCCTGGTGCCCTCAAGGGTCAGAAGAAGACATTATTAGATCATCTGGAACTTGAGTTGCAGATGGTTGTGAGCCGCCATATCAGTGCTGGGAACTGAACCCAGGTCCACTGGAAGAGCAATTGCTCATAACCACTCAGGCATCTCTCCAGAGCCCAGTTAATTTCTACTAGATGCTTTAAGCATCCAATGTAAAGATGACTTACTATCAACTATCAATGTATCTGTCACTATTTATTCTTTACTATCAACTATCAATGTATCTGTCACTATTTATTCTTTTACTTTGGCTTGCTATATGCCTAACTCACTCAGTCACAGCCCAATTTATGGCAACTGTAGATCACTCCCCAGACTGTACAGAATACATCCTTAGCCACAGAACAGGGTGTCCTCCTAGATAAGTGGTTCTCAACACGTGGGGTGTGGCCCAGGGTCACATATCTTGCATATTAGATATTCATGATTCATAACAGTAGCAGAATTAGTTATGAAATAGCAGTGAAAATAACTTTATAGTTGGCAGTCACCACAACATGAGAACTGGATTAAAGGGTCACGGCATCAGGAAGGTTGAGAACCACTGGCCTAAATAGTGGGTATAAGCACTATTAATGAATCTGGAGCAGTTTAATATCTTTTTAGATGGAAAACAACGTGCTTTAAAGTGATCCTTCGAAGTTTTCTACAATAAATGCTGGTTATACTCAAAAGTGTCTTAGATTTATGTCAGTTTATACTTGAAGAACCACTCTTCACCCTTGTCAGTTTTCTAAAGTCTGTAGTGATTTGAGACACTGAACTCTAGGAAAAGATAGACAAGACATCAAATAGAGATGGTAATGCCACATGAACTCCCTTGTCTGATTCCCAGGCAGAACACAGGATTCTCCCAGACCACACAAGGCATACAAGGCATAAGAACCAGAGAAGGATAAATGCTATCCCTTCAGATTCTGGCAAAACCATTTCCGTTGGATTTAAGATAATGAGGCTAAGCCTGTTGGCAGTTCATGCCTATAACCCCTGTACTAGTGAGGTCTGTAAGCTTGAGGACAACCTACACTTCCTAACAAATTCCCCACATGGGAAATAGTAAGATATTGTCTCAAAAGAACAAATATGGGGATAACCATTTTTTGTTTGTTTTTTGAGACAAGGTCTCACTAAGTTGGCCTAAAACTTGCTATGTAGACAAGACATGAACTACCAGTGAATGTCTAAAAGAACTGAATTATCTTAAACTCATTCATTCCTTCAGTAAATATTCCAGTGCCTACCTTGTGCAGGAAATAGAAAAGAACATACAAATCCTCCTCCAGCCAAAGCTGGAAACAGACACTCATACAGTGGTGGGGTTAGTTAATGCCTAGGCCAGAGAACAGTATGAGTGGAGCAAACACCACACTGGGGAGGACCTTGTTGGACCTTCTGAGTGGAAGTATAACTCCCTAGAGAATCTTTTAAGTATGTTGCAGGATCTGGGCTTGGGAGGAAGGGAACAAACCTAGGGCTTTAATTATGCTAGGCAAGTGCATATGTGATATCTTTAAAGATGGCTCTGCCTAGGCTAGCCATGATAGTTCACACCTTTAATCCCAACATTCAGGAGGCAGAGGCAGGCAGATCTCTGTGAATTCGAACAGTGAGTACCAGGACAGCCAGGGCTACCCAGAAAAACCCTGTCTTGAATACACACACACACACACACACACACACACACACACACACACACACACACACACACACGATGGCTCTGCTTGCTTCATGGGTAATGGAGAAAAGTAGACAATGGAGACTATTGCAGAAGCTTAGGACATAACAAACTTCACTTTGAACCTTTGGCAAAAGTTGGGATTGACACAACCACGTTAGAGACTTTAAGCAGAAGTATTTCTCAATTTAATAAAAAAAAAAAAAAAGCCAAACAAAAATAAAAACAGGACTTCATTAAAACTGTAACTATTGCAAAGTAGTGGTGGCACACACCTTTAATCCCAGCACTTGGGAGGCAGAGGGAGGCAGATCTCTGTGAGTTCAAGGCTAGCCAAGTCTACAAGAGTGAGTTCCAGAACAGCCAAGGTTACACAAAGAAATCCTGTTTTGAAAAAAAAGCAAAAAACAAAAAACAAAAAATAACCATTAATGTCAACTCTGTTATTTAAATAGTTGGTTAATAAAGTACTGCTAATTCTATGGTTAACAAGGGTATTTGTTGGGGTTGGGGATTTAGCTTAGTGGTAGAGCGCTTGCCTAGCAAGCTCAAGGCCCTGGGTTTGGTCCCCAGCTCCGAAAAAAAGAAAAGAAAAAAACAAAACAAAAACAAAAACAAAAAAAAAAAAAACAAGGGTATTTGTTAAGCATAATATAATAAACCTAACTAAAGAGAAGCTTGTTTGTTTTGTTTTTTGAAAAACAGTCTCTCAAATTAGTAGCCCTGGCTGTCCTGGAACTTGCTAAGTAGACCAAGCTGGCCTCAAACTCAGAGATCCACCAGCCCTGCCTCCTGAGTGCTTGGAGGAAAGGTGTCAAATCTGAACATGAAAAATTATGACCTGAAGACTAGGTTTCATGTGAGTGCACTTTTAAAGACTTTAGGAATATGCTTTGTGATAACAGTAATTCACTTTTGATCTGATTTGAATGGTATCTGATAATTAAGCCGTGGCATGAATATCATTTAAAATACTTTGTCACTCTTAAGATTTTATAAACAGCCTGAGTTCCTTCATCTTTGCACTAAGCAGAAAGCAGTTAGTAGCATGATGCCTACATGGATGAGAACGGGCCAAGAAAATACCCTTTTCACGGTAGCAGTACAGCAAGATGGCTGAACTGACACAACTTGGAAACCAGTTACCATTTCAGAGCACCAGTGAATGAAGTGGCCCTGCCTGGCTCAGGGAGGACAGGGGCAGGAATACAAAGTAACAGAGTGACACAGAAGAATAGACTTGAAATCCACCATACCAGAATGGATGGATGTTCCTTTCTCTTTGCCTCCCCAACCACCAACCACCTTAAGGCAATTGAAAACTACATGTTTAAATAAGCATATTAAAAACTCAAGGCACGGGGCTGGGGAGATGGCTCAGCAGTTAAGAGCACTGACTGCTCTTCCAGAGGTCCTGAGTTCAATTCCTAGCAACCACATGGTGGCTCACAATCATCTGTAATAAGATCTGATGCCCTCTTCTGGTGTGTCTGAAGACAGCTACAGTGTATTCTATTCATAAGACAAATAATTCTTTAAAAAAGAAAATAAAAAAGAAAGAAAAACCTCAAATCACAACTTTTGTCTAATACCAGAGGAATAGATAATAAATGTGTCAGATCTATTTTAAAATAGTCTCTGACATACACTTACATACCATTTAATTATTTAATTTTAAAATCTTTGTGTGGCATGTGTGTTTTAAGATAGTACCTCACTATGGAGCCTAGACTTGCCCAGAACTCATTAGATAAGCCAAATTGGCCTTGAACCTGTGGTGCTCTCCTCCCCCCTGATTGCCAGGATTACAAGTGTATGCCCTAAATCTAGGATTTAAAGTGCTACAGCTAGGCTAAAGGCTGACAAGTATTTACATTAACTCTCAAAAAGTAGGGCCTGTGAGACTGCTCAGCAGGGAAGGCATTTGCCTCAAAGCCTGACTACCAAAGTTCAATCCCCAGAACCCACATGGTCAGAGAGAACAAACTCCCACAAGCTGTCTTCAGATCCACACAGACACAAATAAACAAATGTAAGAAATAAATGTAAAAAGTAAAGCTTAGGCTGCGCGGTAGTGTGCACCTTTAGTCTTAGCACTTGGGAGATATGCAGGCATATCTGAGTTCATGGCCAGCCTGGTCTACAGAATGAGTTCCAGGATACCAAGACAGCCAGGACTGCACACCATTTTTGAAAAACTGAAGAAAAAAAAAAGGGATTTACCTATCAAACACTAGCCATTAAAATAACTGAAATCCTTTATTTCAATTAAGTATAACTATACTTTAACATTTCAAAATTTGAGAGAAAATGTATACAAAGGCTGAGGAGCTCACTTGCTCTGATACAAAGCATCACATAAACTAAGCAGGGTGGGACAAACCAGTAATCCCAGCTCTGAAGAGGTACAGCTGGAGGGTCAAAAGTTCAAGGTCACTATAGGACCACCTCACAGGCAGCCTAGCAAATAGTATTTACTTTAAATGAGAAAAGGGTAAGAGAAGGGAGCGAGAAAAGAGGGAAAAGATATACATGGTATGGTTTGTTTGGTTGTTTGGTTGGGCTTTTCCAAGACAGGGTTTCTCTGTGTAACAATGCTGGCTGTCCTGGAACTCACTGCAGACCAGGCTGGCCTTATACTCAGAGATCTGCCTGCCTCTGCCTCCCGAGTACTGGGAATAGAGCTGTGTACCACCACCACCTGGCTATAGTTTGCTTTCTTAAGAGTAGATGGCCTAAAGCTATGGTGACAACCTTCCCCCCTTTTCATTCTGTACTGTAGATTGAACCCAAGTCCTCACCTGTTAGGCAAGTGCCCTATCACTAAGCTACATGCTCTAGTCCTTGAATATTTTTGATTAACAGTCCTCCTGCTTCAGACTATTGAGTAATGGCTCCCAGATGTGTGCCTTCAGCATGGTCAGCACTGCCCTCCCTCAAAGGCTAAGGCTTTCTCGGATGACTTGCTCCCTATGGTCAGAAAACCCACACAGAGCTGTACCATTCTCTAGCTGGCTTTCATTACTACATGACACACTTTTTCTAACACATTTTAAACTGCTGCATATTCCTAAATAATACTGTTAAAGTTGAATATAAATGTCCTAAGGGTGCCACTGAATCTTACATTCGTATAGCATTTCCACTCAGTCTCAGACAATAATGCTATACCATCCATTCCTATATTGAACACCAAATCCAAATATCTACCTTTTTAACAAATTGAGTTTTAAAAAAGCATCAGATTTTTAGAAAATACAATTAAGGGGGTCACCTGCTCACTTTCCCTAATTTTGCCCTAAATGTATCGGCACCAACCATGCCTTCCTTTATGGTCAAAGAACCTGTAAGATATCATTACAAATAAGACCTAAAATTCATAACTGAAAATAAAAAGACAAACTATGCTTCATGAAGCTTAGCTCCAAATTCTGACTAAAGAGTTCTCCCAAAAACTGTTCCAGCTCCATGGATCAACAGTCCATAGCAGTTGTCTTCTCTCACCCCACCCCTTTTTGAGGCCAGCGGACTTGGGGCTGGAGTGGTTAAAAGCAGAGGACCCGAGTTCTGTCTTCAGCACCCAAGTCCGGTGGCTCAAACCACCTGTAACTCTAGCTCCAAGGGATCTGACTCCCTCTGTCTGGGCCCTAAGAGCACACCCTACCCCAACAGCCCCCCCCCACTTAGTTTTCTTAATGTGTGCACTTTCCTCCCTAGGAATGTATCACAGTGACCTATAGAGGATACTCAAAGATATAATGTAGTTTAAAGTGCTTCAGATCAGCAATGGCAAAGCATAAACTAATGAACCTCTCTTTTTAATTTAGTCCCCATGACTGACTCATGTAACTTGCAGTAAGCTCAGAAATCGCTACTGTGCTGTATTCCTATCAGCCAGCAAAAATCGTTGTTTTGGTTGTTCTGTTTTCTTTACCCAGAAAAAAATGAAATCTATCTCTAAAGAGCATTGGTGTGCGTGTTCTGAAGTCCTATAATGCCTGCTCTTATCAAAATAACTACTACAGAACTATGGAATGGCTAACAAAAAGTGAAAATTAAGACTTTGGGGGTAACAATCGCTTCAGTCCCTCCCTAGTTAAGTATCGCTCATTAACTTGAAGGAGTTAGTTCAACGCTAAGCACAAGTATGGCCAAAAAAAAAATTATATATATATATATATACATATATATATATATATATATATACACACACACACATACCCACACACATATACATATACATACACATATACATATGTGTATGTATATATATATATATATTAAATTTTTGAAAAACCCGCTATCTTAAACTCTTTCTCTCCCTGTTGCTGGAGACTGAACCCAGATCTTTATGCATGCTAGAGTTCTCCTGCTGAGCTACTCAAGCAACCCAACGCTCTCTCTCAATGCCCATGCACGGTAGCAGTGAAGGCGGCAAGTGAAAAAAAAAAAAAATTCCAGAAACCTGACCTTGCTCACAAGTCGACTACTTCTGCACTCCTCCTCCCCCTAGTGTCCCCGCCAGCCGGTTCCCGCAGTCCCAAGTGCTCAGTCTGCCTGTTCTAACATCTGCCTGGCAATGAGTGACTGACAGGCGACTGGAGGGTCCGACAGGAGGTGGCCGGAGAAATACTGAGGCCCAAGACTCGAGAAGGCGGAGGGAGGCGACAGCTTTCGCAGCGAGAGGGTCGGGCGTTAGAAACTGAAGGGGTCAAGGCCTGCGAGGAGCAGAGGGACAGGGCAGGGAAGAGCGGAAGGGCTGGCAAGCTTGGAGGGGGACACCGGGGCTGAGAGGCCCGGCAGGGTGCGGACTCACGTTCTCCCACCAGCAGGATCCGCACGTCTTTCTTCATGTCGGAGGCTCGCAGGGGCCGCACTCGGCCCGCACGCATGGAGCGCACGCCTCACGCCGGGAGCGCCCAGCCCGTGGCGCCGCTCTCCCCGCGCTACTGCCGCCTCCTGCCAGCCTCTCAGGCCTCTGCGCCGGAATCTCGGCCGCCAGGACCTGCGGCACCGACTCCTCCGCTGACGCTCCGCTTCGGAGCCGGGGCAAGCCAGCTCCGCCTCCTCCGGCTCCGCGGACGCGGGCGGCGGCGGCGAGGACGACGGCGTGCGGCGAGGGACAAGCGCTTTCGGAACGTCAACGCTCTCATGTATGGAACAGCGCCCCTGCAGGCAGACTGACGGTAACGCAAAACCCGGAAGGATCTCCCGCCGCACTCAGGACACTGCCAGAGGATGTAAGTGGCAGATTTCTTAGATCCCATTTGTTTTACAGAACAAGAACAGAACAGTTCCTTATCCAAGGTCACACAGCAGGAGCTTGGTGGTGAATCGGAGATCTCTTCACTAAACAGCAAGGTCCAGGAGGGCAAGTGACCTGCCTACCTGGTTTTCAGCTGTGTTCACACTGTTGCACTTACCTCTCAAAAATATTGAACAAAGTCACTGGCTCCCAGGGTGGGTACACTTCCCAGAGCCCATCACCTGTTTTTTCTTCTTCTTCTTCTTCTTCTTCTTCTTCTTCTTCTTCTTCTTCTTCTTCTTCTTCTTCTTCTTCTTCTTCTTCTTCTTCTTCTTCTTCATGTACTATTTTGTATATTTGTCTATGACATGTGCATTTGAGTATGCATGGTGAGGTCAGAGGACAGTCCTGAAGAACTGCTACTTGGCTGGGCATTATGGCACAAGCCTTTAGTTCTGGCACTGAGAGGCACTTTGGATCCAGGGGTCAAACTCAGGTCATTAGACTTGAACAGAAAGCACTTTTACTGGAGACCATATCACAGCCCAATAAATTACTTTTTTTTAAAAGTAGGACAAGATAGCTCATGCCTGTAATCTCAGCATCTAGGAGGCTGAAGTAGAAGGATTGCCATGAATTTGAGGCCAGCCTGGGCTATAGAGTGAGACCTAAGCAGGCGCAGTGTTTCAAACCTAAAAATGGTGGAGACAGGAAGATTAAGCCATCAAAGCTATCCTCATCCACACCAGAGAAACTTCATGCCAGTGGGGCTATAAGAGACTTTGCCTCAAAACAGCACACACACCAGAAATTATGCATGTTTTATTCGTATGTGAAAATAATTTAAAGGGTTTCTTTTTTTTTTTTTCTATTTTTCGGAGCTGGGGACCGAACCCAGGGCCTTGCGCTTCCTAGGCAAGCGCTCTACCACTGAGCTAAATCCCCAACCCTAAAGGGTTTCAAATGTTTACATAATCTCCATTTCTTCCAGAAGTCACACGGTTTGCAGCAGTTCAGAGACACTGAGCAGTTTCCAGGGTTTCAATCCAGATTCCATCACCCAATAGCAACGTGATCCTGAGTAAGGCCTTTTGCTTCCCCGAGCCTATTCCTCTTCTGTGCACGGCACTGGTTGTGATTCCTTCTTCCCAGGTGGTTGCAAAGAAAACATACAATTTCGCCATGTCCAGCATTTGTGGCAAGGCCAGGTTGTACTCTTGGTCTCAGGCAGCATGATGATCAGACAAGTCCATGAAAAGTTCTTCACAGGCTTGAAGGCAAATGTCCTAGGTTCACTACTACACTCCTCATCTTAGTTGTCAGGTAGGTAGGTAGGTAGATAGATAGATAGATAGATAGATAGATAGATAGATAGATAGATGCCATGTTTCCCACCTAGATGATACTGGACTGAACCTCTGAAACTGTAATTTAGCCCCCAATTACATGTTGTCCCTTATAAGAGTTGCCTTGGTCATGATGTCTCTTCACAGAACTAAAACGGACAGACAGACAGAATTAGAAGGAAACTCTTTCTTAAAAAGTGTCTGGGAGGGCAGGTGTGATGATATAAACCATCCCAGTAGCCTAGAAGTTGGAACAGGACCACTAGTTGGGAGCCAACCTGAGCTACTCAATGAGACCCTGTCTCAAACAAACCCCAAATGATACGACAAAAAGGTGAGATGGGAAGGCACATCTCTTACACACAGGAAGATGTCCCTAGGAGGGTAGCTGCAAAGAAGATCGAAGGACTCTGTTTCCTCTCTACTAAATGGAGATGTCAGACCCTTCCTTGCAGAATTGCTTAGAGCAATCTCGTGAGGTAATATCCAAGTGCTCCACTACTTTCTGATGGAGTCACCTCCAGATAAACCCACTGTAAACAGAACTCCCATACATCTAACCTTCCAGGCTGTACATTTAAGTAACACAGTGGTTATCTCCCGATCTCAGAGCTGAGACTTGCTGCTTCCGTCCTGCCCATTACTAACCCACAAAGGCATCAAAAATGCAGAATTCTGAATTACAATTCTATTAACCATGTTGTTACTTTGGCACTATGATACATTTCATTTTAGCCAAAAGATAAACAATTGACACTACTACAGATTTTTTTTTTAATGTATGTGGAAGTGGTGACACATGCCTTTAATCCCAGTACTCAGGAGGCATCAACAGGCAGGTCTCTAAGAGTTCTGTGCCGGTCAAAGCTACATAAAGAGACCTTGAGTCAAAACAGGTCAGCAATAAATAAATAAATAGGTAAATAAGTTAATAAATAAAAGTATGTCAAATCACAATAAGTCAGAGACTATACTTTATATCTGAATAATGTACTATAAAGCATTTTAGGGGTTGGGGATTTAGCTCAGTGGTAGAGTGCTTGCCTAGCAAACGCAAGGCCCTGGGTTCGGTCCCCAGCTCTGAAAAAAAGAAAAAAAAGAATTTTAGGTAGGCATGTCCCCATGTCATTTATCCTGGAACACAAGAGGCAGGGGCTGGCAGATCTCTGTGAGTTCAAGACCAACATAGTCTATAAAGCAAGTTCCAGGACATCCGGGCTACACAGAGAATCCTTCTCTTGAAAAACAAAAACCGGGGTTGAGGATTTAGCTCAGTGGTAGAGCATTTGCCTAGCAAAAGGCCCTGGGTTCGGTCCTCAGCTCCGAAAAAAAAAAAAAGAAAGAAAAACAAAAACCAAAGAATGTGTTTTTTGAGTGTGTGGTGAGTGTATGTGTGTTTAATACAAATACGCATGCCCATTCTCAGGTTACTGGAAGTCAGAAGTCACAGTCAGAAGCCTTCCTCTGTCACTGTCCACCTTAGTTTTGCCTGAGAGAGGGTCTGTCACTCAAGCTAGAACTCACTGATTTCACTAGACTACCTGGACAGCAAGCCACTCTGGATTTGCCTGTCCCCACACCCCTCCACCCTCCAGCCCCTGACCCCCACCCACTATGCCGAGTGATGCAGGACTTTTTATGTGGATGCTGGGAATCTGAACTCAGGTCTTTATTTCTATGGAGCAAGCCCTTTACCCACTAAGCTGTTTTCCAAGCCTCAAAACTTTTTTTTTTTTTAAAAAAAGCTACACAAATCCCGGCTCATTAATCACAAAGGCCTTTTGAAGAAGAGCAAGACTTGAGGCAACACTCTGCAGAGGGTTATGACCCGAGGAGCTCTCTGCACCACTGCACTTGATAGCAGCACTGATTCTAATTCTGCAGGGCTCCCACTGGAATTAAAAAGAGAAGCCTTCACGATGTTGTAGATGTGTGCTGGCTAAAAGCTCTGACATTTTTATCAAGGGAAAAAGTCTGCTAGGCAGAGATCTATGGAGAAAAAGATCTGGGAAGACGTCAGAGATGTTACTATGAAGAAGCACTTTGTAACTTTGTAACTAACACTTACTTTAAAATCTAAGCAGACCCGCCAGAATGGATCAGCAGTTAAAAGCACTGGCTGTTCTTCCAGAGACCCAAGTTAGATTCCCAGCATCCACATGGTTGCTCATAGTGGTCTGTATCCCCAGGTTCAGGTGACATAGTGCCTTCTTCTGGCCTCTGAAAGCATTGAACATGCACCACACAATACAGAGACATACATGCAGGCAAAAACTCACACACATAAAATAAAATAAAATAAAATAAAATAAAATAAAATAAAATAAAATAAAAAACAATCCAAGATGAATGTGCATAATCACAACACTCAAGAGGCTGAAGCTGGAGGACTGTGAGTTTAAGGTCAGCCTGGACTCCATGTTGTTTCAAACAAAACATCAAAAATCCAGACCCACAGGAAGGAAGCAATAGCAAGCAATTTCTTTTTTTTTAAAGATTTATTCATTTATTATATATAAGTACACTGTAGCTGTCTTCACACACACCAGAAGCGGGCATCGGATCTCTTTACAGATGGTTGTGAGCCACCATGTGGTTGCTGGGAATTGAACTCATGACCTCTGGAAGAGCAGTCGGGTGCTCTTAACCGCTGAGCCATCTCTCCAGCCCAGCAATTTATTTTTTTAAAGATTTAGTGTGTGTGTGTGTGTGTGTGTGTGTGTGTGTGTGTGTGTGTGTGTGTGCTATCTGCATGTATACCTGTGTGCCAGAAGAAGGTTACTGACTGGGACTTGAACCCAGGACCTCTGGAAGAGCAGCCAGGCCTCTTAATCTCTGAGCTATCTCTCCAGCCCAGTAGCAAGCAATTCAATTTTACCTGGCAATATTTATGGATGAATATAAATCAAGGCCAGCACTTCATTAAAGGGGAGAAAAGGGAGTCTGACCTGCTGGAGTTTCTGTCACTTGCAGTGTATGATTCTCAGTACACTCCCCCTCTCTCTCCCTGTCCCTGAACTGTTGTGACCCCCCATGGCTAGCCTTGAGCCTATGTCCTTCCCATGATGTTAACAAATGTGCACTGGAGGTCACTCAGAATTTCCCCTAAAGATAGCATGGATGGTTAAGAGCAGGGAATTCAGACTGGAGAGATGGTTCAGCGGTTAAGAGCACCAACTACTCTTCCAGAGGTCCTGAGATCAATTCCCAGCAACTACATGGTGGCTCACAACCATCTGTAATGAGACCAGATGTCCTCTTCTGGCATGCAGGTGTACATGAAGACAGAGCACTCATATACAGAAAGTAAATAAATACATATTAAAAACAAAAACAAAAAACCAATCCTCTAACATTAAAAAAAAAAAAAAAGAGCAGGGAATTTGGAGTCCCCCTGCTCCTTGGTTCTGCTTGGTTCATCAACTCTGCCAATTACTTGCTGAGCATTATTAGTCAAATTATTTAACATCTCTGTTGCCTCAGAGGCCAAATAGACATAACAGTAGGACATATTATGTGATAGAGTTAAGAGAATTCAATCATCTTATGTAATAAAAAAATCCCTAAAATAATGCCTTATGGATAGGAAATAATATTTTTTAATATTTTATTTATTTATTATATATGAGTACACTGTAGCTGTCTTCAGACACACCAGAAGAGGGCATCAGATCTCACTACAAATGGTTGTTAGCCACCATGTGGTTGCTGAGATTTGAACTAAGGACATTTTGGAAGAGCAGTCGGTGCTCTTAATCACTGAGCCATCTCTCCAGCCCCAGGAAATAATATTTAAATACTGAGTATAAAATAAATCCTGAGGGAAATAGGTAATTCCTCCTCTTCTTCCTCTTCTTCCTCCTCTTCTTCCTCCTCCTCTTCCCCCTCCTCTTCCTCCTTTGATCTGTTTTGAGACAGGGTCTCTCTATGTAGCCCTGGCAGTCCTAGAACTCAATACTTAGATCTCAAGAGTTCCATCTGCCTCTCACCTCACCCCACCCCTCCCAGGGCCATGTGCCACCACACTCAGTTAAAGGAGGCTACTTGTACCTCTCCAAGTCTGAGGATCTAGCCCCATGATGAAATACACACAAAACACAAGGCAGAAGGCATTGTTGGCAGTGAAACCTACTGTGGGCATATGGCAGATTTATTGGAGTGTACTAAACAGATCGGATTATTCCAAGAAGACCTGTTGGCAGGTAGACTGCACTGGTAGAATTTTTCTCCAGTGTGCTAAAGGGGAGCTTTCCTGTCACAAGTCAGGCCATGGGAGGGACCACTGGGAAGTGAGAGAAAAGTGCCTCTTCCTGGAGACATGAGGATCTCTCTTTTACACCTATCAAAGAGAACACCTGGAGTCCCAGGAGGCTGTTACACCCCAGGCTTGTAGGCAGGCCTGCTACACTGGGCAGGACAATGGCTTCATCGCTGATCCTCACCAGCCTGGGCAAGAGGCCAAATGGAACTTGGGTTGGCTTCAGTCCCACCCTTCCGACCCATCTATCTTCGGTTCTCTATTAAACCCCAAGGAGCACCGATCGGTTAACTACCTTGTGTTCCTTCACGTTTTCCTCTTCTCAGTGCTGGGGACTGACGAGGGGCCTTGCACACACAAGCCTTCTACCACCAAGTCACAGCCTGAATCCCCTTCTCACCTTTCCTGTGGTGAAGCAGAACCTCACCACATCACCCCAAGCCAGCCCCAAACTCACTCCGTACCTAAATGGGTGCTGAGCTTGCAATCCTCCTGCCTCCCTCTCTCAAGGAACTGGGATTGTAATCTGTGCCTCCAGGACCCTGTGGGGCACCTCTCCTCCATTTCTGTTGTTTAAGAAGGCTGATTGCTTTCCTATCATGCCTGTTCTGGTGAAGCAAAAAAAAAAAAAAAAAAAAAAAAAAAAATCCAAAGCCTGGGTCTCTCTAAGCTTTCAGCAAAGTTGATCTTGGTTCAATGTTTAAATATCCATGTCCTCTACACGGACCTGGGAAGGAAAACTACTGAATGGAATCTGTCTGTAGAGACTGACTGGACAATTAGACTTTCAGTCCTGTGAAGAGATTAGAATGTGGCAGGTCCAGAGAGGCTACTTATTCTGGACTAAGTTCTGTCCTCTGGGACAGACCTTGCCAGAACTAACATCTTGTGACAGATTTTTAAAAAAAAATTTTTTTAGAGGGGCCGGAGAGATAGCTTAGTGGTTAAGAGCATTGGCTGCTCTTCCAGAGGTCTTATTCCTTCCAGAGATTCAATCCCAAGCACCCACATGGCAGCTCACAACTGTCTGTAACTCCAGTTCCTGGGGATCTGACACCCTCACACAGACATACATGCAGTCAAAACACCAATGCACATAAAATAAAAATAAATAAATTTTAAAAAAATGTCTGTGGTGGCATATACCTTTAGTCCCAGCACTCAGGAAGCAGAGGCTGGCAGACCTCTAAGTTGGAGGCCAGCCTGATCTACAGAGTGAGTTCCAGGACAGCCAGGGCTACACAGATCCTATCTTGAAAAACCCAAACAGACAAAAATAGCTTTTAGAATCTATTGCCTCAGTAAGCAACTATCTTCTACCCATCTGTATCTAAGAATGCCGTCAGGTAGTATTTTGAGCCTATGGAAAGGTTTTCTATATATCTTCATCTCCTATACCCACCCTTGCCTTGGTTTATGACTTTCTCTTTTTTCTGTGGAACTATAAAAACTTTATGAAGCTGATTCCACACTGGAACATGAATTTGGAGTAACTTAAATCTGTGTTCCTGGGGCCAGTCACTCAGAATGGCTCCTGAATAAACTGATTCTTACTCCCTTTAAGATAAGAGCTGTGGTTTTGTGTCCCAAGGGTCAGGCTCCAGAGGACAAAGTGTCTGTTTGCTTGATTTGGCTTGAGGGTGTATCACTGACCACATTTACTTATTAAAAGGGACTTCTTTGTAACTGTGTTGGGAGAAACTTTTCAAACAAAACCTCATCGATTGATTAGGAAGAATCCAGTTTTTTTCTGAGTCTTTTTTAGGATCCTCCAAGTCCACTGGAAAACAAGTCCTCTTGATAAAGAAATAATTAATATTGAGAAACCTATCTGACCTCCTCCCCTACAAATAGCCTGAATTTCCTATGAGGCACTTAAAGGCACAGACTGAATTCTGCATTTCTTCTCCATTGCTTTGTCAGCTGTTCAGCACTAAGCAAGTAGCACAGCATCTCTGAGATGCATAACCTCGCCTACACAGCAGAGCTATCTCAGGGCATCTCTTTGAGAAGGGAACGGTGCAGGCAAAGTGTTCATCATATTTCTCGACATGGAGTGTGCGCTCCCACATCACACCCAACAGCACATTGCGAACTCTCGTTCTGTTTCCAAGGGCAAAGTGATTAGCCTGCCCACAACGCTGTAAACTCTAAAAGGCAAGTGGGTATAATTTTTTTTAGCAATATTTATTTTAGGGCTGGAGAGATGGCTCAGTGGTTAAGAGCACTTAAACTTGCCTTGGCTTAATCTTTAAAAAAAAGAAATATTTATTTTATGTATGTGAGTACACTGTTGCTGTCTTCAGACACACCAGAAGAGGGCATGAGATCCCATTACAGATGGTTGTGAGCCACCATGTGGTTGCTGGGAATTGAACTCAGGACCTCTGGAGGAGCAGTCAGTGCTCTTAACTGCTGAGCTCCCAATGAATATAAGTTTAATTACCTTAACTACATTAATTCTTTTTTCTGACTTAGATGTACCAACCAGTGATTCTCAATACTATGTAGGGCACAGGATATTTGTGAAAAACAAAAAATTCCATGGACAGTTAATTGATAATTTTTTGCTTACTCCAGAAATCACCAGAATTAAATATATATAGTAATGAAAAAGAACAGTATATGTCATTCAGTGTAGACAGAGTTGGTACCAGGACTTTTCTCACATTCTAAAATTGGAAGATTCTCAGGTTCTTCCTATGAAATTCATGATGTGTGCACATAACCTAGTCCCATCTTCTTTCATTCACTGATACACCTTAAGATATGCGATTTCTTCTAATTTCACCTAAATGATAGATTATATCATTTAGGAAATAATGACCAAAAGTCTATATATGGTCATTATGGGTCTAATTTGTTCTATTTTTTTGTTGTTGTTGTTGTTACTGGTTTTTGAGACAGGGTTTCTCTGTGTAGCCCTGGCTGTTCTAGAACCAGCTATAGAGAGCAGGCTGGGCATGAACTCAGAGATCTGCCTGCCTCTGCCTCCTGAGTGTCACCATGCCTGGCTGCTTTCTAAGTATTCTTTTTTTTTTTTTTAGCTGGGGACTGAACCCAGGGTCTTGCGCTTGCTAGGCAAACGCTCTACCACTGAGCTAAATCCCCAGCCCCCTCTAAGTATTCTTGATTCGTAGTTGGTTCACTATGGAGATTTAAACAGAACCTGATAATAAATACTGAGGGCAGAATGAAATAGAAAGATAGATGATAGATAGATAGATAGATAGATAGATAGATAGATAGATAGATAGACAGACAGACAGACAGACACACACACACACACATACACACACAATATTGATACTGGGAGTATCAGTTGATAAACTGGGAGTAACAAGTTGATGTTATAAAGGATTTACCAATAAACTTGCTTAGGAACTATTAAATTTTACAACGCTGCCTCCACTATAACTTCAAGATAAGCTACTAAAAAGGCTTGTTAGAAACTGTAGAAAGGGAAATTTTGTAACTCTAATATAATTGAAGCTTAGGCCTGTTGAGAAACAACAACAACAACAACACCCTTTCTGTTAAGATTTGTACACCAAGATGCAGCCAGTTACCTTCCATTCCTATAGAAGGAGACGCCCTGGCTCACAACCTGTCAATATGTCCATCCCCACACATATCAAAGAAAATGCCTTTGGTGCTGTCCTTAATCTCAGCTCTCTTGAGGTAGAACCAGGTGAATCTCTGAGTTAGAAGTCAGTCTGAACTAAATAGCAAATTCCAGGACAGCAAGGGCTACCTAGAGACTGCCAAAAAAAAAAAAAAAAAACCAAAAAACACCAAGGTGACAGTACTGGGTTAATAGCTGTCATTGATGAAGTTCAGGTGTTCTGGTTCTGTTATCAGGAAAGGCAGAGGACAGAACCTAGGGCTTTGTGCATGCAACGTAGACTCTATCGCTAAGTCACACCCCAGCCTGGGTATGATTTTAAAGCAATAAATTCATGGAACTTATTAAAAAATATTTATTTAATGTATATGGGTACACTGTAGCTGTCCTCAGACACACCAGAAGAGGGCATCGGATCCCATTACAGATGGTTGTGAGCCACCATGTGGTTGCTGGGAATTGAACTCAGGACCTCTGGAAGAGCAGTCGGTTCTCTTAACCGCTGGTCCATCTTTACCTGTCCTCGTGGAACTATTATTGCACGACAATGACTAAATAACATATATCCCTTCTGCTTGTGGGTCCTTAAGGTCACTATATGCTTCAAAGATCACTCTAAGACCCACTGAACTCAGCACAGCTACGACAGTCGCGACTGCAGTTTACTACAGCAAAAGTCCCCAGAATAAAATGAACAGTAGAAAAAGGCACACGAGGTAGGGTCCAGGAGCACTCCCTCTTACCAGTCATAGGACAGCGCTCCACCCTTCCAACAGAGGTAAGTGAGGACATTCATAGCATACGCTAGAGATGTTCACTCAGCTATGCTGTTGGGTTAGGCTTTCAACTGAGGGTGGTGGGTGTCAGTCATGTAGGTGTGACTTGTTGGCCACAGCCTGATTGAACGGTTCAGTCCCAGATGAGGCCACAGAGAACAGTCCGAAGTCTTTCAATGGTCCGAAGTCCTTCTTATTAAGTAGGCTATTCTGAGGCCTCAGAGGTCACTGTGAGGAGACACTCCAGACCAGTCCTTTCTCTGAAATGTCTCAGGTTTAAAGAGCTCAAACCTGTTTAAAGTTAATCCTGCCCCATCCAAAAAAGACTAACTTTAAAAGAGGGCAGAGTCAATGCTGGCCTTGAACTCTCTTTGTTCATCATTGCTGGCCTGGAACTTGCAGTGATCCTCCTGCCTCCACTTCCCAAGTGCTGGAGTTATAGGCATGTGCTACCATATCCAGTCTCCCTAAGTGGAATTCTCCAGTTGCCCCTAACCAGAAAGTCTAAGAAGCCACTGTCCTAGCCCCAGGGGGAGCTTCATGTGTTTACTTACAGTATTTCCAGGTAGTTTCCAGGAGTTAAGCCATACAGCCAGAAGGCAGGATGCAGAGGAGAGGAGCTGGAGACCTCACACTCATACAGAGGCCTCTCCTGATCAGCCACTGAGTAGAAGGCAAGCTTCCCCAGCTCCAGGTCAAGCCACACGCCCACAACCTCAGGAGGGCCTGAGGACAAGTCTGTTTTCTTCATCATGGCCCAAGCAGAGAACTGGCTGGGCCCTCTCCACTCTATACACCAAGAGTCCATGGTCCTTCCCAGCATCTTGTCCCGCTTCATGCCCCAAGAAGCCACCCCAACAGCCCAGTGGCTGCAGTTCCGAGTGTCCACTTCCCAGTACTTCTGCCCAGAAGAGAAGGCCTGAGAGCATAAGACCTGGCTAATTGAGAATCTCTCGGAACTCCAATGATAGGGTTGTAGAGCCCGAGACACGGTCACCATTCGGCAATTGTTGGAAACCTCCAGGTTACAGGAGAGGCTCCTCAGGTCAAAGGTTGGACTGATGGCCCCTGGGGAGGAATAAACACCAAGGTCAGTTATGTTTGTCTTTTTTTTACTCATGTGTTTGGGTGTTTTACCTGCATGTATTTCTGGGCACCACACACATGCAGTGCCCACAGAATTAAGAGGGTGTTAGGTCCCCCGCGACAGGCATTCCAGACAGGCATTGTGAGGCACCAATAGGGTACGGGGAATCAAACTTAGGTCCTCCGGAAGAGCAGCTTCTTTCTTTTCTTTCTTTCTTCCTTCCTTTCTTTCTTTCTTTCTTTCTTTCTTTCTTTCTTTCTTTCTTTCTCTCTTTCTTTCTTTCTCTCTTTCTTTTTTTTTTTTTCTGGAGCTGGGGACCAAACCCAGGGCCTTGCGCTTGCTAGGCAAGCGCTCTACCACTGAGCTAAATCCCCAACCCCTGGAAGAGCAGCTTCTTAACCACTGAGCCATTCCTCCAGTCATGGATCGCCAGTTCTGGACCATCCATGTTGGAAGTCATTCACACAATAGCAAAAAGTAGCATTTTGCATTTTTGGTGTGATGTTTACCACTAAATGGATACGTAATGCGAGGGAAGCTCTGTATAACCCTCATCTGTATTATCAACACCCTATTCCTGTGGTTCTCTTTTTTGATCTCCCAGCAGGAAGTTGCCTCTGAATCCCACAAAACACAGTCATAGTTTTTTCTCAATACCTGTGTATGAGCACAGCTATCTATGGCAAGATGTACGTGTCATTATTTTTATATAAATTTCCTTTCTTCCTTCCATTCTAGCTCTGGGAATGAGATCCAGGTCTTGTACCTACTAGACAAACGCTGT
Source organism: Rattus norvegicus (assembly GCF_021556685.1). Taxonomy (NCBI): domain Eukaryota; kingdom Metazoa; phylum Chordata; class Mammalia; order Rodentia; family Muridae; genus Rattus; species Rattus norvegicus. The sequence continues at coordinate 71,106,937 of NC_141543.1, read as the reverse complement.
AGTACTGAGCCACACCCCCGCCCCTATTGGTAAGTACTTGGATACTGTGTCTTCTCTGCTCCAGGCACTTCTCTCTCCCTGTCGTCTCTCATGTAGCCATAAGGCGATTTTACCATGTTACTATTATCATTGCAAAGACAAGAGAACCAAGCCCCTAAGAGGTAACTAGTCCAGGCTTGCATAGCTATCTAAAGAGCTGCTAGAGTCAAAAGCAGGAGTCCAGGGGGAATGTGCTCTTAAGGACCACCTAGCCTGGGCTAACACAGTATATATGTTCCAGGGGGAGCAGACCGGCAACTGCAACTAGAGACACCAGAATGAATGTGCTCCAGGACAGCTGAGCCCAGAATTTAGGACTCTGAACCCTCTTAGCCTTAGTATGAAGCTCTCCATATGAAGAGACTTAGTGTAGAGGAAGAAAAAGCAATCCAAGAATAGAAAGTCACAGAGAGCTCGGTGGTGGTGGTGGCAGCGCTCGCCCTTAATCCCAGTCAGGTGGATCGCTGAGTTTGAGGCCAGCCTGGTCTACAGAGTAAGTTCCAGGATAGCCCAAGGAGCTGGGCCCAGCACATTCTTGCAGTTCCTCTATGCAATATGTAAGTAAGTAGTTCTTCAGACTGAGTCTCGGGTAGCCCAGGCTAGTCTCAAACTCAGTAGGTAGTTAAGGATATCCTTGAAATGCTGATACTCCTGCTTCTACCTCCCATCACACCTGGTTTATGCAGTGCTGGGGGAACCTATCTTGTGCATGCTGGGAAAGTACTCTGTCTACGGGGCTCTATCCCACACCCAGTACATATGTTTTAAATAGATCTCATACTTACATAGGGAAAACTGAGACGCTTTCCTGGATACAGGATACCTCTGGTCAGGCAGCAGGCCTACAGAAGATGCCATTTCTAGGATTTAAAGGAATAATTGGGAGGAGGGAAGCCCATTAGCAAAAGGCAAACTGAAGGCATTTTGTGGGCTGAGGTTTTTACAAAGCCTACTTTATTTGGGGTTTTTTAAAGCCTCAATCTCCCTTCTAGCCCACCGACCAAAGTTTGGGGAGAAAGATGGTTAGTAGGACAAGGGGATTGTGGGCCTGTTTAGAAGTAGTTCGTTAGGAAAATTTCAATCTTCGTGGTCAGGATATTAGCAGTCCAGTCCAAGAGCAAATACCAAGCAATAGCAGCGGCTTGATCCAGGAGAAATCGTGAGGCTCTGTCCAATCAATCTGAGTCAGCAGAAGCGGCAAGAAGCCGCCGAAATACAACAAGAAGCTTTTCGGGGCATTTTTCTCTATGGAGTCGCAAGCGAAGACCAGCAAAGCATTGCACGGTGGAGCTATGCAAGAGAGGCCTTTCACTGTCCGTAGGGCTCTACCTATACTCTTTCTAAACATCACTGGCCTTCTCAAGTGTCTGCCTCAGCAAAACATCCTCTCACAAGGAAGCGTCCAAAAACAACATCACATAACTCAACTGAGTCTCCATAGAAATCAGAAATGTCCACTTCAGTATCCAACAGTCACACGATGGGCACAGACCTGCAATTCTTCCTCCTTGGCACATTTCTGGGTGTCTGGGTTGTGCCAGACGTTCAGACCAAGAACATATAGCCCCGTGTCATCATTGTGGAACTTTTTTTTCAAACTGTTTTCCCCCACAAAACCTCAAACTCCTTGCTAGCAAGGAAGTTGTTCGTCTTTATGTTCTAAACACTGGGGACCATAGACAGAAAGTGTTTTATGGATATTTATTGCATAAACAAATACAGTTCTAGGAGATTACAGCACCTTCTAGTCCAGAATACTCACGACCCCCACATCAGCACCACAAACCATTGTTACATAATCCACGAAATATGAGCTGATGTGAGGTTCACCTCCAGTCCTGGCACCTTCTGCACCCTCTCCATGTTCATATTTAACTATGCACCTTAGCAAGTGTATCCTCTCCACTGTAACGACCATAGGACGACAGGAAAGAGAGAGGAGGAAAGCCCTACAGCATGGCAAAGGTGGAATCTTCTCCCGTCTTCTCTGTTCTTTTTTTTTTTTTTTCTGGAGCTGGGAACCAAACCCAAGGCCTTGCACTTGCTAGGCAAACGCTCTACCACTGAGCTAAATCCCCAACCCCGTTCTTTTTTTGATATGCACATGTATGTGCATTTTTGCTTCTGTGTGTGCACGCACAAAGGTGTGTGTGAAGGCCTGGTATTGATGTTGAAAATCACCCTCGATCACTCTTTCGCCTTATTCATTGAGACAGGCCTCTCAATCAAACCCAGAGCTCATCTATATGGGTAGTCTTCTAGGCAGCTTGCTCTGGGGATCCCCTATCTCTGCCTTCCTGTGGTGATTCCCCTGCAGGCTTTACAACAAGCAAGGGAAAGCCGGTCAGGGTGAGATTAGAATGAAACTCGGCTCAGCCAAATTTTATTCTTACCAGCTTTAGGTCAGGTCCTCCAGAGCCTGGCCCAGATCATTCTACTTTAGCCATATGTGGTAGTTTGAATATGCTTGGCCCAGGGAGTGTCACTATTAGGAGGTGTAGATTGGTAGAATAAGTCTCATTTTGGGGGTGGGCTTTGAGAATGTCTCCTAGCTGCCTGGAGGCCAATCTTCTCCTAGCAGCCTTCAGAACAAGATATAGAACTCTCAACTCCTCCAGCACCATGCCTGCCTGGATACCAGCATGCTTCCTGCCATAGTGATAATGGACTGAACTTTTAAACCTGTAAGCCTGCACCAATTAAATGTTGTCCTTGGGGTTGGGGATTTAGCTCAGTGGTAGAGCGCTTGCCTAACAAGCGCAAGGCCCTGGGTTCGGTCCCCAGCTCCGAAAAAAAGGAAAAAAAAAAAACAAAACAAAAAAATAAAAAAAATAAATAAACCAAATCATTAAAAAAAAAAAATGTTGTCCTTGATGGGCATTACCTTGGAAATGGTGTCTCTTCACAGCTGTGGGAACCCTAGCTAAGGCATCTTAAATAAGCAGAGCGCAATTTTGGAAAAAAGGATTCAGGTAACAATGAACTCAGCCCCACGAGTTTAAGGCACGCTTCTATCAGCACTCTTAGCAAAGCGCAAACGAGCACACGGCTCCTTCACAAGACCGGGTGCTGCTCACTCAGAGAGTACCCAAGGTTTACGGTCTAGAGAGACTGACAGAGGTAAGCATCATGCCTGTTCGAGTCAGGATCCGCCTGTCTCCAAGACAACACGACGTCACTTAGGCTGCCATGAAGCACAAATAACATCCCTCCTAAGGATGGGTTTTATGATTTAAAAGCAATGCTCAAGATTTAGGCGAAACAGTCTGAGAAATTCTGAATGATGGAGCAGAGACCATCTCAGACAGAAAAGGTTATAAAACTCCGTCATTCCTGTCATTCCAGAAAGAGCAGCTATGCATCGCAGTCCACTGAAGAGGGAAACCGTGTGTTTATCTTTCCCGGCTTCTCCAGTGCTCATCTGTCTGCACAAGGCCTTTTTGCCTTCTACACCTTCCCAAGCTGGAATTTCGGGTGGGCCTCCTCAGCCACCTGGCATTTATGAGGGTTCAAGGGACCCAAGCTTCAGTTCTCACACTTGGGCCACAAATGCTTTAACCACTGAGCTGTCTCCCTCACCCCCCAATTTGGACCTTGTGACAGCAAAATAGGGCAAAGGTAAGGCTCAGGTTGAGTTGAAAGACTACCTAGGGTGAGAGCCATGGTAACTCAGGGCAGAACAGGACAAGTGCCAATCAGAAGCCATTCTGTCTGTTCTTAGACAGGTCTTAAGTAAGCCATACTGACCTTAAACTTACCAGAAAGGCAAAGCTGGCTTTAAATCTATTCTCCTGTCTCCACCTAGCACCAAGTGGTAGGATCTCGAGTATGCACTACTATGCTTGAATTAAAAGCCAGTCTCAAAATTCAGGTCAGTTCTGAAACAACTCAAGTGTCCACCAGTGAATAAATGATTATTCAAAATGCAGCAAAACACTTTAAAAAAATAAATTCTGATACACACTACAACATGAATGGACCTGAAAAGGGTTCTTCTAAGTGAAATAAAATAGCCACAAAAAAGACAAACGCTGGGGTTTGAGGGTGTAACTCAATGATAGGTCATATCTCTGGCATGCATGAAGCCCTGGTTTTGATCCCACAGAGCACACATGCACACATGCACACACACACACACGCACAGTAGAATCCCAGTTCCCAGAGGGTAAAGGACCTGACGGGAATAAAGATTCAACTTTTCAGGTGAAAAGGTTCTCAAGATCGGTCATACAAAAATGTAAGTATAATTAACTGTTGGCTCAGCTGCACTCAACAATTGCTAACCAAGTAAAAGCAGTGTCTTAGTGATAGAGACTCTTGCTATGATGAAACGCCATAACCAAAAGCAAGTTTGGAAAGGAAGGAGTTTATTTGGCTTATAGATCCATGTTGCTGTTCATCATCAAAAGATGGGGGGCTGGGGATTTAGCTCAGTGGTAGAGCGCTTACCTAGGAAGCGCAAGGCCCTGGGTTCGGTCCCCAGCTCCGAAAAAAAAAGAACCAAAAAAAAAAAAAAAAAAAAAAAAAAAAAAAAAAAGATGGAAGGAAGGAAAGAAGGGAGGAAGGAAGGAAAGAAGGGAGGAACAAAGGAGGAAAGGAAGGATGGGAGGGAGGAAGGCAGGGAAGGAGGGAGGAAGGGAGGAAGGACAGGAGGGAGGGAGGGAGGGAGGGAGATGCAGACAGAAAACCAAATCTGAATTCTGGAACATATACAACTGAGGCCCTTTATTTCTCAAGCTAACTTCTGGAACAACTAATAAACATTATTGAAGAGACCATGCCTTTTCTATTTAAACAGAACACCTTTTAATGCAAAGTGGTGTTATTTAAATGCAGAAGGCAACTGGAGAGAGCAGCAAGGAGCACTTGGGACGCCCTGCAGTCTACCCTCAATAGCACCAAGACAAAAATCTAACTGAATGTTAAAAAGCTATAATAAGATACATATTCCTAAGTACATAAAGCAGGAGCCATGAGGAGTAGAGTTTTGGAAGGCCAGGGCCAATGTCTAATGCCTGACAGGCATCATTACTGAATTCTAATGTAAGTCAAGAGAACAAGAGGGAAAAATGGTCCCTTTGCACTGGTACTATTTAGTGTAAATACATTCCCCAAATACAATAGAGATGCTTCTTCCTCCCTGAGACAGGATCTTACTATGAACTCTAAGAACTCATAGAGACCCACTTGCCTCTGCCTCTTGAGTTCTGGAATTGAAGTTGTGTGCCCCTAAACTCAGGCATAACTGTCTTTTTGATAGGCTCTATTGAGAAGTAGAGCTGGGTGTGGTCGCTCACACCTTTAATTCCAGCACTCAAAAGCTTGCCGAGTTCAAGGCCAGCTTGGACTGTAGTCCAATGTAGTCCAATGTATGGCAAACTCCAGGACAGGGAGGAATACAAAGAGAAACCCTGTCCCAAAAACACAAAACAAACAAAGTTAATTGTATAGTTTCATGCCCGTTTTCCTTTTTACTGCTATCCCTCCCCCAACACCCTGACCCACACTCTTTCTGAGACAGGGTCCCTCTCATGTACTCCAAGTTGGCCTTGAACTGAGGCTCCCACCTCCACCTCCCAAGGGCCGGGGTTGGAGGTAGGTACTGCTGTGCTTAGTTTCATGCCTTGTTGATAAAAACATTTACTAACTAGGAGGTAAAAAGGAAGCTGATGAGACGGCTCAGTGGGTAAAAGTACTTGCCATCAAGCTTGATGATCTCGGTTCAGTACCCACATATTATGCTCCCCAAATTATCCTCCTACTCATGCACACAGATTGTGGCAAATGTGTTCAGAAGATCATAGGCACGAATACACACATACACAATGAATAGTGAATAAACAAACAAACACATAAAGAATTTTTTTCTTAAAAAGACATAAAATAAAAAGCAGTCAGGCAAGGTGGAAGATACGGTGAAGTCCAGCTATTCAGAAGGCAAGAGGATCACATAAGCCTAGGAGTTTGAGGTCAGCTTGGGCAACGTAAAGAAATCTCATCTCAGAAATGAAAACGGGGTGGGTGGTGGGTGGGGGTGGGGCCTGGAGAGATGGCTCGGTGGTTAAGAGCAGTGACTGCTCTTCCAGAGGTCTTGAGTTCAATTCCCAGCAACCACATGGTGGCTCACAACCATCTGTAATGGGATCTGATGCCCTCTTCTGGTGTGTCTGAAGACAGCTACAGAATACTCACATAAATAAATTAAAAAATTTTTAAAGAATGAAAACAGGGGCTGTAGAGATGGCCCAGCAGTTAAGAGCACTTGTGGCTCATGTTGAAGACCCTTGTTTGGACTCCAGCACCCATATAGTGGCTCACAACCATCCCTAAGTGTAGTAGCAGGGGGATCTGAGGCCCTCTCCATTTTCTGACCTCTGAAGGCACTAAACATACACGAAGTGTCTTAGATATACATGCAGACAAAACACCCATACACACAAATAAATCTAAAAGCAATGAAATCAGGAACCAGACAGATGGTTCAATGGGTAAAGGCACCTGTTGCTAACCCAACAGCCTGAGCTGGTTAGAGAATCAATTCCTGCAAGTTGTCTTGACTTCCCCCCCCCCCCCACAGGCTCAGCACACACATGACCACCACAACGTGTGAGTAAATATAAAAACAAAAAGCCCAAGTCAGCCTGTCTGCAATCTCCTCGGGCCAAAACCAAAGGTAAGCCATACCTAGGATCAGGGTTCACACATCTTAAAAATAGGAGTTTTGCTTCACTTGGGGCCTATGTCACAGAAAACACCTTGAGTTCATATCCCAAAGTGTACACAGCCACCGCCATGGCTTGGCTCACTCCTACTCAGCTTATACAAGCACAGTGAAAACAGCCATGCATCAGATCCTTAGAATGGAGGAAGAGCTGGGCAAAAAAGCCAAGTTTTCTGGCAGGCCCTTCAGGAACCCACTGGCCAAGTAAGGCATGAACTGGAGATCCCTGGGGCTACCAGATCCCCTGTCCTTGGTGTTACCCAGGCTGCTCAAAGCCAGCCCAGTGATTGCCCCTCCCGATGCTACTGCTTCCTTAGACGTCCACCCCTGACCACCTGGAGCCCTGCTGGAGCCCCCAGCTCTGTAATCGTGTGATCGATCGGTCTGAATCATTGTTTCTGTCACCTGACTTCCCAGTTAGTGTCTGGGACCCTCATAACTCCAGTGTAATCCCTTGGGTGCCCACCGTCAAGACTCCCCCAGTGGTTTACATGCAAAAATAAAAGCCGCAGAAACCCCCAAAACCCCCGAAATAAAAGAAAACAGCCATGTTCTGAGTCCTGTCCCCAAAGAATGAAGCAACTTTGCCATTCCTGCCCAAATGAAGAGGCAACTTCCGGTTTCTTTGGGTAGTTATGTCAAATGGTGTTTTGCTAAAGCAGATACGTGAAAGGACAGATGATGTCTAGAAGGAAAATAAATATAACCCAACAGACAGTGGACGACCCTGGATGGTGTTGCTGTGCCTTACTCTTCACTGGTCTTCACTTCCTTGGGAGAGGCACAGCAGAGAACTTCTCCTGGCATCCCTGCTGGCCCTGGTTGCCCCTGTTGACGCATGCTGATTCCTGTTTGCTATCCTGACACCACTGAACTAGGCTGCTGGTATCCTGACAGATGGATATTGAAACTGCCCCAAGGAACAGCACCAAGCAGAACATCATGGTTTCTTCTGGATCGACCTGCTGTTGCCAAATCGTGACTGGTGTTCATGAGCGCATCCGACTACTACTGCTGACTCCGTGAACTGAACCGCTGATACCCTGACAACACAGACTGGATTTGCTCCAACAACTTTTCCTTTCCACCACCTCTGGTAAGTGGTGGGCCAGAAGGGAAGTTAAAGCATTTAATAAGCCTTATTAAAAGTAGGTTTTGAAAAGTATAAGCCTAGACCCAACTTCCTTAATCGGTCTTGTTCTACTAATTATCCGCTCACCCTCAACTTGTTTTTTAGGAGCTTCGTTCCCCGTGACACTCCCTTGCAGGGTTTCCTGAATTTTTTCTAGGTCACGGAGAATCTCCTGAATTTTCTTCTGAGACGCACTGAAAGTCACCAGCTTTGGAGAATCCAAGGGATATTCCTCCTCAGAGGAAGAATCCTGTTGGTCAAGGAAGAATGGACAATGAAATGAAGTGAAAACCAACTGAGGAACTCATAAAATACACCCAAGCTCTGCCTTCCAGCTGTAATTTTTTTTTTTCTTTTTTTTCCGGAGCTGGGGACCGAACCCAGGGCCTTGCACTTCCTAGGCAAGCGCTCTACCACTGAGCTAAATCCCCAACCCCCAGCTGTAATTTTAAATGGAAGTATTAACAGGCTTTGTTTTATTTTATTGTTTTGTTTTGGAGACCGGGCTTCTCTGTGTAGGCCAGGCTGCCTCAGACTCAAGAGGTCCACCTGCCTCTGCCTACTGAGTGCTGAAATGAAAAAGCAGCAGCACCACCTCCAGGCAGTATTCTTTCTGGGGAGTTGGAGTTACAGTTAATTGTGAGCTACCACGTGGGGACTGAAGATCAACCCTAGTTCATCTAGAAAAGCAAGTGCTTTTAACTGCTGAGCTCTATTTCTGGCCCCATTTTACGCACAATTCATTGCTTGCTTGCTTGCTTGTTTGTTTTTCAACAGGGTTCCTCTGTGTAGCCCTGGCTGTCCTGGAACTTGCTTTGTAGCCCAGGCTGGACTCAGACTCAGAGGGATCTACCTGCCTCTGGGTAGATCTGCCAAGTGCTGGGATTAAGGGGCATATGCCACCACACCCAGCGATTATTTATTTCTTAATGTATTTTTTTATGGTGCTAGGAATCAAATCCAGACTCGTTCATGAACCCTATTAAGCTACATCCCAATCTATAAGGTTCTTTTTATTTTATTTTATATGTTTTTTGATGTGTGTGTGTGTGTGTGTGTGTGTGTGTGTGTGTGTGTGTGTGTGTGTGGTATGTGTGCACATGGAAAACAATGTCAGGTGTCCTGCTCTGTCACTCTCCACTCTATTCCCTTGAGACAGGGTCTCTCATTGATCCGGAGCCAGGCCGATGGTCACAGTAATCTCACTCCTCCAGCCACAGCACGCTCACTTGTAACCCCTTTTCTAATATCTCAGTAAGATCACAGTGGCTCGCTGGTTCCAACAGATGTCCCTGGTTCCAGGAGAGACCCTGCCTCAAAGGAATAGGCAGACAGTAATAGAAGAAGTTACCTGATACCTTCTTCATGGCCCTGAGTACACAAGTCAGAAGGTTGCAGCTGTAGTAACTGATAAAACAAACATAAAGGCATGTGAGGGGCTGGAGAGATGGCTCAGGGTTAAGAGCACTGACTGCTCTTCCAGAGGTCCTGAGTTCAAATCCCAGCAACCACATGGTGGCTCACAACCATCTGTAATGGGATCTGATGCCCTCTTCTGGTGTGTCTGAAGACAGCTACAGTGTACATACATACGTAAAATAAATAAATCTTAAAAAAAAAAAAAAAGGCATGTGAAATCTTAAGAGTCTCTGACAGGGAGTTTGATTCATTCAAGGAAATCGGTGAAGGCTACTCTCCCAGAGGGCGATGATTTAGGGGACTGGGAGGCAGTGAGGCCTTCAGCAGGTGAGTGGAGCAAGGTTGTCAGGGTTGCTGGAAGCACAGTCCCATTCCTTTCTCCCCCGCCTTGGGGTTGTGAGGCTCTGCCCTACCACATGTTCCTGCCAGTGCCACTGGACTCCTATACATAGTGACCTAAAATAAACTTTTCCATTTCAGAAGCTGGTTATCACTGTTATTCAGACATCGTCAGAGTATTTCAGGTGGATGAGTTAGATGAAGAAAGCTAACTAAGATAAAGTGGAACATCTGTAGGGCTACGATGACAACCCAGGCAAGAGACTGTCATCGGCCTGGACTTGAGAAGTCTCAGAGGAGCTCAGGCATGAGTAGAGCTGGAAGATCTTCAGCTGGCCTTGGAGCTACAGTGCTCTGCTAGGCAGGTTAAGGCACAGGAAGTGTCATGACTTCCAGGCTTTTGACTTGTGTGTTTGGAAGAATGAGACCAAGACAGTGATGGAGACTCCCCAGAGGAACTGCGCTGTATTGGGGACAGCCAGAAGGAAACGTTGAGAAACGAAGTGGAAGCTTCTAGGTCTTTGGAAACTTATGTCAAATGATTGTTTGCTGGGGCTAACAGGTGGAAGGATGTCTTGCTAAAGCAAACATGTGAGAGACTGTTGTCCTGAAGCAGACACAGGTGAAAGGACGCTTGACGAAGGAGTATCAATGTGGCCCCACAGACAGTGGAGACAAGCACTGTATGTTTGCCTTACATAGCACTGCTGAGCTCAACTTGTGATACACAGCCATTGAGAGAAGCTCTCCCAAGAACTGTTTCCAAGGGCTGGAGATGGCTCAGTGGTTAAGAGCACTGACTGCTCTTCCAGAGGGCCTGAGTTCAATTCCCAGCAACCACATGGTGGCTCACAACCATCTGCAGTGGGATCCAATGCCCTCTTCTCATGTGTCTGAAGTCAGCTACAGTGTACTCACGTGCATACAATAAATAAATAAATAAATAAATAAATAAATAAATAAATAAATAAATAAATAGTAGGTTGCAAAAACTGCATACCTACAGAGAAACAGGAAAGGAGGGTCAGGAGTTCATGGCCAGCTCTCATTATATACTGAATTCAAGGCCAGTCTGGGCTAGAGATCCTACCACATAAAACAAAAGCAAATAAAGCAACTGGGGACTGAGCGTAGTGGAACTCGGGAGGATTCAGGAGGCTGGTACAGGAGGACCATGAGTTCCTGGTGAACAACAAAACTCCATCTCAAAAGGAAGCGGGGTGCTTGCTGCACAAATCCGATGACCCGAGTTAGATTCCTGGAACCCAGACTCCGGAAAGCTGGGCTCTGACCCCCACACACCCGACCCTGCACACACACCCTCTCAACACACATACCCTCCCCTCTACACAATCCCCCCGGCACACACAAACTCCCCTCCACACAATAATAAAAATACTTTCTGCAAGGTCACTGAGTGAGGCTGGAGAGTTAGCTTGTCAGCTTGTTAGCTTGTCAGTGTTCTTGCACACGACCTGCGTTCAATTCCCAGTACCCACATGATGGCTCGCGCCCATCTATAGCTTTGATTCTAAGGGATCCATCGTCCTCTTTCCTCTGCCCTACTCAGACATCGGGCATGCACACGGTGCACACACATAAAAGCAGACGAAACACCCAAAAACATAAAATAAGATAAACACATCTTTAAAAAGATTTTTGGGGTTGGGGATTTAGCTCAGTGGTAGAGCGCTTGCCTAGGAAGCGCAAGGCCCTGGGTTCGATCCCCAGCTCCGAAAAAAAGAACCAAAAAAAAATAAATAAATAAAAAAAAAAAAAGATTTTTAAGGGACACTGAAGATGAGGACTTTCAAACCTGTGGGATTTACCTAGGTATTGTTGGTGGATTTAGAGAGTGAATCATGTAGAGTGGGAAGGATGGATCCCAGCCTACTTAAAGCTTCCATTAACTCAAAGCCAGCCTGCCACTTTCCCAATCACCCATATTTGGCAATAAAGAGAATAAGTAGTAAAGCCTGAGACCTGTTGCGTGTCGTCTCTCCCGGACAGCTCTAGCAGGAAGCTGTCTTTCACCCCAGCCCCTTCTCCCCTCCTGAACCTACCATGTGCAGGATGCCTAGAGCATTGTCCAGTCCAGATGCCAAGCTAGGTCTTTGCGTTTGAAGGCTCTTGACAATGTCTACAAGCTGTCCCACCAGCTCAGTCAGCTCCTGGACAACTTGTGTAGTGCTTTTCTGTACTGTCACCTTTAAAAGAGCACAATTGGGCTTCTGGTTCACAAAAAAAATTGGACCCAGGAATATAGTTCCCCCAATAGAAGAAGCTTTAAATGCCAAGGAAGCAGACAGGTAGACCAATGGAAAAATAGCTGGATAAAGTGATGCCTTTCATCCCAGCCCTGGGGGGCAGGGTTGGGGGAGAAAATGCAAATGCTACTCCAAGGGGCAAGGAGTCCTTTCAACAAACACCATCAGGAAAATGGCATGAACAAATAAAGTTAGATTCTTCTGTTGGTTTGTTTTGCTTTTGAAACAGGGAGGGTCTCTCTACAATGTCCTGACTGTCTTGGAACTCACTGTGTAGACCAGACGGGCCTGGGACTCACAGAGGTTTACCTGCCTCTGCCTTCAAAGTGCTGTGATTAAAGGAACGTGATGTGCTAATGAAAGGGGTGAATCCGCCTGAGCCAGGCTGACTCCATGACAGGCTGCAAACTAGCAGTTCAGGAGACCAGGCCTGGGTTTCCACTTCCCAGAACTGTCAGTTCCCGGAACACCACAGACTTATGTAAAAGAAACCCTTCCCCAGCTTACAAAAGGACAGTTAGCCAAGCTTGTGGCCAAGAGGTCTAGAGCTACCCCTCCATGGCATGAAGCAAGAATAGTCAGTCAAATGTATATAAGAAATACTCAAGTTAATAAAAAAAAAAAAAAAAAAAAGAATAGTCAGTCAAGTATGCTTGAAGCAAAACCCTAACCAATGACAGCATCACCCAGACCCCCCAGCGATAGAACCGACCAATCAGGATACAGATCACCTACCCCTCTCTAATGTTCCTCTTTTTGGCTTTAAAACTGAATCTGCAGATTCGGTCAGGGTCCTTCCATCCCAATGGAATTGGGTCCCTGCATGCAGGAGTTCACTCAATAGACACTCTGCTTTTGCATACTATTAGAATCTAGGGCATATTTGTCAGCAATTCAGACCCTAACACTATCATACCTTGCTTGAAGTTAGAGTCTTATCCTAACACTATACAGGAAAATAAATGAGGAGGCCGGGGACAGTGCATGCCTCGAAGTGTGAAACTGAAGACAGGAACTGTAGAGGAATTTTAATCCAGGAACATGGCTACTCTGGAGAGAATTACAGACATGCCCTTGGCACACACCTTTCATCCCAAACAATGAAGGTAAAATTAGTTTGTAGAAGGAAGCAGCCATGTTTGAAAATTATGTCTAACTGAGGGACAGACAAAGTGATAAATCATAGACAAAATAAGATATGCCCAACTCTGGGCTGGAGAGATGGCTCAGTGGTTAAGAGCACTAATTGCTCTTCCAGGGGTCCTGAGTTCAAATCCCAGCAACCACATGGTGGCTCACAACCATCTGTAATGGGATCTGATGTTCTCTTCTGGTGGGTACTTATATATAACAAATGAATAAATCTTTTAAAAAAAGATATGCCCAACTCTCATGAGAAGGGACAGGAAAGAGTCAAACTTAGGAAAGGCATGGGGGGGGGGGGGGAGAGAGAGAGAGAGAGAGAGAGAGAGAGAGAGAGAGAGAGAGAGAGAGAGAGAGAGAGAGAGAGAGAGAAGCGCTGGAGAGATGGCTCAGTGGTTAAGAGCACTGACTGTTCTTCCAGAGGTCCTGAGTTCAATTCCCAGCAATCACATGGTGACTCATAACCATCTGTAATGGGATCTGATGCCCTCTTGTGTCTGAAGACAGTGACAACTACTTGTACAACTACTCATACAACTAAAATAAATATAACTTTGGGGTTGGGGATTTAGCTCAGTGGTAGAGCGCTTGCCTAGCAAGCGCAAGGCCCTGGTTTCAGTCCCCAGCTCCGAAAAAAAGAAAAAAAAGAAAGAGAGAGAGAGAGAGAGAGAGAGAGAGAGAGAGAGAGAGAGAGAGAGAGAAAAGAAGGTAGTTTTACTGGGAGAGTTTTATAGCAACAAGTTGAAGAGGGAACAAGCCCTAGAATGAGAAGGAGCCAGAAGATTAGGACAGGTTGCTAGAGTTAGTTTGTGGCCAAGCAGAGCAATTCTGTCAGAAACTGAGAGAAATCAGTTTGAATCGGTCAGCTTGGAGAGGAGTTTGAGCCAGCCAGCAAGAATTCAGAAAGAACTAGAAAGGGTGAACTTATTCAGCAATAAATCTCAGGGGCTGAAAACATTCTAGGCCTAGGTTAGATTATACAAAGGCTAGAAGCTTCTATTCTTAGGTTAGCAGACAGAGCCAGTAATCCTTGGAGACAATTACATCGGGCGAATAAAACATACTTTTTTAAAAAAATATTTATTTTTATTTTATGTGCACTGGTGTTTTGACTACATGTATGTCTAGGTAAGGGTGTTAGGTCACCTGGAGCAAGAGTTACAGCCATACAAAGCAATGATGTTCTGATATATGCTGCAAAATGAACCAGCCCTGGAAATATGGGACTGAAAGAAGTTAGACACAAAGGGGCATGGAGGGGGCCCATTTACACGAAACACGTAGAATGAAAGGTCCCCTAAAAAAAAATAAAAACCTTGGAAATACCAGGTTTCGGTTTCCCAGGGAAGCAGTGGGACAATGGGCTGTTAATAACTGATAGTTCTGGAAGCTCAGAGCTGAGTCAGTTCTTGGGATTTCCTCAAGGCCTCCTCAAATATAGTAAAACTAGCAGAGCAGCCAATCAGAAACCAACTCATGTAATTTCCCCCGGCACCCACCAGTGAAATTTTATATTATCTAACCTTTGCTAAAATTCCTCTAGTTTTCCATGAAAGCCTCACGACCCTTTGTCTAGGGTTGCCATTTTTGTAAGCAGCGGACCCCTGCATGGTGGCTTCTTGCTTGCTTGAAATAAAAACACTCTTGCCTATTGCATGTGAGTGATGGTCTCAGTGCGACGCCTTCCGTCCTAACAGAATAGGTAAATCCAGAGACATAAAGCACATAAGAGATGCACAGAGGCTGGAGGGACAGGACTCAAATGTTATTGCTCAGTGGGTACAGAGGTCCTATTTAAGGCGATGAAATCACCTTGACAACAGCAATGACAGATGCACAGTACTGGAAAGAGGACAAATGCCATAGGACTGTACACTAAAAAAACTTGTCCAAGTGACCAGTCAGGGCGGTACACGTGTTTGATCCCAGCTCTTGAAAAGCAGGACGGAGGCAAAGCTCTTCGAGTTCAAGTGGCCCACACCTGTAATCCCACATCTGTGATCCCATACACCCGTCATCCCACATCTGTGATCCCATACACCCGTCATCCCACATCTGTGATCCCATACACCCGTCATCCCACATCTGTGATCCCATACACCCGTCATCCCACACTTGTCATCCTATACCTGTCATTCCATATACCATATGCCTGTCATCCCACACCTGTCAACCCACACACCTGTCACCCCACACCTGTCATCCCATACACCTGTCATCCCACACTTGTCATCCTACACCTGTCATCCCATATACCATATGCCTGTCATCCCACACCTGTCAACCCATACACCTGTAATCCCAGACTTGGAAAGCCGAGGGAGTCGCTCCAGGTTCAACACCGTCCTGGTCCAGTCTAGTTAGACCCTGCCTCAATAAATATATAAATAGGTTAACTGAATTAAAGGGGTACAATGGCAAATTTTGTGGCTATATATATTTTACCATGCAGTAAAAAAAAAAAAATCAGACATCATAGAAGGCTGGGAAAAACTAGAACTATGCAAGTATGCACCACACCTTGGCTAGATGGGACTTGGATTTTTAACTACTGTTTGTGACCGGACCTTACTAAGTAACTCTGGCTGCGTGGGACAAGCCGCTGTTTTAGCCTCCCAAAACCTGGGATTGCAGACATGGGGTCACCACGTCGGGCTTTTCTACTTCTTTATTCAGCTCTGAACTTTTTAAAGGTTCTACAGAAAACAGATTAGATTGAGCAAATTATGTGGCAGAAAAAGAGATCGGGAAGTCAAGTGCAGGCTTCCTACCTGGGGCGGTGTAGGTGTACACAGAGAACGGGGCACAGGGGCGGGTTCGGGACCAGCCTCCAACTCCAGCGCCGCTTGGCGGTACTTGTCCACCAGGTCTTGCAGCAGCGGGTTCTTATGCAGCACGGGCTTCGCCGAGGGGCCCTTCCGGCATATGGGGCAGGCCCAAGGGCAGCTATCCACGCCCGCGCGCTTCGAGACCCACAAGTCTTTGAGGCACTGGAGACAGAAGCTGTGGCCGCAGGGCAGGGTGGTGGGCCAGTCCAGCAGTCCTTGGCAGATAATGCAGCTCAGGTCTTCCTCGCTCAGCCATACCGGTACTGCGGTGCCAGGACAAGCGGCTGCCATAGTTAGGCGACAGCCAGGAAGCACAGTTAGGTCCCGCCTTGACCCAACTTCCCGGGCAACACTGCTTCGCCCCGCCCCTCCAAACAGTTCGCCCCGCCCAGATGCTAGCTCTCCCCCAACCTCTAAAAGTGCCCGTCGCTGCTGAATTCTGTTCAGGAAAATCATCTCTCCCTAGTAGCTGGGTCCTGCTCGCCTATCCATAAACATACAACCCCAACAACTTAAGCTATGAAAAGGGTCAGCTTCAGGAGCTCATTTTAGAATCATAACAGCAAAATTACAGTTAGAAAGTAGCAATAGAAATAATTTTATGGTCCGGGGTCACAACCATCTGTGATGGGATATGATGCCCTCTTCTGGCTTGCCGGAAGACAGCTACAGTGTACTGTGAATCTTAAATAAATCTTAAAAAACAAAAACCTACATTTGCTCTTCTTAAAAATAAGCAAATCTGGGGTTGGGCATTTAGCTCAGTGGTAGAGCGCTTGCCTAGCAACCGCAAGGCCCTGGGTTCAGTCCCCAGCTCCGAAAAAAAGAAAAGAAAAAAAATAAGCAAATCAAATAATAATATAAAGATATAATAATAGAATAAAGATATCCTCAGGGACAGGCGGAGGTCAGGAGCCAAGGCCGACCATGCCACTGTCTGTACTGCACTGGGATTTCTTGTCAGTCTCCTCTGCCTCTCAGAGGGACACACCCACCTAAATTCCCCTTTCTCTCTGACTATTTACTACTCTTTCTGGTGATGAGTTCGTTGAGCTTGGGGGCTGTGCCCTTACTGATTTCCTCACCCCAGAATTTAGTTAGACCCTCAAGGAGCACACAGTGATAGAAAAGGCAGGCTCTTTTTTTTTTTTTTAAAGATTTATTTCTTATATATAAGTACACTGTAGCTGTCTTCAGACACACCAGAAGAGGGCATCAGCTCCCATTACAGATGGTTGTGAGCCACCATGTGGTTGCTGGGATTTGAACTCAGAACCTCTGGAAGAGCAGTCAGTGCTCTTAACCACTGAGCCATCTCTCCAGCCCCAGGCAGGCTCTTAATGCACGCTCTACGGTGGCCTCCAAACTTCCTAATGCTTCCACTCTTAAATACAGTTCCTCATGTTGTGGTGACCCCCCCATCATAAAATTATTTTTGTTGCTACTTCATAACTGTAATTTTGCTACTGTTCTGAATAGTCATGTGATTACTGGAGTTTGCCAAAGAAATCATGACCCACTCGTTGAGAATCACTGCTCTAGCAGGTACCTCAGCAGACATGTCCAAAGAACATCAGAAGCTAGAGAGGACCCGCCTCCCCAGGGAACTTCGTTCTGGAGAGACACATCCAGAATTTAGGTTGCTGCTTCTTTTGACTGGAGAATTCAAAGAAAGGTCAGTAAATTCAGAGACTCTCACCAGGCATGAAAGCATACATCGGTAATCTCAGCAGTCAGGAGGCAGAGGCAGGCAGATCTCTGATCAGTTTGAGGCCAGCCTGATCTACAGAGTGAGTTCCAGAACAGCCAGGGCTACATTAAGAGACCCTGTCTCAAAAAAAGAAAGAAACAAAGAAACAAAGACAGACAGAAAAGGCCATCTTGGGCTACATGAGGCACTGTCATTTGAAAAAGCATGTGTGTGCATGTGTGTATAATTAATATACATATATATTAACATATACATATGGAATCTCTTAAAAAACCACCTCACTCTGCTGAAGAGACGAGAGAACGTCCATTACATCTCTTCATTATCATTGAAAGGAGAAAAAACAACGAATCACTGAACAGGAACCCCGGCATCTGTTTCTCTCTAACATTTCAATCATATGAGATTTCTTTCAGTTCTTCTTTCCTAACTTGAGGTCTTTGAGACTTTCCTTTCCTCGGCTTGAATTATTTCCTTTGCCCCTTCCCTTTGACTAACCTCTCCGTAGTTTGGAGAATGTCAACTTTACTGTCACTTTCTTAAGAGGAAGGAGCCTGCACGTCATTGCTTGCTGCCCCCTGTAGGCTACAACTTGCATTAGCAGTTTCCGCCTTTTGTAATGCAGTCTGGGCCCAGCGCTTGGGAAGTAATCGATACACGTAATTTACCTTGAGTTTCAACAATCAGTGCAGCTTCCTCATAGTTTTTTAAAGGTTAAACATAATTTTTAGACATGGGTGCACATGGGTGTGCCCACCGAGGCCAGAGAGGATGGACTCTCCACCGGAAGCTGGAATCACAGGTACTTAGCAAGCTGACTGATGTGAGGACCGGAAATTCAAGTCCTCTGTGAGAGCTGCAGTGCTCTTAACTCTGAGCCACGTTTCCAGTCTCCGACTTCCGTGTTTCAAATATAATAAGTCAGGCAATAGTTAAGCGACTTTTCTTGTGTTCCCGAGTTAATGGCAGAACTAATTGGACCCAAGTGGCTCCTTGTTTGGCTTTCATCTTTGCAAAGCACTGTGACAATGAAGACAGCACCATTTTTTACATTACCTGAGGTCTTTATTTCTCCTCAAATGTGTACAGAAATGGAGTTATCTGAGGAAGTTCTCCTTTTTTTAAAAAAGATTTATTTTTGATTTATATGAGTACACTGTCGCTATCTTCAGACACACCAGAAGAGGGCATCGGATCCCTTTACAGATGGTTGTGAGTCACCATGTGGGTTGCTGGGAATTGAACTCAGGACCTCTGAAAGAGCAGTCAATGCTCTTAAGTCAGGCAGTGGTGTCACAAGCCTTTAATCCCAGCACTCAGGAGGCTGAGACAGGCCAATCTCTGTGAGTTTGAGGCCAGCCTGGTCTACAGAGCGATTTCCAGCACACCCAGTGCTATACAGAGAAACCTTGTCTCGGAGAAAAAAAAAAAGAAAAAAGAATCTTTTTTAAAAAAAATTGTTTCTCATATGATCTGATCTGCATGTGCATGCAGTGTCTATGGAGTCCAGAAGAGGGCGATGGAGCCTATGGAACTGGTGTTATCCTTCCAGAGTAGCCTTGTGGGTGCTGGGAACCAGAGTCCTCTATGAGAGAACAAGGACCCTTAAACGCTGAGCTGTTGCTCCAGCCCTCTTGGAAATCTTTTTTTTTTTTTTCTTTTCTTTTTTTCGGAGCTGGGGACCGAACCCAGGGCCTTGTGCTTGCGAGGCAAGCGCTCTACCACTGAGCTAAATCCCCAACCCCAGCATTTAATTTAATTTTCTATATCTGTTCTGGTTTGATAAGTACTTTTAACCCTAGTACCTCCTTTGGTCACCACTATTCCCTGCAAAACTAACTACACAGCCTACCACTGAAGGCTACCAACCCCTCCCATGGACTTTGAGACAGTGTCTCACCAGATTGCTGCCCTCAGACTCTTTGGCTCAAGTGGTCCTGCCTGAACCACCTGAGTGCTTGGGTCTCTTAACCGCTGAGCCATCTCTCCAGCCCAATATTGGATTCTTACAGAAAAAACATTGACTCTGAAGAGTGAAGTCTGGGTGTTTTATCAATGTTTTAATATGAAAACTCAAATCTATATAAAATGTTCACAAGTAGGAAAATAAATGTCCAATTTACATTTCATCCAGATTCATCAGTGGTATGCTCTCTGTATATAGCTATAGAAATGCGCGCGTGCGCGCGCACACACACACACACACACGCGCGCGCGCGCGCGCGCGCGCATTCCATTCGTGTATACATATACATATACTGACTTTTTCTTCAGTTGAACCATTTAAAAGTTGGCCATAGACATCACCACATTTTACTTTGGTCTGTGTCCCACGGGACAGGAACATTCTGTACAAACATCATGATTGTTACAGCCTTACAACACTGCTGTCTAATATACATCCAGAGCCTAGTTCCTCCAACAGCAATTATGTCTTTTACAGTGCAGTGGCTTCTTTTTAAAATTATTCCATGTATTGGTGTGAGGGTGTCTGATCCCCTGGAACTGGAGTTACAGACAATTGTAAGCTGCCATGTGGGTGCTGGAAATTGAACCTGGGTCCTCTGCAAGAGTAGCCAGGGCTCTTAACTATTGAGCCATCAATCCAGCTCCAAGGTCTGCCTCTGTCTCTCTGTCTCCCTCTCTCTCATTTTTTTTTTTAAATTATGTAGTGTTCTGCCTGCAAGCCAGAAGAGGGCACCAGATCCCATTACAGATGGTCGTGAGCCACTATATGGTTGCTGGGAATTGAATTCAGGACCTCTGGATGAGCAGCCAATGCCAGCCCCTCTCCCGATTTTTTTTTTTTTTTTGAAACAGAATCTCTGTGTAACCCTGGCTATCTTGGAACTCACTTGGTACACCAGGCTGGCCTTGAACTCACAAAGATTAGCCTGCCTCTACTTCCCAAGTACTAGGTTTAAAGGCATGTACCATCAATGCCACCTAACATTAAGGTTTCTCTTTTTAAGTCCAGGTTCCAATCAAGAATCCCAAACTTCATTTGTTGCCATGACTTGGTACAGGTTTTTTTTTTCTTCTTCTTCTTTTTTGAATGAGGGTAACATGTAGCCCAGGTTAGCCTTTCACTCTCTATGTATAATAGCAGAGCCTTTGATCTTCCTGCCTCTACTTCCCTAATGCTAAAATTATAGGTACCACCCTGGCTTTGGTCTGTCTGTCTGTGCCACCCCCTCCCCTCAGTTTATTTAAACAAATTCTCTATGTGGCTCTGGTTGTCCTGGAACTCACTATGTAGACCAGGCTGGCCTTGACCTCAAAGAGATCTTCCTGCTTCTGCCTGCTGAGTGCATGGGTCTAAAGGCGTGTATCACCATGCCTGGCCAATTTCATCTTTTATAATTGTGTCATTTGAATAGCCCCAAGCTAGTTGCATAGCAACATATAAGTAATAAATAAATGTCTGACTATTTCTTCATAGTTAAGTTCAGACTAAACTTTAAAATTTTTCCGTTTGTACAATCTGGATGCTGTGGGCACCTTTTTTATTGCAGTGTCCACCCCTATCTGTAGTTTTGGTTTGTTGTTTGCTTACTTGCTTTTTTTTTTTTTTTTTTCTTTTCTTTTTTTCGGAGCTGGGGACTGAACCCAGGGCCTTGCGGTTGCTAGGCAAGCGCTCTACCACTGAGCTAAATCCCCAACCCTGCTTACTTGCTTTTGTTTCTGTTTTTTGTTCTTAGTTTTTCTAGACAGTGTTTTTCAGTGTAACCAGCCTTGGCTGTGACTGTCTTGGATCCGTCAGTCTCTGCCTCCTGACTGCTGTTTTTTCTGTTTTGTTTTTGTTTGTTTGTTTGTTTGTTTGTTGTTTGAGACAAGGTCTTGCTATGCAATTCAGGCTAGACTTGAACTCCTTGGGTGGTTCACGTTGGCACTGGGCTCATGGCATTCCTGCCTCTCAACTTGCACGCATCACCATGGCTGACTTTCGGTGCAGTTATGAGGACATCTAAGCTTGGAGAGCTGAATTCTTCTCGGTCCCAACTCCTCAAGACTGGGAAATGTTCTGGAAGGAGCCCAGGGAGTCGTAGGATAAACCTCACCTTCACAGAGTTCACAGGCAAGGGCAGCTGCTGGCCTCAGGACTTCCTTCTGGACAACCAGGGCTGAGGTGAACACTTCTCCAGGACTTCAGGTGCTCAGTGGCCAGCCAGATCCTCCGAGATGGGTCACCTCAGGCCTCAGCCACTCTTTGCTGATGTGGCTGCAAGAGAAAGAAGAGGGCTGGGGAAGGCCATGCTGGTGCTGCCCTGCTGGGGGACATGGAAGGGACAAGTGTGGTGTGACAGAGGGAGCCAGGACAACACTGGAAGCAAAAAGAAACTTTAAATGAGAATAAAACAGAAAAAAAAAACCAATAAAAAACAGACAACAAAAGCAGACCAATGAGATAGACAGGAGACAGAGGAAGCAGTGGCAGAGACTCAGGGATTCAGGCCCACAGAGAGCAGCTGCTGGAGTGCTCAATTGCCTTCTGGGAAAAGGACGGCAAAGACAGTTGTGGGCTGGGTTTGTTTGTCCCTTTGTTTAGTTTGGGTTTTGGAAACAGAGTCTCAGTGTGTAGCTCCAGCTGTCCTGGAACTCACTAAGTAGACCAGGCTGGCTTTGAACTCACAGAGTTCTCCCTGCCTCTGCCCCCAACACTGAGATTAAAGGCATAGGCTAGCTACCATGCCAGGTTGAGACAGTTGTATTCATACTGGTGAGAGGCACCAGAGTTTCCCCCAAGGGCTGTTGGGGTCACCTGTCAGGTTATACTCTCTCAAATACATGGCTTTTCCTTTATGCCCTGGAAACTCTGCCCTGGGTCAGAGGCTTCCGCCCTAACTCAGCACATCTCTGCTTTTCACGGGGTTGTCAACAGATGGGAACAGTCTCCTTGTGACCCATCTGGGGTGAAGAGGAGGGACAGGGGAGGGAGACAAGAGAACACTAAAAATAGCCTTCCTTCTGGGTGGGCAGGAATCCAGAATCCCAGTGTGTTCCCAGCAGGGTGTCCTCTGCTAAGGATCCCAGGCCAGTGTCTTCTTATGAGAAAAGGGACAAGGGCATGTTGGGGAACGGGTGGGGGTGGGGGTGGGGGTCTGACCAGAGGGTATAGCCAACCTCTACAGTTCTGCTAGGGCCAGACTCCTCCTGGAGTTCATGAGGATGGCCGCATAGAGGAACTGGTGCGGAAGGGACTTTCTGACAAAAATGTGCAATGTGTGCTTTTTTTCTGGCAGGAAGTGAGGGAGACTCAAACAGCTGAGTCAGGCCCCTCCGGGACCACAGTGAAGAAGCCCTTTTCTGCCCTCACCCAAAGGAATCCCCACCCACCCCCCACTTCTCACTGAGGAGGTGGAGGGGCGACAAGGGACTGGACAGGACACCCCGCAGACTCTCCAGCCATTCCCGCTGCTCCTTTTCCGTGGGGCAGGTGAAGACGAATTTCCGCTCCGGAGTGATGACCGTGAGTCCGACCTTCCAGCGGTTCCCTCGGATGCCCTGGGGCAGGCCTTCCCATACTTCATATCCCTGCTCATTGCTTCCCAGAAAAACCTGGCCCTGCTCAAAAGCGTCCTGCGGAGGGAAGGCATGCAGTCATCAAAGGCTATCTTGGGCCAGAAGAGCCCTGGCAGCCTGGCCAGTCCCAAGGTCAAGTTTGGTAAAGAGATGTGTATGTTATTGCCAGATTGGGCTTTGATTTGAACTGTTAGAACCTCAATTATATCACACACGAATCTACTGAAAATACTAACAATAGAGTGCACACCAGGCACAGGAACTCAAAGGCAGTTCGCTGCTTTGTTTTGGCTCCTGAGGATTGTGCTTAGAGTCCCAAACACACTAGGCAAGCAAGCATTCAGCAGAGCCTAGAGTGCCCCCCCCCTAATTTTCACATAAGGTCTCATTAAATTACCCATGTTGGCCTTGAACTTATTCTGAAGTTCAGGGAGTCTTTGAATTTGCAATCCAACGGCTTCAGCCTCCCCAGTGGCTGGGATTACAGGCTGGTGGCCCTGGGCTTTGTTACATGTTAGCAACCTTTATACTCATCATGGCCACTTCTGAGCAAGGCATTCATGCTGAGCCAATATTTTGCAGAAGGGAAATGCAGCATTAGAGAGCTAAGTGCGTACCCAGGCCAAGGCACGGCTCCACGATGGCAGGACTGAGCCTAGATAGAGCCCGGGGTCCCACCAAACCGGATGAGTCCTGACCACTCCACTCCGGACCTCCTGCTTACAAGGGAGTGGTCACACCCTACTTTAAGCACAGTTAGCAGCACTGGGGATTCTGAGTAAGAGTTGAGTGAGAGGCAGAAGTTCAGGCTTTCCTGTCCTGGGTTCCACTGCCCTGGGATTCTGGGTGCTAGTCTTTCTGTATATTCTGAGATCAGCACTAACCTGCCTGACTGGGCCCATGCTAAGGAGGAATCGAGGATGGCTCTTACCAGGGGGTTCTTATAATACAGCAGCCTCCGCTCCTGAGGATCCAAGGCAAACCACCTTTTCTTGAAGGGTTCTCTATGCTGTAAAAGAAGGGAACTCTTAACAGATGTGACAAAGCCAGGCATAGGGGTCAGGGCCAGTTCAGAGAGAGGCCATCACACTGGTTCTCCAACCTGGCTTCTGCAATCAGACATACTAGAGCTTCTCCCTGGTGCCAGCGCCTGGGAAAGCATACCCTCCCCAGAAAATGGCCCTGTAACGGCCGGACTAAGACTGAAGTTCACAGGTCTGAGCACCGGGTCAGACTCTGGGTTGTTCGTTTTGTTCGTTTATTTGCTTGTTTGTTTTGAGACCGGTCTCGCTTGTGTAGTCCTGGCTAGGCTGACAGGGATCCCCTGCTTCTACTTCTGGTGCACTGGAGTTGAAGGGTTATACTACCAGGAACCAGGACAGACTCACGAGGCCTTAGTCCAACCCCTCTCTGCCCCCGACCTCCTCCCTCCCTCCCTCCCTGTTCTTTGCTCTACACCTCTACGTGCTGCCCAGGAGAGAAAGGGTTACTTCCCTCTTTCTTGGGCTGTGGACAAATAAGTCTCAGAAAAAGGAAGCCATGGAAGTCAGAAGTGGCTCCTGTTTGCAAAGTTGAAAGTGCTGCCCTTGGCTCGGGGGAGAAGAGGGCAAAAACCAGGGACTGTGCCTGTCATCTGAGGGAAGGAGACCATCACCACCACTTGACCAATTTCTAACTTCTGAGGCTTTTTTTGGGGTGGGGGGTTGGGAATTTCTCTGTGTAGCCCTGACTGTCCTGGAAACTTGCTCTGTACACCAAGGCTGGCCTAACACTCACAGAGATCCACCTGCCTCTGCCTCCCGAGTGCTGGGATTAAAAGTGTGTGCCACCAGCATCCGGCTCCTGAGGCTTTTATTTTCATACTGTTCTCCAACACCTTTCAGGCCCCTCTTACCACACTTCCTGTAACACATTATATAGTTGTGTTTTGGCATTGAACCCCTGACCTTATACCCGCTAGGCAAGCCCCCTCTGCCTTGAGCTTTATCTCCACACCCTAAATTTCCAGTTTGAGATGGGGCGAGGGACTCACTACATTGTGCAGACTGACTTTGACTTTGTTGGGCTAGCTTCAAACTTGCAATCCTTCTGCCTCAGCCTCCTGAGAGTCTGGGTCTGTACAACCTTTGTCTGGTTTACAGGAAAGCCCAGACTCCTTCTCTGAGGGGCAGCCCTTGTCCTCCTTATATCAGTGAGGAGGCACAGGATGGGGAAGCCAGGCTGAGTGTGAGGAGGAAGGGTTCAAGGCCATGTTTTGTTTTTTTTCGGACTAGCCCAAGTCTCTCTGACACTGTCCTGGTGGACTGCTAGCACAGCAGATTCTGAACCATTTAAGAAGCCGTCTCTCTAGGGGATTCCTTTTCCTGAGGTTAGAGTCTAACGGTGATCAGAGGGAGGATCTGGTGAAGCTGACAGGATGGGACAAGAGAGGAAGAAACCCTCAGAGCAAGGCTGGGTCACACATCAGCTAACTCCTAGTCTCTACTCAGTCCATCAACAGAGAAACTCACAAACATTGGTAATCTTTCCTTCCCTCCCGTCCTCTGGCCCCACCCCCACACTGCTTTAACTGTGGTTGGAATAGAACCATATTAAGTAATACAGAAAACACTAGAATGTACCTTTGGACCAGTCTTCTCCATGAAGCCTTGTTTGAGGTAGTTCCTGGTGATGAGAGGCACGAGCTGGAGAGGGAGAGAGACGAGGCCGATCCCATTTACACACAGAGCTTAAGCTTTCAGACTGAACTTGACCCCAAGACAAAGAGAAGTTTGGAAAGCGGAAGGGTGTATGGCTTATGGCTTATATTTGGAGTATGAACTGGATATAATACAAATATTTCAGCAAAGCCAGTCAATGAGCCCCAATATGATTTTCCTGCATGGCCCAGTTATAGTTTAAGTAGTTCATTTGTCTCAGATAATAGAGCAGGCAAGACTCTTTTTTTTTTTTCCTTGCTATGACCAAACTGTATTTTAATCTTAAAGAGAAGCGCCGCAGGCAAGACTCTTAAGAGACCCACTTGTCACGGGCACGGTGGTGCTCACCTTTAACCACAGTGCTCAGGAGGCAGAGGCAGGCAGAGCTCTGAATTTGAGGCCAGCCTGATCTACAGAGTGAGTTCCAGGACAGCTGGGGCTACGCAGAGAAACCTTATCTCAAGAAAAGAAAAAAAAAAAAAAAGAAAAAGGAGAAGGAAGGAGGAAGAAAGAAGGAGAAGAAGGGAGAAGAGGAGGAAGAGGAAGAAAAGGAGAAAAAAGAAACTAAGCCATAGAGATGTGGGAGAAGACTTTGCTGATGTCATCTGGTTGATATGACAGCATGAGGAGGTGGGATTCACACTCAGGGCAGATAGGCAGCAGGCCAGCTTCCTGTGTACCACGTCACTCCCCACCAGGGTCACAGACTCTGACACCAGCGGTGAAGAGAAGATAGCAGGGCAGACTGAGACAACTCTGGCCTCGGTGTTAGGAGACTCCCAGAGTCTCAGCACCTCTTCTGGCTCGGCCAGATGTTACCTTGGTAAGCTTCCTGTCTCTGTGAGTCCACTGCCTACTCTGTCTCCAACACTATACTCAGAGAAGCCTCCAGGGACTAGAGGTGACTCCCTATGCCTTCTTTTTTAATTTTTTGCAACCTACTTTTTAAAAAAAATTTAAAAAAAAAATAAAAAAAAAATAAAAAAAATAAAAAAAATTAAAAAAATTAAAAAAAAGGGGGGGAGGGAAAAAAAATTTTAAGGATTTATTTTATGAACACATTGTCTTCAGACACACCAGAAGAGGGCATCAGATCCCATTATAGATGGTTGTGAG